>NC_133555.1:3946893-4249924 GCF_048773025.1 Camelus bactrianus | reverse complement strand
GACGGCCATATCCCTCCTCCTCCACACTCTCCTAAGGCTCACCCATCTCGCAGGCTCAGCTCAAAGGCCACCTCTTCCCAGAAGCCTCCCAGGCCTTCAACGTTTCTGGGTCTTTCCTGACCTCCCACCAAGGCTCGCTGTGGGTCATGTTGTTATTTCCATATTTAAAGCTGTGCTTTGTCAGTGCACTGCCCTCCAGTATCCAACATGATGGAGTCAAGTGAATGCCAGCCCGCAGTCCCTGGACCGCCATCCTCCATCCTCACCTGGCCTCCATGCTTCCCAGCTCTGAGAACCTGGGCAGGGAGGGAACCTCAACTGTGCAATCTCGGTGAGAACACCTGTCTCACAGATGCAAGTTAAGACAGAATGCAAAGTGGCTGGCACTTACAAAGGCCCAATGAATTGTTAGCGTGGTCAGATAAAATACAGGATACCCAACTGAATTTGAATTGCAGATAAACAAAAAATTTTTTTAGTATAAGTATATCCCAAATAGTACAGGGAGGGTCTGCGTTACATTTCACAGACAGGTGATATTAAGGATTATTGATCATTTTGTTAGATGTGCTAGTGATATTCAGAATGTATGTACATATACAGTCAGTCCTCATTATTGGCAGATTATGCATTTGCAAATTCACCTACTGGCTAAAATTTATTTGTAATGCTGAAATCAAAATTCATAGCTCTTGGTCATTTACAGACACGCACATGCGTCAAGGGGAGAAAAATCTGAGGTTCCCAGTATGCCGAAGGCAACAGGTGATACTCTGTCTTGTTACAGCTATCACATCATAAACAAGTGTGCTTTTTGCCATCTCTTTAGTGCTGCCTTTGTCGCTTTTTTGTGTTTCGTGTTGGTGACTTAATCGCCCCCCAAGCCAAGTGTCGAAGGACTGTCCAGTGTTCCTAAGCCAAGGCCATGATGTTCCTTATGGAGAAAATCATGTGTGAGATGAGCTTTGTTCAGGCGTGAGTTATAATGCTGTTGGCCGGGCATTCAATGTGAATGAATCAACAATAGACATTAGATAAAATGCCTTTAAACAGAAGCACGCATAAAACAAGGGTATGTAGTGATTGGTTGATGAAAATGTTATGACCAGAAGCCAGCAGGACCCTGACCCTGAACTGTTATGAGTGAAATTATATGATGTCTGGAATTACTTTAAAATACCCCAGCAGTGGGATCCAGATGTGTATATGGAGAGTGTAAAAGAAACAACATAGCAAAGCTAGAAGATTCTGGAAGTGAGGAGTTACTAGGCTGTTCTCTCTACTTCTGTGTTATGTTTGAAAATGTTTGTTACCATAACAAAAGGTTTAAAATACACACTGGGGAGAAAATCTTGGGGGAAGAATATCTTATTCGTTAGTTCTCACTCTGACCCTCTGCAGGGACAGGGTTTCAGATGATGGCCCCAGAGATCCCATTATGGGCAAATCCCAAACCTTTGAGTGCAGAGCACCCACTGAGGTTCCAGAGACCTGGCTCTGGTCTCAGCCCCACTTCAGACTTGCTACCTCTGGCAACTCACAGTGCCTCCAAGCCTTTTTTCTTATCAGTTAAATAAGGAAGCTGACCTGGACAACCTCAGGGTTCCCTTTCATTTCTAAAACCCTCTAATTCTAAATCCAGTATTTCCTAAGTTGGCATGTTCTAGTACAATATTCCAGCCTCTCTCCAGCTCTGTCGTCCCTACTCAATCCATCCCGAAACCACTATTCTGTGAACCTTGCTGAAGTTCCCTTTTTTGCAACACTCTAACCAGGAAGCTATTCTGATTTCTCTAAAGGCTGATTTCTCTATAAAAGTCTGAACTCCTTAGCTGAGCCATTAAGGCCCCTGCAAGCAGACCATCCACTGAATGCCACATCTTGAGCTCTATCTACCAAGAGCTCACAGTTCAGTTAAACCAGGAAACAGGGATATCACAGGGTGCACCACCAGATTATTGTGGGAACACAGAGGGAAGTCACTCAAGCCAGTGTGGGGAGGCAAGAGGAAGTCTTCTGGAGGAAGAGATAGCTGAGCTGAGACCTGAAGGGTGACCAGGGATCACTGCCACAGACAGGGGGAAAGGATGTTCCAGGTGAGGCAACAGTGTGTGCAAAGGCCTGGAGACAAGACAAAGTTGGGAAAGGTCCAGATTTCAAAGCCCATCACACCTAGCCCCATAAATCTCTCTGGCATTATTTGCCACCGTTCTCTCACTGCCCGGCATGTGAGGTATGCGTGCTGGAGACCCTGGGATTCCTATTTGGGAAGGTGTATATTGGACTCCCGACTGAGCCTCCTTTAAAACGACCAGGTCAGGAGAAACTTTTACACTTCCCAAGGCACTTTTGTTTCGCTCATCCCTCTGTGGCTCAGAAAGGTTAAGTCACTCACTCTAGACCACATAGGCAGTGAGGAGGGAGGTGGGGATGCAAATGCAGGTCTGACTCCTGGCCTGGTGTCCTTGCTGCTGCAGAGGGCAGCCAGTGCCCACCACGGCTTTTGGTCAGGTGCCTCCAAGAGGGCACTTTCTTACAGGTTCCCTGCAGGCTGCACTTAAACAGAAGCACTGAGGAAGCCGAGGTCTGCAGGATGAGCTTAGCGGACCGGCTTCCTAAGAGCTGGGGTCATGTAAGGTCCGGTCGCTTTAAGTGTCCCAGCTCCCCAGGGGCGAGGACCCCAAGTCTTCAGACCTGGGTTCAAGTCTCCTATTACTGTAACCCCAATCCCTCTCAGCTATGTGACATTGGATAAGTAGCTTCGATCTCATCTGTCAGGTGGATCTTGCGGGACTGCTGTGGGGATAAAACAAGAACAACACATGGAAAGAACGTGCCGCCTCGGCCGGGCAGAAGGCAAGCGGCGCGCACAGAAGACCCGCCTGCAGGCCGTGCGCAGGCGCGCTCCGTAAAGACCCGGCGGGCCTTCCCGCGGGCTCTGCGGCTGCGCAGTCGTCCGGCTTTGCGGCCGCACTGCTTGACGGCAGCGGTGTCCGCCCGCCAGCCGGCGTTGCTGGGGTAACGGCGAGCGCGCGGGGCCGAGGAAGGTAAGGGGCCGGGGCGGGAGCGGGAGGTGTCCCGGGCGCTGAGGCCCTGAGGCCGGGGTACGCGAGGGGCGCCCCGAGGGAGGACGCGTCGCCCTTTCCTCGGGGGCGAGAGCGGAAACGGCCCAGAGACGTTGCCCGGGTCGCACAGCCGCACCAGACGGCCAGGCCGAGGGGCCAGACTTCCTAGTTCTGCGGGAACTAACCCCTTTCCGCGTCTCCGTGCAGCTTAGCCCTCTATTTTGTGTTCTGTCTGGAAACGTTGACGCCACGTCCGGTGCTGGGGGCAGAGGACGTAGGTGCATCTGACACTGGCTCTGCCCGAGGGGAGCCTTAGCCGCTGGTAGGGTTGCTGGGGGCGCCACTCCAGGAAGCCAGCAAGGGGTCCGTGGTGACAGGGAATCGCGGGTTTGTTGGGCCCTGAGCACTTTTTGACTTTGCAGTTGCAACAGCCGTCTGGCTAGCGCTTCCCACATGCTAGGCCCAGTACACGGCTGCTTCGCAGTTTCCCATCTAATCCTCACCACAGCCTTCACATGTTTATCGTTTGTTTCCAGGTCTTAGTCTCGGGTTCTAACTTGAAAACTCCCCAGAGGCAGGATTGTTGGCCTCGTCCCTTTCATCCTCGCCTCCCCTAGCCCAGGAGGTACACTTTTGGAGCTTCAAACGCTTTTTAATTGGGAGAATGTGAGCTTTGGTGGGTGGGCGGTTTTAACCAAGCTGGTTGGGCAAGGTGAGCCCAGGGGGTTGGAAAATTAAATGAAGCTACCTTCCCCCTTTTTTGTTTTACTTTGTTTTGTTTACAATAAACATTTACTGAACACCTAAAAGGTGTTAGCTTGTCTGCTCAAAGGAAGAATTAGGAAGCCCTGCTTTTGATAGAAAAGTAAATATACTTAACGCTTTGGGCACCAGGAGTCAGTATGCCTGGGTTTGGGAAGGGGAAAGTAGCCCCTTACAGGTGCATAGCAGGCAGCCTCTCTGAGTCCCTTCCTCCTCTGTACTGTAGGAATGGCTATTGGGATTGAGTTTGAATAGGCCATCCTATCACCAGCGGTCGGCAACCTTGGCTACATGTTGAAATCACCTGGGTCCCACTCCGAAATTTCTGAGGTAATTGCAGGTAAGGCCTGGGCATTGGGAGTTGCAAAATTTCCCCAGGTGATTCTAAGGGCAGCCAAGCTTGAGAGCCCTTGTTATATGTGAGGCCAGGTTAATTTCCTTAATCTTTTCAGTCGTCACTCCCTGCCTAAGACCCTGCACAGGCTCTAAGCCTTCACATCCCAACCCCCCTGACCACTGGCCAGTCCTTCCTGTACATCTGTGTTTGCTTCAGACATGGGTCGTCTTTTAGGCCAGTCTTCTTACCACGCCCTGTCTCCCTGCCTTACTAGCCTCTCATCCTCCCTAGGAGGGGCTGTGGGCAGATGCCCTGCCCTCTCCAAGCCTCTGTTTCCTTGTCTGCGAAATGAGGGTAGTGGTGCCCTAGTGCATAGCGTATGGCTCATTCAGTTCCTGGCACGTTGTACCTCCCGGTGATGGTTAGCTCTTGTGATTGTACCCACATCCCATGCCTCCCATCATGGCACTAAGGAAACATTTCTTAAAGGCTTAGTGCAGGTAATGGAGAAAGCAAACTCTCCTTTCTTCCCTGCTTTGCCTTACAAGTTCAGCACAAGGCAACTCTTCTACAAAACTAGGAAGCTAGAGAGCCTCTGGTTTGTCCTACTGAATTTTTTCAGCTTTAATGAGAGATCATATACCATAAAATTCACCCTTCTAAAATGCACAGTTGAGCAAGTTTACTATGTTCAGTGATGCAGTCATCACCATCGCTGCAATCTAATTTTAAAGCTTTTTCATCATCCTCAAAATAAACCCCATACCTATGGGCAGTCACTCCCATATCTCCCGTCCCCCAGCACCTGGAAATCACTAATCTACTCTCTGTCTATAGATTTGCGTGTCCTGAACATTGCATGTTAATAGAGCCAGCTTGATGTTAGTGCTGTCACGTGTGCAGAGGTAACACTAGGTGCCGGATTTTGAGGTTTTGTGAAAAACAAGGAGTCTTTTGTGGCAGGAACCTCCTGTCACACACTTGTGTTAGAGTCCAGAGTTCTTGCCATCCAGTGTCATAGCTCATTCTTGCCCTTTCTAAGAGTGTAACAGCAATCTGGAGGGGAAACTCCTAAACCAGGCAAATTAATACAGAACTTTCCTTTTTCACTTGTTTAAGAGAACTTAATTGGAAGCTCTTGAAGTGAGCCATGAAACATTTTCTCTTTTAAAAATTTGAATTGTAATATATACAAATCAAATACTAACCAGAGGTTAGTTTAGAAAAGGGAAATGTTTATAGACACCCAAATTGTTCCTGGAAATCCCTAGAGAGTTCCTCACTAGAGACCAACATAGAAAAGGGAAATGTTTATAAACACCCAAATTGTTCCTGGAAATCCCTAGAGAGTTCCTCACTAGAGACCAACATCTTGCCTCAAAAAAGCCAACACAGCATTAGTTTTAGTTTTAGGATAAACTGCCTTTTCTTCAATTGAACACTAAATGCAGTACAGATGACCCTTAAACAACGCAGGGGGTCACGGATGCTGATCTTCTGTGCAGACGAAAATCTGAGTATAATTTATAATTGGCCTTCTGTATCCCTGGTGTTTTCATATCCGGGGTTCCGCATCTGCATATCCAATTAACCGTGGATGGTGTACTGTAGTGTTTACTATTGAAATGCATCTGGGTGTAAGTGGACCTTTGCAATTCAGTCCCTTGTTGTTCAAGGGTCAGCTGCAGATGCTTGGGTTGAGTGATGAATTGGCAACTGAAATCTAGTTAAAATGACCTTGGAAGAGAATCTCTTTTTTAAAAAAAACTTTTTAAATTTATTTGTTATTTTTCCATGGAGACACTGGGGGTTGAACCCTGGACCTCGTGCATGCTAATCACGCACTCTACCACTGAGCTACACCCTCCCCAGAAAATATCTTAATTGCCCATTAACATGAAGTATACATAGTTTTGTTATGAACGCTATACAGCAAGGTGTGTCCAGATATATATATATAAAACATATACAGTTACGTTCAATATTTAATTTCATTGAGGGAATTTTATTTAGAAATTATTTTAGCATTTTGCTGCTTGGAGTACTTTGGCAATTCTATGAAGGTTCCAACTTGCTGATTCTTATTTTTTATACTCACTGTTGTAATTTATCAATTTCTCTAACTTGCTTGGTCTGCGATTTTCTTTGTCTTTAATTCCTCAGCGTCTTTGGGAGGGTGGATGGAAGTACCATTACATACTGAGCAAGGCTTTTCATTTCTTTTTAATGGTCATAAACCCTTAAAGCCACTCACCTTCCTGCCTCATCTTTGGCCACCTTCCTTGGCTGTTTGAGGCTGGATGGCATCCTTTGCCCAGTGGGATGCTGGTGTTGAGTGCAGGGACACCTAAGTAATCAGTCTTATTTTTCCCCGGTGAGGGTTTGGAGCCGTGGAGGTTAAACACGCGTGTGATCCAGCTCCACTGTGTGTTCAAGCAGCAGATGCGCGGTCAGCTTAAATCCGACCCAGACGTGGAACTGAGGAAGCAGCAGATTCAGGTCCCCGTCTCATTCCCAGGCTCCTCCTGCTCAATGAGTGGAGGGGCTGATCAGCCCCGTGCACTGCCTGCGTTTCTCCCTCTTGCACAGGGGTGAGTTTTCCTAAGTCACATGCATCTGCCCCAGTCTTTACCGCACGCCGCACCCAACTTCCTTCCATTAGCCATTATTGAATGGTGGCCTGTTGTGTTACCTCCAACTTGGCTTTGTGTGTGTTTTGTCCTCATTTTGTCTCCTCAGGGGGAGTGAAAGGCCTGGAAGGGAGAAGTACTGCCTTCGCCCTCCTCTCCTCCCTCGTTGTGCTGGGCGCACTAATTCCTTTATTCCCCGGAGCCCTTCAGCTCCTAACCATAAGAAACAGGGAGCCTTCACACAGCAGAGGCAGGTGCTTCCTCTGCCCCCAGCAGGACCCAGAGAGAAGGCGTGGGGCCACCCAGGGCCACCACTGTCCAGAGCCTCTGACGACATCTCTCTGACCCAACTGTCTCTGCGTCTGTAAAACGGTGTTGGTGCTGCTCACAGCGGTCATAGTGAGGCTCAGTGCTGTGCTAAGTGCGTGCGGGCGCTGTTCTAAGCACTTCGTGGATCATAACTGTCAGATAGTCTGTTTTTATCCTCCTCTTGCAGCTGAGGGAGCCAGAGCACGGAGGGGTCCAGTAACTTTTGCCCCGGATCACACGACTCCCTGGCTTTCCAGTCCCTGCTCTTGGCCGCTGGCACTGGGTGGTCAGGGAGAGACCCCAGAGAGAGGGCTGCTGCTGTTGGTGTTGTTGTTAATGTGCCTTAAAAATTGGGAGCTGGTTGACCTCATGTTTGGAGTGTATTTTAAGATCTTTTTTTGAAAATGAAGTGTTTGCTAGATTTACTTCCTTGAAGGCAGGATCTCTTTTGGTTTTCTCTTTAAATCCCCAGCACATCTGATTAGGAGCCCCCGGTAGGGGCTCGGTAAATGTCTGTTGGCCAAGTGAGACAGTGGGAGAAATTCTCAGACAGAAATGCTCTTGTGCCTGCTGTCAGGAGACCTTCCCGAAGCATTGTGACCGTGGGTGGGTCACTAGGCCTGTCTCATCACCTGTAATCAGAAATAATACCACTGCAAGGGAATATTACTTGGCCATAAAAAATGAAATAGTGCCATTTGCAGCAACATGGGTGGACCTAGAGATTATCCTACTAAGTGAAGTAAGTCAGACAGAGAAATACAAAAATCATATGATAACACTTACATGTAGAATCTAAAAAAAGATACAGATTTTATTTACTAACCAGAAATAGACTCACAGACATAGAAAACAAACTATGGTTACCAAAGGGGAAAGGCGGGGAAGGATAGATTAGGAGTCTGGGATTAACAGATACACATTGCTTATATATAAAGTAGATAAACAAGGACCTGCTGTACAGCACAGGGAACTATATTCAATACCTTGTAATGAACCATAATGGAAAAGAATTTGAAAATAGATATATCTGTGTGTATATGAATAACTGAATTGCTTTGCTGTACACCTAAAACTAACATTGTAAATCAACTACATTCAATTCTTTAAAAGTTAAATTTGAAAAAATAATAATACTGTGGACTCGGACATTGTTGTGGGAATTAATTGAGATCTCTAGGCGGGTGGGATTTGTACTGCTCGTACAAAATGTTACTCTGTCATTTAGTTTGCTTCTTTATAAATGTATTTTTCCCACAGTTTTCTGAGCCTGGGTGTAAATGCACTCGCATTTTTGACCAGCGTAGCTTTTGACTCTCTGTTTCTGCCTCCCTATTACAGTCCCTAAAGGACAGTCACCCTTGGACGATGGCGGAGGCCGTTTTCCGCCCCCCAAAGAGGAAGAGGAGGGTGTACGAGAGCTATGAGTCCTCGCTGCCCATCCCCTTCGGCCAGGACCGCGGGCCTCGGAAGGACTGCAGGATGTTCCGGGCCGAGATGAGGAACAGCAGTGTGATTGTGAGGAGTGCGGAAGACGCGGAGCAGCTGTACGGGAGAGTACGTGCTTCCGGCCGCTCTCTCCCCATGCCCCCAGAAACCGCCCGTAAACGAAACGGCTCAGGTGCTTTCCCTGCAGTGGGGTTCAGTGGGGCAGCAATGCCCCAAAGCCATTTGTTCTGAGGATAACCACCACCCACAAACCCACATTTCAGCAATGAAGTCAGGTCAATGCATTGGCCTCTCTTGTCTTTTGGTTATAAAAGCTATGCATCTTCATTGTTACAAGCAACCTATGGAAGTGTAATGGGTGAATAGTAGAAATTCCCTGCTAACCCCTGTTCCACCCGCAGAGGTCACGGGGAGTCGCTCTGGCCCCGGGACAGATCCAGCGTGTCCTCTGGCTCCTTACCTACTCTCCCTCCTGGTTGAGGACCTCTGCTTAGATGAGGACAAGTTCCAGTTTTTGCTTTTTTTCCATCAGTGATAGGTTCGGGTTGAGACTGGAAGCTTGCTTATTTTGCCCCCATAGCCGATTCAACACTGGGGGCATTTTTAAAACAGCTTTATTGAGGTATAATATGGAGCCATATAATTCGCCCATTCTAAGTGCTGAGTTCAGTGACTGTAATAAACTCAGTAGTGCAGCCACCAGCTCAGCTGAGTTCCAGACATCCCCATCGCCACAGAAAGTTGCCCTGGGCCCGCTCTGCTCCAACCCTGCCGCCACCCCCGGCCTGATGCTCCTAACCCATTTTCTGTCTGTAAATGTGCCTTCTCTAGACGTTTTATACAAAATACATGTTATGGCCACCTTCCCCAAGTAGGATACAGTGGGTGGCACTGACCCCAGGGGGACGGGGTCTAGGCTGAGGGCAGCCCCCTCCACACTCGCAATACGAGACATTAAGCAAGAGGCTTTGTGAGGCGCTGTCCACGTGGCTCATTCTGATCGTTAACCCCCGGCGGAGAGTAGAGGGTGTTCCTCTTATTCTTTCAATTTTCTACGGGTTTAAATTTTTCTAACTTTAAGAAATGGGGGGGGGGGTAATCGATGTTTTTGGACTCGGCAGGGAGGAAGAGCCGAGTACTTCAGTCCCAGGTACAGGAGAATCCCAGGAGCCTCTGGGCCCAGGAGGCTCGGCCCCTGCGCTCAGGCTCCAGCTCCCCCGCCACCACCACGTGTGAGGAAGCCCTGCCCCAGCCCACGGGCCTGGCCCGAGACCGCTACCTACGGATCGGCCGGAGTGCACCAGAGACTGACTAGCTCCCTCCTGAGGATCGGAGAGGGAAGGCGCCAAGATCTTCACTTGTAGTCCTGGGACACTCAGAGGGAAGAACTGAAGCTGAAATTGAAGGAATCTCTCGTTAACTCAAATAGTCTCCCTTAGCCAAAAAAAGCTGGTAACTCGGAAAGCACTAACTCAGTCTTTTCTCTTCCTGGAAGGGCTATTTCGGAAAAGGTATCCTGTCTAGAAGCCGTCCAAACTTCACAATTTCAGATCCTAAGCTGGTCGCTAAGTGGAAAGGTAAGCCTGTGCAATGTTCAGTTCTTTTGGCAAATTATCTTTTCCTTTCATTTTTCGGTCTTACAGCAAGTTATATGGTAAAATTCTAGGGGAGACATAACAAGCCACTGGCAATTTTATTGCTAACAATAGCAACTAGAATAGTTCTAATCAAGGTGAAAGGGCTCCTGTGACTGGAGAAGATGTATCTCATCTGATTTCTGGCATTATCAGAAGTGTTATGCGGGCTTTTCTGTTGTGAAGCATTTCCTAGCAGAGTACGGTGTGTGTGGAAAGTGTTGGTTATTAAGTGCCTGCTCACCTGGATGCAAAAAGAGTTTTATGTTTTGTTTATAGAATTAGAATTTATAACAATAACCGTGACACTGATGCATTTGTTAAAGCATACCAATGTGTGTGGTTCTCATTTGCTGTTCTTATTTCATTTATAAATCTTTTATCTTGGTGTACTTTTCTAAGTGAAGAAAGCAAAGGAATGGAAAGTCTGCATGTGTGCTGTGGCATAGTTGGGGGGAAGGGAATATAAAGGTATCTTTGAAATATATGGAGGGATAAACCATAATTTTTTTTAATACCTGTCGGGGGGAGGATGGAACAAGATGGAGAGAGAGGTGAGACTTTGTAGATTTGAACTTGGAACCTTGTAAATGTATTATTACATGATTACAAAACAAAGCTAAATTTTAAAAAGTAATTCCTCTGAAGAAAAAAAAAAAAAAAACAAGGAATCTGTATATCAAGTTGGTGGTGTAGCCACAAGGGGAAGCTATTTTGTGCAACTTTAAAACATGGTCATTTGACTGTTCAGTCCTAATAGGATAGACTCTGTATCTCCTGCCACAACGTTGTTTAACAAACCATCCCAAAATTCAGTGGTTTTCAACAGCAGCCAGATTGCTCAGTTTGAGTCTACAGGTTTGCTGGGGAGGTCCGCTGCTCGTGGCTGCGTGCACATGCATCTGGTTAGTTACGTGCTGGCTGCACTCGTGGACCAGTCCAGTAATGGTTCCAGCTGGACTCACCAATGTCTGGTTGTCTGTTGGTTGACTGCCTGCTGATCTAGACTGGCCTCAGCTGGGATGAGGGGTGGAGGGCCCTGTGCGTGTCATCCTCCTCAGGCCAGCCCCGGCATGTTCTCACGGTTATGGTGGAGGGTCAGTAGTGGTCCTCCGCGGGCCAGTGCTCTTCAGGCCTCTGCTTGCACATGTTTTCAATATTCCACTGGTCCAGAGTCGAGAGGTTTGGCCGATGGAAGACCTGAGAAACTGGGGCCACCAGTGCAGTCAGCCTGCCGTGTACTCTAAGGAAAGAAAGAGCTGCAGAATGATCTTGACATTGTTCTCAGCAGTCATCTCATAGGTGGTGGTGTTGGTTCTGTTATCCTGAGACGGTTTCGTGGATATTGTGCGATAAAGCAAATGAATAATTATGTCGGCGTGGTTGAGAGCCGGGATTTTTTAACGTGAAACATCTTACACCAGGAAGCAGGAGTGTGTTTTAAATATCTTCATAGAGTTTTAAAAAGGGAGAGAAAAAGTAGAGCAAGTAGGGTAATAACTCTGCCTGCCCCTCCCCCAGCCCTGGCAGTTACTATTTGGCCAAAAAAAAGTTTTCATATCACGTAATGATCTTAAGAGTTGAGAATCTTGTCCTGATCTGTGTAGTACTAAGTTTTAAACAGTGAGAAGTTTGAAGGAATTGAATTTATGCCACGAAAACAGAAATTAAGGCTGTGGGCTGCCCTGAGGAAGTAGATCTCAGATGTCCGTTTCAGGGGGTTCTTCAAAATCAGGCTTAACCCTCACCTTCCACCCTCCTCTCTCTCCACCCTCTTCTACTTGTTGGCACCAGGCCACCCTGGGCTGCTTGTCATTCTGTGACCCTGCCGTGCCTTGCAGTTTCCCAGCCCCTGTGCATGGTTTCCTCTGCCTTTTCCCCGGTCCACCTGGCGAACTCCTACTCATTCTTCAGAGCCCCGCTCAGTTACTCCTCCTCTGTGTTTTTCTTAACCCTTCCAAGTAAAGTTAGTACGTTACTTGCTCACATACCAGCTTGGGTTACAGTCATTGCTGGTCTATCTCCCCAACTAGATTGTGAGTGTCTCAAGGAGAGGGAATTCATTACTTCTGTATTTCTTGTGCTTGCCATATGGAAGGCTATCAGTAAAACTTGCTAAATTGTTGTTTGCTATTGAACTACCAGAGGAGGGAGATCATGACATCGAGAAGACTGTCAAGTTCCTAAGGAGTTAGGAGTCTGAGAACTCACTTCTGTAGGATTTTCAAGCTGAACATCATTTAGAGCCCTGGAGAGGGGGCTGAGTTTGGAAGAGGAGAGAGGACTTGCCCAAAGGCAGAGTCCGGGAGGCCCAGGACTAAAACACACCAGGTGACGTGAGAAACATTTGAGGCAGAAAGACTCTTCTGGCCAGAGGCCCAGAGCTAGAGCTGGAGACCAGGACTCCCACACCCACACCCAGACCTAACACCACCCCTTCCCTCGGGCGCCTGTGAGGAGCTGTCGCTGAAGATGCTTCGTGGAACATGGAGAACGGGGTAACATGTGGAACTTCGGGGCCTCAGTGCCCTCATCTGGAAGTTGAGGGCACAGGCATTCGGGGGTGGCAGGTTTTCCCCTCCCACATTGCCGCTGCTGCTTAGCCGGCACGTTGACAAGGATTCCGAGGTCACACTGAGCCCAGCAAGCGTACCAACAAGTCAGCAGCACTGGCCGGGCCGTGGGCGTGGGGCCTGATGGCATGGGAGGCACATGTTTACCACGGCTGCGCAGACAGGATCAGTCGGCCTTCTAGATGTGAGATTTTGTGAATCTTGAAATACTTGTTGTCTTTTCCAGGTTGTCAGTGTGTTTTTCTCCTTAAGGAAAATGTGTCTGAACTAATAAAACTTTGTCGTTACAGGTGTGAAGACAGACATGCCTATAATCACGTCACAGAGGTGAGTCTCGGCCTTGGTCAGAATTATGGTTTAAGTCAGATCTGTTGTTAGGTAGACTCTTGTGATGTGGTTGTCCTCACCTTTTTTTTTTTTTTTGGTAGTATGTATGTCTTTGAAACTTACGTCTGAAATTAATGTAGATCAAATCGTATTTGAAATGCACTAAGTTTATTTTAAAAAATAATCCTAAGCTGAATCATTTGCCAGTTAAATCCCTTCCAGAATATGAACCTTCTCCTGTAATGTACGTTGTCTGTAAGCACTGAGATCCTCAGAGGTAGCACTGGCCTCCTGCCATGTGTGGGCAGAAGTGGCCCCGTGCTTCTTCCTTGCTCTGCACGTGTGGGGTTAGGGAAGGAGGCTTTCCCACAGGCTCCCCCGCCACTCACACAGCCGAGACTCCTTCCTCTGGGCTTTTGTTTATGCTGTTCCCATTTCCCGGAGCTCATCTCCCTGCCTGGCTGTGGCTGCACGGCCCATGGCCCAGCATGCGTGTCTCTCTCCTCTCCGCCCGCCCTCAGCGCTGGGACTGTCCCTCCGGATCCACGGAGCCTTCCCTGGCGCCTACACAGGGATCAGACTGTGGGCTGCTGGGGGTCGTGGACCACACCCGGTTCCTCTTTGCAGCCCCACACCCCATGTTCCCTTGGTAGGACCCATTCCTCCATCTAAATCCTCATCACCCCTGAGGCACAGCTGGAGCTGCATTTCTTCCAGGAAGCCTTCAGAACAGCTCACGCCACAATCATTCTGCATCTTGCTCCTGGCACCACTGGCCGAATCTAACAGCTCCCTTTGGTTTCGTGCGCGGTTAGCCCATGGCCAGGGGGATCCTGGGAGATCTCAGAGGCTGTGTAGCCACCGACTGGGGGTGGGCGGGGCTCTGGTCGGAGGTGGGGGCCTGAAAGGCCCTGGCCAACCCCCTGCCCCAGGCCAGGCTGCAGCAGAGAGCAGAAGGCCCCCTGCAGAGCCACACCCTGATGGCTGGCCGGAGGGACAGCGTGAGGCCAGGCTGGCTGAGTGTGAGGCTCTGCGTCAGGGAGGCTGCCCTCCACCCACGGGCTGTCCCTCGGCCAGCACCACAGCGAGGGCTTCATCAGTCCTTGAGTGTTACCACGGGTGCCGTGACAGTACATACTGAGCAGATGTCACAGTTCTGGAGGCCAGAAGCACAGAATCCAGGTGCTGGCGGGGCTGTGCTCCCTCCGAAGGCTCCGGGGAGGGCCCTGCCTGCCCTGTCTTAGCTCTGGTGTGGCCGGCCTGGGCCTTCCTGGGCTCATAGACGCATCACTCCTGTCTGTTCCTCCGCCGTCACACCATCATCTCCTTTGGGTGTCTCCAGATCTCCCTCTTCTTAAAGGACGCCAGTCTGTGACGTCATCTTAACTGGATCATATCTGCAAAGACCCTGTTTCCAGACACGGTCACATTCGCAGGTGCCGAGAGTTAGGGCTCCAACACACCTGACAGGTCTGTCAGGAAGTCACGCCCTCCCCGCCCCCTGTCATACACGGTTCATCATCTGTTCATATACTTGCCATCACAGTCAAAATTGTGTTAAATGTTAGAAAAAAGGACTCCTTTTTGTATCTTTAGGCTAATTTTCCAACTTAAGTACTTGTAATTGTTTCTTTACTGTTTCCTCTGAAATTCGGATCTTTCAAGTGGATTCACCCTAATTGGCCCTTTTCCAACATTAGTTGTCCTTGGGCGAGGAGAACCTTCCGTGTGACCCTTTCTGGAGGCGTGCATCCAGGCCCTCAGGTGATGCCCTCGGGGGCTGATGTATGTGAGGTGTGTCCTGGAAGGACCAGTCCTGGGTGGTGCCGGTCCGCTCCTCACTCGTGGTCCTTCCCCCGCCAGCACCTGTGGCGGGCGCCTGTGTGTCAGCGTGAGGCACTGAGTGGGTGCCGGAGAAGCAAGAGGAGGGAAGACCTCAGTCCTCTTCTTGGGGGTGATGGTCCAATGCGGTGGGGGAGGGGGCCGCGCTCTCCTGTGATGAATATCCCGACGGGTGTCTTCATCCTGCCTTGATCGTCACGACTGCCCGGTACTCACTGCTCCAGCTGTGCCGGTTACCGGTCCACGTGCTTTACCCAGGTCCTCTCAGTTCATCTTCTCAAGAAAGCTCGGAGGTCGGGATAGTTGTTTCCGTCTCACACGCAGGGAACCAACAGTTGATCTGGAATGCGTGTGCTCGAAGCCAGCAGCCCAGCTCTGGAGCCTGGGAGGACTGACACGTAGTGAGATCAGTAACATGGTTGTACAGCTTCAGAACCAGATCTGGGGCAGCGCTCGGCCCCCCACGGCAGCCCCGCTCCCGAAGAGCACTTCATTAAGGGGCTTCAATCCATTAAAATGTCATTTGATTTTTTTAATGTAAAGTGTTGAGTCAAAATGGTTCTGTTTTTCAAGGCTCCCCTAAAAAATCTCACAATCATAAAGTAACAAGTATTTAAAGAGCACTTACTATGAGCTGAGGCTTCACATGTCTTGTCTGCTTTAATCCTGCACAGCCCCTGAGGTGGGCACAGGTGTCCCTGAGCCTCAGGGGAGGGCACGTAGCTCGTACAAGAACCTCGTGGAGTGAGGATTGGAGCTCTTCTGCCCTGACCCGCCTGCTGCAGAGGGCAGAGCAGGGCCCCTTTGTCTCTGTCTGTCTCTCTCTCTCTCTGTTCCAGATCTTTTACTCAAAGGGGGAACCACTGAACCTTGAATTCAGTGGTTCTTTTACGTATTTTAAATCAAGGAATTTGATAAAAGTTGTGGATCCCTTCCCCAGAAAAATACACGTGACACAAAAATTTGTGCTCGAAGCAGGCTCACAGACCCGTGAAGCCTTTAGCCAGCATTACAGGTGACGTAGCAGGCACGGATCTTAGGTCTCCCATGTGAACGCTGTTCTGACGGCACTCGAGAGTGGTTGGACAGGAGAAGAGACACATTTTACCCTGATTATGAAAAAGAGCACATGGCACATCCTATGGGTGGGGAAACTGAGGGACAGAGCAGTTAAGTAATTGGCTTTGTCACCCAGTTATGAGAGACAGAGTCAGGGCGGGACATGAAATGTGCACCCCAGGGTCCACGCGTGTAATCACCGCATCCTCCTGCCTTGTGGGTGTGGAGTAGCCCTTCCAGGTCTTCCGCTTTAAATCTGCGACACAGTTCCCAACATACAGGGATGTGTGCTCTTCCCCGTGTACCATAAGTAGGGTGTGGTCAGCCTGGAGATTCTTCGAGGAATCAAGGTTAAGCAGCCACATATCTCTTTCTTAAACTCAGCAGAAGCCAGCGTCCTTGCTTCATTGTATGTGAGTAGCAGTTTACCAACTGTGACATATTCCACCATCCACACGCAGGCAGAGAATTTAGGGTGAAAAGGAAAAAGACATCTGTCTTCCCCCAAGCCATGTGTCTTCCCAGATGCTTTTCAGACCGATTGCTGTCGGTAGAGGCAGAAAGTGCCTGAGTTTCGCCGTGTCTTTGGCCTTCGCTGATCAGATTCCCCACCCGTGTGGCATCAGGTCCCTTGACGCCCCCAGCGGCATTGTCAGGTGCTGACCTGCTTCACTGGATAGAACCCTGGCGTCTTACCTGTAACGTGGGAAGTGTCCAGGGGTTGCCTTCAAGTTTAATGAGCTAAGCATGTATTTTCTCATTAAGATATACTTTGAAACTCATTATGGGAAAAAGGGCCATTTCTGTTAGGATGTTTGAGTGTATGTAACTGTAATCGTTTCTTTCCATGTGTAGTGGAGACATGAGTAAACACTGTGAACAAGAGTACTGAAATTCTCATTTGGCTTTCCAGTACTGAACAAAGACTCTTTGTTGTGAGTGGAATATAGGTCTGGAAATGTCGTAATAGCCAGAATTGAAAATAATACCAAACCCTGACAAAATTCTCTTTATATTTACTTAAATCATTTAGTCCACTGGTTTTAAGTTGCATAAATTTTCACCCTTGGTTAAACTGGGTTTTTGTTTTCAAAGCAAGCAAATTAAATGAAGTTCTATAATAAAAGCAACCAAAAAGTAACATAGTTATTGCAGAGCAGTTAGAAAATGCAGAGAAGTATAAAGAAAACATTTACCCTAGCCCATCATTGAGGAAAGATGCTGTGAACGTGCTGCCCGCCCATCTTTTCCACATGTTCCGCTTCCTTGTAAATACTGACATTTCTGTTTCGCAGGTACCAGCGTAGTGTGGAATGGGCCACAAAGCTCCTGCAGAGACAAGGTCGGTATCAGAGCACAGTGCGTGGAATCCTCGAGGATTACACGAAGCCCCTGGAACATCCTTGTACAAAACAAAGCGAAGAGGTCCAGTTGTATAATGAGCTGAACTCTGAAATGGTTTCCAACATGCAAGGCACAGCCGATAGAGAGAGACTTTCTGAGATGAATGGGGTTGTGGGAAAGTCAGAGGACCTAGAGGATCCCAGCGTGCCACCTGACCACCCGCTGAGGGCTTCCAGGCACAACCCGCTGACCGCAGGTGGCCCGGCTGAACCCACAGTGGAGGTCGCTGCCCCTCTGCCCCCCATCCACTGCGGCAGACAGGATGCTCCCCTCCCACAGTGTGATACTCAGCCTGAGGACAGCAGCCAAGGATCGGGTCTCATCTGTGCCCAAGAGGGAGGGCCTGACCACGAGTACGTGCTGGTGGAGGAAGTCGTGAGTGACGGGGAAGATGCCCTGGACGGGGATGTAAGTAGAGGAAGTAGATGAATTCCTCCAGTGCTGTCTGGTTCTGGCCGAGAGGAGATGCTGGCCAGCCCAGGGGTCCCTTACTCGGCGCCGGTAGCGGGCACATGTTAAGCATCCGTGGCGTCGGAGGTGGGATGCAGGACAACCACCTGCAGACCCCCAGGAAACCAGCCAGCCCTGGCTCGGGAGTTGTGAGGCCTGTTTCGACTGAAACCTCGAAGTCTGTGAATGACTTAACTTTAAATTGTACATACATATATAAAGTAAAGCAGGTCAGCAATATTCTCTCCCTTGAGAAGGAGCGCAGTGGCGATCCCCCTGCGTTGAGTGGCCCTGCAGGGTTGGGTGGGCGGTCAGCCTTCATGGGAGAAGCAGGGGAGCAGAACGGGAGCCACTTCATTGAGGGGCGTGCCAGGCAGTTGCCCCAGAATCACCTGTCGGAGCGCAAAACGAGAAGCAGTCTGACAGTTACTGTGTGAAGCACCCATTTGAAGGAATGTCAGCTGGCCTTCAGAATGAAGTTTGTGAAGTCTCATTAAGAACCTAGGCTTTTGTAAAATAACTATAACGCAATAAAAAAAAAGTGAAAAAGAAAAAAAAACACCTAGGCTTACAGGACAGAGGGTATAGCTCAGTGGTAGAGCACATGCATAGCAAGCACGGGGTCCTGGGTTCAATCCCCAGGGCCTCCATTTAAAAAAGAAGAACAGGGTAACCTAGGCTTATGCTCATGAGGCGCAGTTGGGTGAGAAAAGGCAGCACGTAGAGCTGACCGGCGAGATGTTCACAGCTGCGGAGGGGTTCACGGGGTTAACGCAGTGTTAGTGCGGCTGACCCTTGAACACGTGGGCTTGAACTGTGCGGGTCCACCTATCGGAGGGTTTTTTCCAGCAGTGAACACACCAGCTCTGCAGGATTCGTGGTGGCTGGATCTGCGGGTACAGAGGGCCGGGTGCGAGTCATGCGCAGATTTTCCACTGCCCGGAGTGTCGGCGCCCCAAGCCCCACGTTGTTCAAGGGTCAACTGTAGTTTAAAAATAAATAAATAAATAAATAAATAAATAAAGAAAGAAAGAAAGAAAGAAAGAAAGAAAGAAAGAAAGAAAGAAAGAAAGAAAGAAAGAAAGAAAGTAATTTTTTTCCACATAAGTAATAGAAAAGTTTTTTGTTTTTTTTTTTAAAGAATTAATGTAGCAGATGTGAATCTGGAAAATTTAGAAGGAGAATGTCCCTTTTAAAATGCAGCCTCTGTGTCACCTGTGGTGCTCGCAGCTGTTGTGCATGTATTTTCTTTTTCTCTCCAGTTGTCGCAAAAAAGGAGGCTGATATGCAGAAGAAATCCGTATAGGATCTCTGAGTACTTGCAGCTCAGCCTGGAAGAGGTATGTTGCCAGCGTGTTATCTTCTCTGCTGTTGGCCCCCCCCAGCCCGGGCCGCCACCACACAGATGAGTCCACCTCGAAGTGCAGTTCTGAACACAGTTCAGTAAGTGAAGATCACAATTCAGTGTCGTCACCACCGGCAGCTCCCACGTGTCATCAGTTCCAAGGTTTCCACTTGGGAGTTTTCCCCATATTCATTCCACAGAGGCTTCAAGAGGTTTGAGCACTCTTTTCACATCAAGGTTTCGTATTGTCCAAATGTACCAGCTTCTTAAAAAGAAATACAGGCTTACGGAGGTACAGTGCACGTACCATTCACTCATTAAAGCTGTGCATTTCAGTGGTTTTTGTTCCTATAAAATAGTGCTATATTCGTAGAGTTTGACCAGCTTTTCATAAGCCGAGATGCCTGCCTGCAGTCGGGTAATGATGATGCTAATTATGGGTCCTGAGTGCTTCCCTCTGCAGGGTTACTGCCAAGTGTTTGCTTTGCTTAACGCCTTACCTGCGTTCTCACAGCCTGGCTGAAAGTGGCTTTCTAAACCTGCGTCGTATTTTCCCTCTGATTTGGGGTTCCTCTGTGCTGTGTTCACGGGGGCTCGGCTCCTCCCTCCTTGCTGATGTTTACACGGGACAGATGTGAAGACAGCGCCCCTCTGTCCGAGGCTGCGCCTCTTCCCCAGCGGTGCGCGTGCCTGTTTGCACGGCTCCCGCAGCGGCTAACACGGCTCTCAGCCTACCTGCAGGTCTCAGGAAGAGCGTGTTGACTGCGTCCACAGCGGGAACTTCATAGACGCGTTCACAGGCAGGTCGCTGTGTCTCCTAGTCTCCTGATCTTCGGGTCTGTGCGTTCTTCCTTACAGTGAGGCCAGCGAAGAAAAGAGCAGGCTTTCAGAGCAGGGATGGGTATGTGGGATTACTTACTTCATCCACTCATCTTCCAAACGGAACAGCTTAGTTTACTGTCAAATACAGTCGCCGCTTGCTGCCTGTGACTATTTAAACTAATTGACATGGAACAAAAATGTGAAATTCTCCTCTCAGCTGTGCCAGGTACATTTCAGACGCTCAGCAGGTAGGTGTGGCCAATGTCTGCTCTGGGGGACAGCACCGGGGCGCCCACTCTCCAGTCCTTGACCTCTCTGAGCCTCAGGTTTCTCCCCTGAAGAGGGGGTGCATGACACCTTGTTCGTAGGATGTTCTGGGATTAAATGATGCACTGATGGTTCAGCACAACGCCTGGTGTCTGGTAGGTGCCCAGTGAGTGTCGCTGCCTGCTCTCCTGTCACTGTCATTTGTGCTACCTGTAAAAGCTATTTAGTGGCTGGTTGGAGCTCAGTACTACTAACATGCAATCAGTATTCAGTAAAAATACTCTCCAGGTACTTACTACTTGCCTGGCACCAGGCTGAGTACTGACCGTACAGAAATAAATAGAACATGGTTCTGGGCCCGAAGCTGCCCGGAGTTAGTTTAGTGTGATTTGCACAGCATGGTGTGCGGGTCGTGCCAGGCTTCCTCCTCTCTCCTTGGACCCAACGCCTGACAGGTGCTTAATAATTATTTGTTAGGTAGATGTGTATGAGGTGACAAATTTGCACAGAAACAGTGAGGTCTGGAGGGGCATGAGCTGTCCGGAGAGACTTCACAGAGTTGGTGATGCCTGCAGGATACAGGATGGCTGGGGGGTTGCCAGACGGTCACAGTGGACGGGGCAGGCCCTTTCATGTGGCTTGGTCCTGGAAGCGGCAGCCCAGAGGCGAGATCGTGGCAGGCGTGTCTGCGAGTGGTGGTCTGACCTGGTCCTGGTGGCACCGGGGCACCATAGGCAGCCACTTCGGGAAGTGGCAGGGACCAGAGCTGGCGTCAGTACAAGGCCGGGCTGGCGGGCTGAGGCCGTTGGGAGCCTGCAGCCTCTCAGCTCCAGGGGGCGGCAGCAGTAGGCCAAGAGAGTGCCAGTGTCACGAGCTGGGGGTTCACCTCACCCCTCCAGATGCGAGACCAGTTGATGCTTTTTACTGACAAGTGAAAAAGCTTTGCTGTCTCGCTGCCTCTTCCCAAACACCCGCCGAAGAAGTGCTGGTGTATTGGGAGGTCAGAGGTGAGGGTGCTCTCATTCTTGGAAGCTGCTTGGTTTCTGAGATCATTGCAGAGCTGTGCTGCAGGCGTTTCCAAGGAGCACGCAGTTAAACCCAGCTCTGCTTCCCAGCTCTGCCTTGGCGGATGTCCTTGGATGCATCGCCCACGTTTGGCGCACCACCTGTACAGTTTACTGTGTTCCCATAAACGTCCGTCAGGAACACGGGCTGCCCTGCTGTGATGACTCAAAGCAGTTTGCAGGTTGTGAGAGCGGTCACACCACGCTCACTTGGGGATCTGTCACTGGGAGCTGTTTGTTGTTACGATGTTTTGGCCCCTAACCAAAGTTAGTCATGAGACATTAAAGCCATCATTAAACTCATCTTATTAGTACTATCAAAGGAGAAACTTACTGAGGAGGTTTCAAGGGACATGAAATTTGAGGATTTCAGCCTCCACAAACTTCTGTAGTGTACTGATGATTTAAGTCTAAAAAAAACCAACTCATTTGGATTAAGACCCTCCCCACCTGTAATTGGTGCCTAAAAGCAGTTTGCATAGGTTCATAAAAGCCATTTAGGCCAATAAGAACAAGCCATTGGTTTCATCAATTCTTAGGGAAAAGTTTGTTTGCTGATAACAGAAAGTTTCTGAAGAACTTACGTTCTGACAGACCTGGAAGTCACCTCTTGCTAGGCAAGGACTGGGCTGAACCTTCCCCAGCTGCAGTGTTGAAAGGTTCTAGAAAGGGAGGGAAGCTCGAGTGAACTGAGCAGTTCGGTGCTTGGCAGTTGCTTTTTTAAACCTCAGCAGGAGTTAATCTCACTAAATCTTTAAGGAGGCTTGATCTTGCCCGAGATGAGCAGGTGACGAGTCTATGTGATGCCTCCAGGGCCTGGGGATTAATGACAATCTCAGCCCAGGGCTGCGTATCTCAAAGGTCATTCTTCCTGTTACACCCTGTGGACCAAGAAGGGAAAATTGAGGGAAAAGGAAAGAGAAAGAAGGACTTGGCTTTTTGAAGAACCAACTTGTCTTTTCCATTGTGCCTTTTGGCCACCATCTGCGTCCATCTGAAAAACCGCAGTGTTATGTATTAATAAGCAGTGGACTGTGGGAGAGCAGAAGTCAGAATAAGCTGGGAAGGCTGTCACCATAGCTGCCGGAGAAGCAGGACACGGTGTCCACCCTGAGGAGGACGGTGCTGAGAGCCGGGCCTGCAGAGACCCGCCTGGGTGGCCTGGCAGTGTGACCCCACCCCCACCCCGCCCTGGGCGGGATCCAGACCTATTTCTTTGTTCTCTCTGCACAAGCCTTGAGCCCCTTCTAGGCCAAGGGAACCATGCAGGGTTTCTGCTCTCACAGAGCTTACATTCTAGTTGGAGAGACACACAGAAGAAAGATACTTTCAGACAAAAATAAATGCTCCGAAGAAGTTGATCGGGATGGGGGTTAAACCCAGTGGTCAGGGAAGACTTCCCTGAGAAGTGACCTTTGACTCTGGGGCAGAGCACGTCAGGTGTGGGAATAGCAGTGACAGAGGTGAAGGCAGGAATGAGCTTTGTGTGTCTGGGGACAGAGGTGAGGCTGGCCGGCCAGGAAGAGGGGTGGGTAGACATGCAGGGGCTGGGGCCCTGGGGGCCCTGGGAGCCACAGTGTCGCCACAGGGTGAGGTGACTCTGGCTGCCCTGCAGAGCGGGCTGCCCAGGCCAGAGCTCAGGGGCCTCTGCAGAAGCCCAGGCAGGAGGGAGTGGCCGGGACACCAAGAAGCAGCCCGGCAGGTGACGCCTGCATCTTCAGGGGAGCTGTAGGTTGGGATCTGGGTAAAACTGAGGTAGTAGTTCTCAAACCACTTTATTCTCTTAAAAATCATTGAGGGACCCCAGAGAGCATTTTTATATGGATTGTATCTGTCAATGCTTACCAAATTGTAAATTAAAACAAAATTTAAATGTTTATTAACTCATTTTAAAATAATGATAATATACCCACTGTACATTAACAAAAATAATCTTATGAAAAATATCTATATTCTTTTAAAACAAAACAAATCCAGTGAGAAAAATGTCATTGTTTTTCATTTTGCAAAGACTCTAAGGTCCAGTTTTATAGAAGTCTGCTGAGTTCTCACATCCGATGCTACCTTCAGTCTGTTGTGATATCACATGTCTTGGAGCCTCTGGGGAGAATGACTATGAACAAGGCGTCCAGTAATGCCTTAAGGTCATGAAATGATTTTGACCTTGAGACCTCCTGCAAGGGTCTTGGGGACCCTGGGACCCCCAGTCTAGGCTTCAAGAACCACTGTGGTAAAGAGAGATGTCAGGTGGCCAGAAGATGACCAGGGGGTGGGTGCGGGCAATTCCCGAGGATCAGGAAGGTGTTTCCTTAGAAGGACCTGTTGCTGCTTGAAGCCCCCGACCCCTTCACAGTCTGTGGTCCCCTGCCCTGAGCACCAGGTGGGGAGGAAACATGGAGTGAGTGGACCAGAGGCCTGGGGGCTCAGGGCAGGGACCGCCTTCCTTCTGCCACAGGGCCCTCTAGGAAATCTGGTGATGAATCTCTTCTTCCATCCTCATGTTTAAAAGGAAAGCAACCCAGTCTTACGGAGACCCATCATTTGGTCACCACTGCGGACCAGTCTCACCTGAGCCTGTTCAGGTGTAAATGTGGATCCTAGTCCCCTTCTGCCAGCAGAGCCGACAGCAGGGCCTGTTGGCTGGTGTCAGTGCTTGGCATCATCTTGTTTTTATCAGAAAGTTGCTTTTATTTCCACATAAGTGTAATTTTACTCAATTACGGCAAACTTTCTTTGTGGTTCCTCCCGCCTCCCCAGATGAGTAAAACGTGGTGCTTTATCATGAAGTTCATGGAAAGATGGGATTTACTTGATGGGAAATCACTGTGCAGCGAGCGTGAGCAGGAGACTCATCTGGTTACACTAGCTTTGCCCTGTTTCCACAGATTTCTCCATGTTTCTTTCTGTACATTTTTCCCCAGTTTAGTGTGGTTATTTTACAGAGGAAAATCCAATGAGCAACGATTCCTACTGCTCTTATACCTATTTATATCACTTTTCAGTTTAGCTGTGTGGTTTTTTTTTTTTAAAGAAAAAATACTTGGAAAAGTTCATATAAATGTGTTTTTACTGATTTTAAACCATTTTGTGGCATTTATATTTTAATCCTTGAAATTTGAATGAACCATTTATGTTTAAAAATAAGTGACCAATTTGATAGTGATAAGGATGTTAATTTGTGTTTATGGCAAAGAGAAATCAGTGTGTAAAATAATTTCTCAAGAACGTGGAACGGCTTCTGATGAGCGTTTTCTGCTTGCTCCGTTTTCAGGCTTTCTTCCTGGTCTACGCTCTTGGGTGTCTGAGTGTTTACTATGAGAAGGTAAGAGGTTTTATTCAGATACAATCCACTTAACATTTTCCTGATATTAAAAGCAGGTTGTTGTCATTTCCATATTCCTTTAATACAAATGTGTCTATTTTCACTGAGTAGAATTGGAATTGAATTTTTTTCCCTAATTTTAGGCCTTGAGCCCTCAGCTGGGACTGTGTAGGCAAAAACCAGCTTTGACTGTTTTAGAGTGAATTTCATTCCCAGAGACTGGGAGGAGAGCAGTATCTTCTAGAATGATCAGGAAATCTGCGTCAGAACAGTACTAAGAACTAGCAGAAATAGAGCCCAGCGATGTTCAGCGCCTCCTTCAGTAAAGGCTGTGAGTCAGGTGCTCGACTCGCAACATTCTGATCCTTTCCTCTGCGTGGAGAGGCTTTTGTAGATGAGGTAGTCACAGCTCAGAAACAAGTAACTCACCCACGGCCACACAGCTGGTCTGGTTGTAATTAGGATGTGAACCCATGTCAGGGCAGCTCCGAAGCCAGGAGCTTGTGCTGTAGTCTGCTGCTCGTAGAAGAACGTTAGTGCCTCACAAAACAGAAACAGACTCACAGACGTAGAAAACAAACTTATGGCTACCAGGAGGGCAGGGGGTGGGGAGGGATAAATTGGGAGTTTGAGATTTGCAGATACTAACTAATATATATAAAATAGACAAACAACAAGTTCATACTATATAGCACAGGGAATTGTGTTCAACATCTTGTAGTAACCTATGATGAAGAAGAACATGAAAACATTCATGTATGACTGAAACGTTATGCTGTACACCAGAAATTGATACAACATTGTAAACTGACTATACTTCAATTAAAAAAAAAATATACACATACACACACACAAAGAAAAAAAAAGAACATTAGTGCCACGAGGAGTTAATACCATTGCTTTACTTCTGGTAGAGGAATTGGGAGGCGGAAGGGGAGATGTCACCGTACACTTGTGGATGTTGTAAGTTTTGGAGCATGTAAATGTAAGGCCTATTCAAAATTATTCAAATGAAATTAAGATTAAGAAGAGAAAGGTAAGCAGGGCATTAGAACAGAGCAAGTGTATTTTATCCTGTTCTCGGGAGCACATAAATTTTGTCATTCACCAAAGTCTGACTATATGAGACTTTTCCACGAGTATTCCAGCGGCGTGGAAACGGGTGTCTGGGTGATGGGTGACTCCTTTGTCTGGGCGGTGTTCATTCTCCACCCACCCTGCCTCCTCCCCGGGCCTCAGCTGACATTTGTCAGAACATTCCAGCTGCCTCATAGAACCCCTCAGCCCCTGAAACCGGGGGCTTGTCCAGACTGGAGGCTCAGCCTTCTCTCCAAGACTGCTGCTTGTGTTGGAGGGTATGGACTTGAAGACCATACACATACGAGGTTTCCACCTGCAAAAAACAGCTGCAAAAAAATGAAAAGAAAAAAAACAAAACAGAAAGAAACCCAACTCTAGCTCACATTTATGGTATTAAAATCTCAGGCTGAGACAAGCAGAGGAAATCTCACTGAGTGACTGAACCGTAAACCAACTGAAGAAATGATCATTTTACTCAGCACCGAAATGAAGCGGAAAACCTCCCAGACTGACCTAGTTTTCCTGTTGTGTTTTTGTGTTCACACATAAGAACATCCTCTGACCCGAACTGTTCTCAGTCTCTTCAGGTCCAACCTTATAAACAACATTGGCTTCTATGCAATTAGATTATTAATTTGTGCCATGATATAAATTCTCTAGCTTCAAAGACTCAGTGGAGCATCTTTTCTTTTTTTCCCAAAGCTTTTACAGAACTATTCTTGGCTTTTCTGAATGTGGCCAGACGAACCGTAGCTACCCACTGGCGTCTGTGCATGTTGGGACGTGTGGACTCCAGACCCCCCCCCCCCCCGTTCCTCTGCCCGGATTGTCCTTGCAGCCACCGCTCCTGTCCCCCCACCGTCACTTGGCTGCTTCCCATCTCCAGAGGGTCCTTTCCCGAGTCCTCTCGGGTGGTGCTGTGCAGCAGAAATGTGACAGGAGTCTCAGACAGGAGCCAGCTGCATATTTTTTAATTTTCTGGTAGCCACATTAAAACCGTTTAAAAAAAATCAGCTGAAATTGATTTATGTTATTTACATAGTTTATTTAACCCAATATACTCAACATCACTGAGATAGCTTACGTTCCTTTTTTCATACCAAGTCTTTGAAATTCAGTGTGGTTTATGCTGACAGCACATCTCAGTTTAGGTGCGTGGCCGGCGGCTGCCACCCTGGACAGTGCAGGTCTGGGTCTCATGGTTAAACCCTTCGTCGTGGCCGCCGTGTTTGTTGTATCTTCAGTCCACACTTGGTACAGGGCTTGATTCGGTGGCTGGGCGATGGGTGGACACAGACATGACGATGCCTGTTCTTCCCCCGACAACTGTAGGAGCCTTTAACGATTGCGAAACTCTGGAAAGCCTTCACCGCAGTTCAGCCCGCGTTCAGGACTACGTACATGGCCTACCATTACTTCCGAAGCAAGGGCTGGGTGCCCAAAGTGGGACTTAAGTACGGGACAGATTTACGTAAGTCGTTCTCGGCTCGGCAGGCGTGAGAGCCAGGGTTTGTGTGGGATCCTGGGGTGAAGGTCTGATCCGGCGCACGTGCTATTGCTGTTTTTTCCACTAAGGTGAGGTCCTCCTTCTGGCTTAGATGAGGTTTGGATTGGGTTGGAGGGTGTGTCTGGAGTGAGCCAGCGACAAGGCATTCTAAGGATAAAACCTGGGAGGAGGGCCCGAGGCCCCCAGGCAGGCTGGTCTTCTCTTCCCCTCTGTGATCTTAGGAAGAGCCTGGTGCCCCTGCCCCACCCCTCATTAGTGTGTGATCATGTGATGTAGGGCAGTCCCTTGTCCTCTGGGATAATCTCATCTGGCTAATTGTGTGCAGTTACCCCGCATAACTGTGGTAATAGTCACAGCTGTCGTTTACTGAGCCCTAACTCTGCCAGGCGTCGTGCTAAGTGTCCGGCATTCATCATCTCACTTAGTCCTACGGCAGTTCCGTGAGATCGGTGCTCTTTGATCCTCATGTATCTGATAGATTTGTTTTGAGAGAAAGGGTCATTTGCCCCTAATAGTTTCTAGGGCTAGTAACTCTTAGGGCTGGGCTTTGAATCCTGGAGCCCAGGCTCTTAGAAGCGTCTACACAGTCCTGCCTCTAGGATCTTTACTTAAAGCAAGGAGTCTGGACCTGGCGAGCACTTCATTCAACAGACAATTGTGAGGGTCTCGTGGGAGCCAGGTCTTCTCAGCTGCCAAAGACGCAAAAGTGAACAAGACAAACACGGCTGCCCTGAGGGAGCTGCTCCCATGCTGGAGCGGGTGGCAACAAGCAAACACACAAATACGTTCTGCAGGTTTGGGGTCTGAGAAAAATAGGGCGGAGTGAAGGGGCAGAGACTGAAAAGGAAGTTAGGGTGGCTAGGAAAGGACACCTGTGCCCCAAACAACAACAGAAATGTGGTTACTGTGAGGGAACAGGTCACTTGACAATCTGGTGAAGAACACGGGCGGTACAAAGGAATAGCCAGTGCAAAGGCCCTGAGGCAGCACGAAGCCAGTGCCTCCGGAACTTAGAGATCCCTGGGGAGAGTGGCGTGAGGTGATGTCCAAGAGTCAGGCTGGGGAAGATCTCGTCTGGCCTGGCCAAGACTTGGGATGTTATACTGGTTATTGGAAAACAGTGATTTAGATTTAATGACTTACATTAGTAGGACCTTTGTCTGCTTTCTTACTAATAGACAGTGGGGGGCAAAGATGGAATCAGAGAGATGAGCTAGGGAAGCTGAGCCCTGCAGACAGAATGCATGCAAGATTGGCAGGGAAGAGAGGAGTTCAGGATAACGCCTAGGTATTTGGGATGCAGGTAAGTTCAGTGGAGATACTGTGATGGCATGACTTTGGAGCACAGGAGAGCCTGGAGGGGTCGTTGTGTGCGGGGCGCCTCAGGCCGCCGGCCTGGGTGAGTGAGCCTCAGTCCTTGGCGCCTTTCAGCACCAGGGCCGCTCCTCCACTAAGTCCCTGACAATCTCCACATCCTCCCAGCAACAGTGCTCCCTGGGTACTCTTCAAAATTGTTCGTGAGGTTCAAACAAAAGTTTCAAAGCACTTGAGTGGCCTTCTAAGAAGTTACAGCCCTCGAGGTCTTGAAGTCACCCCTTGTCCCATGTGTTTTTGATTTCCAAAGAAAGCCAGTTCTGTCTTTTAAATCTGTAAATGCTGTAAAATTGAGTGTGCTTAACCTAGAATCATAGGATGGTCTTCCGGAGCCCCCAGGACCCCCTGAAATTTTATTCAGAATATTGTGTTTGTAGATTGGTGTGTTTTTCTGGGTCAGGAGTTGGTAGATTTCATTAAATTCTCAGTGGGGTCAGCAGTCATGAAGATTAAGATGTGCCCATCCCTCTAAGGTAAGGGGTTCCTTTTGTTCCTTCCATGCCTGGATTTCAGGTACAGTATCCTAATGCAGGGTCACCCCACGAATGATCAGAATCAGCTGGAGGCTGGTTTGCTAGGTTTCCAGGTCGCTGCATTGGCCGCGGGTCACGTTGAGATAAGTAATGTGCCTGTTTCATTTCCTTCGCTGGCTCCCCGCCCCGTTCTCCTCCTCATGCTCTTGTAAGAAGAGCGGCTTGGTGCAACGCCCGGCAGGCCTTCGCCAGTGTGTGCCTTATGTGGGTGAAACTTGAGCAGAATCTTCCAGTCGACGCGGCTGCAGTGACACACTGAGGGGTAATGGGGGTAACAGAGCTCCTGAGGGTCACTGCCGGCTCTCCCTCTTATGAAGGCTGTGTGGCCTCGGGGAGGTCACCTCATCTCTGAGCGTCCATTCCCTCATCGTGTAACATGGATAACAGCATCTTAATAAAAACATCTTCTTTATAAAAAAAAAAAAAGAAGTTGCAGGGAAGGGACTGTTGTCGGGTGCCTTGAGCGTACCTGACCTCACGTGTTTTCAGTTCTCACGCCATGTTTGTGGATGCTGAGTAGCGAGAACTTCCCTAATTTAAAAATAAACTGCCTTATAAGGGTGGATGAAAGGATGGACAGATGGACAGACTCTTAAAAAAGAAAAGAAATCCGTCAGCTGCTGCTTCCCACCTGCCCAGACCCTCTGCCCCAGGAGGGGCGGGTCACGCACTTCCAGCCTCTCGCACGTCTGGTGTGAGACCAGGTCTCCCGCCCAGCAGCAGCGTGAGGCTGCCCTCACGTTTCCGGCTTTGGCAGGAGTTCAGGAGCCGTGCTCGCCTGGGGTGAGGGGAGCGGCTTCCTAAACTTGACCTTGTCTCCAGGCACAGCGAGTGGTGCCTGCTGGTTTCTAACAGCGTCGTTTGAGCGGTGAAGGCCGGTGACGTAATCACACACACCCTCGCACTGCCGCCGCAGGTTATTCTCCCTTAACAGGGGTTCCTCCGCGGAGAAGTAATGGCTCACGACGAAGGGCCGTTAGGAAACTCACATCTTACCAGGAGCGTCTTCCCTTGACTAGGTCTTGGAGGTCAGGTTTCATTCCAGAGCAGTACTTGGAACAGGTGATAAGGATCTCGAATCAGGGGCACCGTCAGGGCCAGTGGACCTTGACTGCCCACTGGTGAAACCCAGGCCAGAAACCACGTGGGAGCCTTTCCTCCTCACCCCCAAAAGCTCCCAAGGCCGCTGGCTCCTAGGATGACGGGCACCTTGCCTCAGTGTTTTTCCTCTCCCGTCTGATTTAATCTTCGTGCTCCCGTGAGGCGTGCGGGACTCACCTCCTATAGCTGAGGAAATAGAGGTTTAAAGGGTCAGGGAAGTTGCCAGGGGTCCCAAGGCTGGTAAGTACAGAGATTAGGGCTGTCTGAGCCCCCACCCCGTGGACTTCCCACCACACCTAACTAATCTTGCCAGACAGCTAAAAACCAATCCCAGGTTTATGCTTTTGTCTTGCGCACACAGTTACTAGTTGATTTAACTCAGTTTGACCTGAAGTTCTAGTTACTTCAGAGCCTCCTTCCTACCCACTCCAATTTGGGGTTCATTTTGAGTAAGTGTGGTCATGGGATTTCTCAGCTCCCTGCAAATCAGGAGTTGCAAAACAGGCAGAAGGACGGAGCCACGGGAAGGCTGCAGTTACAGGATGTGCAGAGCCGTAAGGCGGCTCGCTGGTCACTGCCTCCAGCCCGGAGCCGGCAGCTGGCTCTGCCCCCCGGAGCGGCCCTGCACAGAGCAGGGGGTGCGCCTTCATCCCACCCCATCTTCACGTCTTTCCTAAGCCACCCTCCTGGCTCATTTTTCTAATCCGACTTTAAACATACAGTGGTTAATTAACATTTCCCATGTTGGCACACACAGTCCGTACTAACTCATGAGTATTTTCACACGCAGCTCCCAAGAACATTCCCCTCCGTGGTTATAATACCATGTAATACCTAAGAGAAATTAGAATAATTCATTAATAGCATCTGAATGTCCAGTCCATATTTAAATTTGCCCACTTGTCCCCACAGTGTGTTCTGTGGCTGTGTTCTTTTTGATTTGATTTTTCTGACAGGCCCCAGTCAAGGTTCATTTAGCGCATTTATCACTCTTGCAGCTTCCCTGGGCTGCCAGGAGGAAGAGCACACACTAGGGGACATAAAGCAGCAGAAGTTGCTTCTGTCACAGGTGCAGAGGCCAGAAGTCTGAAAGCAAGGTGTCAGCAAGGCGGCCCCTCTGCCCCCAGGTCCTCGCCTCCCCCAGCTTCTCGCGGTGCTGGGCCCTCCCGGCTGTGGCTGCATGGCTCCAGCTCCTGTGAAGATCTTTTTTCCAAATAAGGTCACATTCACAGGTTCCAGGGATTAGGACGCGGACGTGTGTCTGGAGGGCCACCATTCAACCACTGCAGTCTGTTTGGCCTCTTTTAATCTAAGATTCCCTCTTTTTTTGTGACATGGACCTTTTTTGAAGAGCCCTGTAGGATGCCCTGCAATCTAGGAACGTCTGGCTGCTGCTCCGTGGTTAGGCTCGGGCTCAGCGTTTTTCGTTGCACAGAGGTGATGTGCGTACCTCCAGGGCCACACCTGGAGACATATGACGTCAGGTGGTCCAGGTGCTGGTGATGCCATTGGACCCTTTGGCTCGGGCGGCCATTGTTGAGTGTCTGTCCTAAAACTGCACCTTCCCTTTCGTAGCTCGCAGGTAGTTTGCAGGGTGAGACTGAATACTGGGTTCCCCAGTAATTACAGTGGTTCCCCAAATTGATTGCTGCACTGGTCACCATTCTCCATCGTTGCTTCCACACGTCATGTCCGCCTTTCATGTAAGAAAGCGCTTTTCCTCTCCGTGTTCTTGCAGGCTTTATTTTTTAATGCCCACTATTTCTTGACTTCTGAAGCTTTCATCTGTCTCCTGGTGAGGCATTTTTGTAAAATTGTTTTGTTTTTCCCTCTGGATACACTGTCATCCTCATAGTCACTATTACTGTAGGTAACTGAGCACCTCCACCTGCGTGATTACCCCGTTTTCCATAAAGAGATTGCAGCACAGGTGTGATTGTGTGGTCTTGGCACTGACGAGCCCTGAACGGGGGTCTCTCTGATGCCTGCGTTCATGCTTTCAGCGCCTGAGCCACCAGCATCGCGGTTGGTCCTCTGATGGCCCGAATGGGGGGCGGAGCTGCTTTCCAGCTGTGTCTTGTTCCAGATGCACCGTAGGTGTATTGATCACAGATGACGTGAGGGCTGGAAAAGATCTTCACTTCCCCTCGTGTCTTCATTTGATAATCTTGGACACTGAGGCTCAGAGAAGTTAGTCACTTGGGTGAAGTCACACAGCTGAGAGTGGCAGAGATCGGGCTGAAGCAGAACCTCTGAGCACAGTCTCATTCCAGTGCCTGGTTTCCCTCTGCTGCACCACAGCCCCAGAATTGAGAATTGTGTCTTTGTTTACTTAAATTTGTGCCTTTACACAGTGAGTTTGAGCTGACTTGCCTAATACTTTAAATGCAATTTAAGTAGGAAGTAGATTAACAGAAAGGAAACGTGACTGTGGAAAATAGAGGTGAAAGGTTACTGTATGGTCCATGGGATCCGACACTCTTACTGACCTCGTGGTGCCTGAGCCAGAGGGAAACCGGATTAACTACCAACTGACGTGCCCAGAAGGAGAATTCTATCAGTTTCTCAAAGGAAACAAAGCTTTTCTGCCTTGATTTTTGCACAGGGCACAGCCAAGAGCTTACGGAGTAAGTGTGTGTTAGTTAAGGTAATTCCTGTAGCTGCTGTTACATATAAACCCCAGATTTCAGGGACTTCACCCTCGAAGTTAATTTCTGTTCACGTGAAATCCAAAGCCGGTGTGTGTGTGACGGGTGGACCAATTCCCATCCTAACGGTGCTGCGGGAGCCTGGCTTCTTCCTCGTGACCCCACGGTCTTCACGTGGCTCATTCATCTCTAGCACCAGCACCCTGCTCAGTACCGGCCAGAGGAGTTCAGACACTGAATTCCATTGACTGGAAAGATTTGAAATGAGTAACTAGATGTTGGTCCACGTTATACCAACTTCCCAAGCCTGACACGATGTCACCCTCTCCAGAGAGTGTGAGACAGAAGCCGCTTGTACTTGAGTTTGGAGTTCATCTGTCTGGTGGAGGGTGGGACAAGGGTGTTAGGGTCCTGACAACATATTTGTTATGCTAACTGCTTTTTGTTTCAGGGGCAAGAACAATTTGGGTTTTAAAAATAGACCACAGAGCGTATTGCACATTACCTGCATACAGAGCTCTGGGGGTCTGTGTCCCTAAGAATTTGATTTTGAGTGGTTACACATTTTCTTTCTTTTTCTTTGCAGTGTTGTATCGAAAAGGCCCTCCGTTTTACCATGCCAGGTTTGGAGTGATTTTTTAAATAAATTAATGACGTAAAGGGACAGGAGGAAATTTCTGCGCTTCAGTTTAATTTTCAGTGGTACACAAACAAGTAGAGTCAAGTTCCTCCTGGCCTGACAGGAGTAGATGCTGTGTGTCTGTGCCTTACACGGTAGTATCATTGCACTGGCTACACAATGAGAGGTAGGCTAAGGTAATGTACGTTTTAGTATTAAACATCGAGTTAATCTGTGCAGTTATTACTATACACTAATTGTTCATCTTAATATCAGAGAGGATTAGTGTCTAAACAGCTGAGTGAATTCGCAGCTTTCATGTTGGGAGAAATATTTTTGTTCCTTTTCTATCAGTGTTGAAATCAGACTGAAAGTTTGTTGAGTTGAGTTTTTCATTAATATCTTTCTCAGTAGTAGCCCAGGGGGATTTAGGATCCAGCCATGTAAGTTTTATTTCCTATAATTTCGTTCTTTGTGGGGCAAACAGTGTTCTTTTTAAACGGGTCAACTTGGTGCTTTTTGTTTTTAAAATGCTCTTGGCGTTTTTCCAGTTACTCCGTCATCGTCGAGCTAGTCGACCACCGTTTCGAGGGCTGTCCTCGCAGGCCTTTCAGTTGGAAGTCACTGGCCGCCTTGAGCAGAGTTTCCGTTAACGTCTCCAAGGTAACACAGCATCAGCTTAGCCATTCTCTTAAATGTTTGGGTTTTTCGTCTTAAATATGGTAGGAGCATGAAAGTCGTCTGTAGGAACCTCAGAGCGTTCCTGCCAAGGAGGCTCTGGAGGATGGTCCCCCGTCATGTCCCCCGCCACCGGCAGCCGGGGCCTGAGCTTCACGGTCTCCCATGGTGACGGGTGTAGGTGGGCGCTGCCTCCTCCTGGGGGCAGCCCAGCCAGCACGTGCTCAGAATCACATACTCACGGAGGAGTCAGAACCTTGACGCGTTTCTCCGTTACACTGGGAGTCTCTGGGTTCTCTGCCCCGCTGCTGCTGGAGGCCTGGTGGGCAGGGAAGCAGAAGGGCCAGCAGGCCCAGGTGACACCTGCCTGGGAACAGGCGAAGTCACAGAGGCCTCCCCCTGTAAAAGGAGCTCTGTCCTGGAGAAGTGGGGTCTGCACTGGCCCCAGTGTCGTGCCGTGTCGTTAGCACGTTTACTGTCCTAGGTGCGGGTTTATAATCAGCTTTTTGCTCTGTTTGCGTCCTCTTGCCACGTCAACGAAGACTAAACGGCAGGTCTTTAGTCTAGATCCAGGGCCCAGGTGTGTTCCCAGGAGGAAACTTTGTGAGTTTGGGGAGCACACAGCCAGGGGGAATGGAGATGCCCCGTGTTTCCCGCAGTCACAGCCAGATTTGTGTTTCTCTTCTGTGGGATACAGAGGTGGTTTTTCATGTCTCCGTAGGAGCTCATGCTGTGCTATTTGATTAAACCCTCCACCATGACTGAGAAAGAAATGGAGTCACCAGAATGTATGAAACAAATTAAAGTTCAGGTAGGTGAACTCAGAGACAAACTCGTGTCCTCTCAAAGGTCCTGTCCATCGTGTTGTGCCCTCTGGAACGCGCAGTCCCTGGACAGGATAGGAAGACCACCTCGCCTTGGCCACAGAGAGCCGCTCAGGCCCTTTCCCCGCTCAACCCGGCCTCGCTTCCCCTGACACCCTGCTGCCCTTTGTCCAGTGATGTCACCTGCTTTCTGTCCCCACCACTCAGCTGCAAGTGCTCGTAGTCTGGGGCCAGCCCCAGGCCTCTCCTGGGTCTCTGTGGGCTTGCTGCCTCCTTGAACTCCTCGTCTGGTTTCTGGGGTTCTCTGTTGAGATGAGGCCCCCACCCTGTCCTCCTGGTGGGGTTTTCCTGCGGGGCTGCCGAGTCCATGGTCCAGTCCCCCAGTGTTTGTTCCTGTTTCTGTCCTTCCTCCTTATTTGCACCCCCTCCCCACTGCAGATCTGCCGGTCAGTCTCCAGGCCCATTCCCCCGTTTGTCCTGCTCGTGGCCACTGGGTTAGCTTTTCGTAAACTGCCAGTTCAGGTCCACATCTCCCTCCCCAGGCTGACCCAGACACACCCGTGCCGTCATGGACCTGGCCCTGTGTTAAACACTGGGGTTTGCACTGGCGCCCCACTCCTGAAACTTGCAGGAGGAAACCACAGTTGGGGCGAGGGTGGCCCGGAACCCTCAGGAGAGGACAGTGGGTGCCGTTCCCGCGCTCTCCGGATGGTTAGTTACTAGGAAGGGAGCAGGCGTCGCGCTCGTACAGACAGCCCACCCCTGCGAACACGCGCTCAGCATGTCTGTTCATTTCTGGTTTTGAAACTCACCTTTGTGTTCTGATTGATCACAGGAAGTGATTCTAAGCCGCTGGGTTTCTTCACGGGAGAGGAGCGACCAAGACGAACTCTGACAGCTGCACCTCAGTGTCCGATTTCCCCACCAAATGCTTAGTCTCCTCCGATAGGCCCAGTGCAGGGCGAGGTAAAGCGTCCTTTGTAATCGCCGTTGATTTAGAAGTTTTAAAGGGCCTGGCGCTCCCAGCACTGGAAAATGTGCTTTAAAAGGTAAAATTACACGGGAGTCGGGGGAGGAGCCCTGTGCCGGGACTCCTGGTCCTGCCCTCGCATCGGTTCCTGACACGCTGGCCCTGAGCTTCTCGCCGCTGGGCCTCGTCCCCTCCGTGGGGGTGCTGGACCAGGTGCGTCCCAGGAGGGCTCTCCCAGCACCAGGGAGCTCCTGTTCCTCTCTGACTTGACCTGAGCATGATCGTCGTTCACCTTTACTCCGCCCTCTGCAGTTTCCAGTGCACCTCTGGGCACAGGCCTCTCCTGTTCCCCACGTCCAGCCTGTCCTGGAAGAGGGCCAGCCAGGTCTGGACATTGCAGGGCCCTGTGTTCCATTATTTTCAACAGAAAAAGTGATAGTGTGTCTCAGATTGTCCAGGGACTTCAACCAGCTACTCAGACACGGAAAAATCCGTTTACTGTCTACCAAGGATTTCTGTATCACAGGAAACATATAAAAACCACAATTACCTAATTATTTAATTCCCAGTGAACTCATTGGTGGGCACGTTGTGTGGAGCGCACACAGTATTTATTGTTCAGTATTAGATAAGAATTGTATCTCGCTTCACTGAACTTGTTACAAAACCATGTGGTGAAATGATGTATGAAGATGCGTCGTGAATGCAGTTAGCACTTGGTAAAGCACAATAAACAGCCCTTCTTAAATCAGTTAAATGTCAGTAAAGAGTTGTCTGGGGGGCGAGGGGAGGGAGGGCACAGTGGGGAGTGAGGGAGAGGGACCCAGGGAAAGAGACAGGGTCTGAGATCCATCCAGCGTCCAGATTCAGGTCACTGGCAGGCAGGCTTTTCCTCGGCACAGGATACTCCAGAAGCGGATGGCTGAAAATCATCTGTGGAAGCTGTGAGATGAAAAAGACCAAAATGGACCTCTGTTTCCATTTCCTTGACCCCGGGCTTAGCACTCCTGACAACCTGAGATGCTGTCTGTGGTCGTGAGTTTAACTCACTGCTGCTGTTCTATCCGTGATCCTTGCTGTCAAATCATCAGGCTTGCGCAACCTGCATCTTAAAGATGTGGCGGCCGTTTGACGGGGCTCCTCCCCCTCCCCTGCTTGTGACCAGAGGTGACCATCAGTTTGAAGGAGCTTCTTGGTGGTGAGCTCTTTGCTCTTCATCAGTGATGGGAGTGGTTGGTCAGCATTTTTACCGTCTGCCTTGCTTCCTCCAGGCTCCTTAGACAAAGTAAAGGACACGGCTTTGAATCACCACTGTCCAGAACCTTGAATGTCAGCCAGAAATCTCAAGAGCCGTTTCTTCCCTATTTCGGTCATCATTTGTGATGACACTTCTTCCCAAGCCTCATCCGTGCATCGAGTGCCTTTATGAGGAAAGCTCCTCTATGGATGCTTCCCCGAAGTGCTGTCACCGCGTCAGCTCTCCAGTTACCTAATTGTCAGCCAGCATGCCTTGAAGGTTATGGTGACTCCTTGGAATAAAGGCTACACTGAAGATGTAGAAAAGTGGAAAGACCCTGGTGATTACTGGTAACTGAAAGCTCTAGAAGGTTGCCTGGAAGCATCGTGTTGGGTCAGAGAGGCCCCATGTGAAGGGTCCTCCTCTGTCATGTGTGCAGTCTGAGCACCACACAAGGCTGGGCGCAGGGGTGATACACCAGCTGAGGTCTTGGTTTCCGTCACCCTACTGGTTTCCAGCTAAAAGCAGCATTAGCTTATCTTGGAAGCTCTGTGACCTAACACTTCTTTCATACCTTTTGAAATAAATGTATAAGTTGGCATTTGTTTTCAAAAAAGGAAAAAAGCTCAGGTTCACCAAGATGGGAAATCTGCTCTGCGACAGAACCCCCCTTCAGGAGTTTCTGTGGTTCGGTTGGGGAGCTGCTGCCGCCTCGCCCATGCCCTTCAAAGCATTAGGCCCACGTGGTTCTTAAACCTAGAGAACCTTCCAGGCTTGCTTTAAAACTGAAACCCACCTCCACATCCTCTCTCCTCTCCCTCTGTAGCAGCATGTGCTCAGTGGCGTCTCGCTGATGGGCTGCGCATCCTCCTTACAGGAGTCTCGCGAGCTTGAAGACAATGGCTCGCCCTGCTCAAGAAGGCCGAGAAGCTTTGTGGAAGCAACACTTTTCACTAGTTTTATTCTGTCACCCATTGTGCAAAAAGCCATACGTGGGGAGAGGGGGAGCGCAGGCTCAGCCAGGGATGTGTCATTTGTTTGATCACCTTTCTCACTGTCATTCCCGCCGTCTTTTCCCAACAGGGAACTTCTTTGGCATTTGAAACTCGCCTACTTTCTCCAGGGACTTCTCCACTTACTTAGGGGACATTTTCATCTAGTGAAGTGGGGAAATGAGGTGATAACACACTACACAAAGGGAAATATGCGGCCAGTGTCACCTCCAGGGTGCAGAGCAGCCCCGACAGTAGGGAGTGGGGGCCTTTAAAGGTTTATTTGAAAACCAGGTCATGTGGCACTAAGAAAGTAGCATAAAAGTGGCATTTTTGATACTAACAGTTCTCATTTTAATTGTTTTGTGACACATCGCTTACCTTCTGTTGATATTTGGATGTTGATGAAAGCAGCCTTCTCCTGGATCTTCTCTGGCAAATTGCTGACCCCTGTGCCGTGCGTCCTGCGTACCCCTGGTCGCTTTCAGAGTGCTGGGGTTATGTGCACAGGTTTGGCACTCAGCCCTGGTCTGAACCCTGGTTTTGCCACTGTGTGACTTTGGGCAGGTGAGTTTCCCTTCTCATCTGTAAAATGGGCATAATGTCGGTACCCACCCCACAGGGTGGCTTGGGGACGAAAAGGGAGGAGTGAGAAGTGTTTACCCTGGGTGGAGTCTTCCGTGATACTTGTTAAATGCAGCTGTAATGACTAATCATCGGGTAAAGAACTGGACCAGAGCAGCAGAGTCCTCAGATGGAGTGTGAAGAGAATGGGGCACACGGGAGTGTTCCCCAAACTCAGCGCTTTTTCACCTTTACCTGCTGAGGTCTTGATGATTCTCTGTACTCCACGGAATAGCAGACAGGGCTCTGTTTAAAGTGGTATCACTTTCTAGGTGGCAAGTTGGTGTTTCTCAGAGCAGCCCTGAAACTTACAAATGCACGTGTCGGTCTGCGTGCATTTTTTCCCACTGACGTGGCCAGTGCAGAGGAACTGACCTGATGTCTCTCTGAAAACAAGCTTTAAGGGTCTGTAGCAAGTTCTCTGAATATCTTTATTGCTGACTGATTGTCAGCTCCTTGAAAGTGGGTTTGGTTTTGGGGAATTAGACATCATTCGGTTACCACCCTGGGGAATAAGATTCGGTGGAAAGTTTTGACATTTGGTCAAAAATAAAGAGTTCTGGAAGCAGTTCCCAAAGAGGAATTCTGAACCGTTTTGCCCATTGGCTGTGTGGAGTCTGGTGATGATTTGGGTGTAAAAGTTCTAATGTGCCTCATGGTTCCTCATCCCAGTCGTCCCCTTCCTCCCCCAAAGGCATTGGATAAAGAAGGCAGACTTTCATGGTGTCCTTCCTGAATTTTGCACTGACCGTGAGCAGAGCAGGTGCTTTGCCGTGGTGGCCCGGACGCCGCAGCTGCTCACGCCAGGTCAGATGGAAGGAGGGACTGTCCTCCTGCGACAGAGGAGCTGCCGTCCTGTTTATGCGCATCGCCCTGGAAAGGCTGATTCAGGAGGGGAGCCCGGCTCCCAACTCAGATTCTAAGAACTTTTTTCCTTTTATTTTCACTGTTACTGATTGTCAGAAGGTTTCCATGTGCTTTTTACAGAAAAACAGGGCAGTGAAGGCACTCATTACTTCATAGATCGTCAGGGTCTCGCTCACCTTCCTACAGATGCCCATGTCCTAGACGCACACTGAATTTGTTCAGCACTGGTTGATTTGTAGGGAGAATTTTCACTGCTCTGTGAATAAAAAGTGCCACCACTTTACGCTGTAACATGGACCCCAAACCACAAGGGAAAGAATTCAGTTGTAATGCATACAGTTTTGAAAACCCAGGGCAATTTTTATTAATCTCACTAATTCTTAAACTGCAGTGAGCTGAAATATGCTTAAAGGAAATCCAAAACACTTTTTAAATTAACCACAGCTTGACGCACCGAGAGGCCCAGTAGCTGTTACAGGGGGTCACCCCTGACGTCCTGTCCGGTCTGCTGTGGTGCTCGGTGCTCAGCAGAGCCGCTCCCTGGGGGCGGGCTTGTCTCGGGATCAGGGCGGTCGGGCACATAGAAGCCCCGCTCTTCGATCGCCCGGTGCAGTGTGATGTACTTGGAAGCCTTCCTTGTCCTGGGGACCACGAACATCTCCGTGAACTGGTCCTTGTCCAGCGGCTCCTGGCCTTCCACGGCCAGCACATAGTTGATGAACGTGAGGGCGTAGCTGTAGCAGTTGTGCTGGTCCTCTTCGTACCTTGCAGGACAGGGCGGGGGAGGACAGGCTCAGCCCCAGAGCTGCCCGTGGCCTTCTGTGGTTGGAGTCGGGCTCACTCCGCCAGCGGGGCCCAGCACGTACCAGCACCCTTGATGGCAGAGTGTCCGCAGTGCAGCTCTGAGGGACACCTGGCGTCTTGGGCTGTTGCTACTTGCAACTTAAGTACAGATGGGCCTCACCCAGACCTTCACAGTGGTGACCTAGACTGCATAAGTCCCCATTTGGGCAGGGGGAGCTTTATTTCACTGAAATTCTAGATTCTAAAAGTGGAATTCCATGTCTGAGTTTCATGATATCCCACAGTGTCTATATTTATTTCAAAGGAAGCATCAAAACAGGTCTGCAGGTACGCTCTTCATCGTCTACAGCGATGAGCGAGCAAGGAATTCAGAGACTGATTTCAGAATTTCTAAAACTTAAAAGGGAAGCTGTAGATAGGTTGACATTTTGAACATCACTTAAAATTTTTTTGCTTTATGAAAATAGAATACTATGCATCCTGCTGTACATTATTATTAAATGGTAATTATATAAGTAAAATAATTCAGAGAGGTGAGTTCTGGTCCTTTCAGCTTTTAGAATGCTATGATGCTATTGTGTAAATGTAAGCTGGCTCACCTCTGCGGAAAACCCCAAGTCATTCAACCCCTGCTTAAATCCTGTTACAGACGCTGCTATCTCAGTACAGGCTCAGCATGAAGCTAAATGCAGCTTAGAGTTCTCAGTGAGCCGGGATCCCACCTGGTGGTTAATGAGGGCCAGGGAGCGGATGGTCTTTGCGGCCCCGTCCTACCTGTGAGGCAGCCAGGCCCCCGCACAGGAGAAGTCTTCCAGGTACTTGTCCCACTGGTCCATCAGTCCAAACATGCCGGGCTGCAGGAGTGGGATGCTTACACTCTGCTCCCAGCCCGCTTCGTCTCGCTGGACCCCGCGCACCGTGTAGTTATACACAGCTCCTGCCGCCAAAGCCAGAGTCACGGAGAAGTGTAAGGGGACACTTACCCCGGTAACTTCACACAACAGAAACCCAGGTCGCACTTCCTGATGGCCAGATAGCACCCACCGGGGGAGGCCCTAGGACCTCCCTCCACCAGTGGGCTGCTGCCCCCTGCTCTCTGCACCATGAGGTCAAGGTTGCCTCAGGGGACAGAGGCCACAGCAAGAGCTGGGACAATCATCGCCACGTGTGCTTGCTGAAGTTCTCTTTTTACAGAGGGGTCTGTCTTGTGTCCTTAAATCAGCAACAAATTTCTGCTGACAGAGATGGGCACAAATCCGACCGTTTGTGCCATTCCCTGAGTTCAAAACCAGCCCCAGGTTTCTGTTTACAGTGTCAATTTCTCCTGCCTCAAGGGAGTAGGAAGGGCTCTCATCAGACTTTACCTGCGGGGCCTGGTCACAGCCGCGCCTGCCTGGCCTCGCTCGCCGTTCGCCAGCCGGCACCTCCTGCGGGTGCATTGCCCGGGTCTTTCCCTGCAGGCTGTCCCCTCCACGCGAAATCCAGCCAAAGGAACCATTTTGTTTAAAGTCCTGCTTTTCTTACTTTTTAAAGCAAACCACCGCAGGCCCCACCACGTGCTCGGGGCTTATCCCTCCCCGTCTATCCCTGGGCTCCCTGCCGGGCCCTGGAGACCCGGGACCCTGTGCAGTGGGCTGTGAAGGATCAGGGAGTTGAGGTTCTGGGTCTAACACAAGGTGAGGTCTTGGACAACTCAGCCTCTCTGGGCATCTGTTTCTTCCTCTCTTAACACGTTGATCGCCTACCGTGGATCAGGTGCCCCTGAGGAAACTACTGTCACCCAGATTTGGGTGATGTGGCGATCAACATGTTAAAAACTAAAAAAAAAAAAAAAATTTTTTTTAGATACAGGCGTGCGTGCTCTTGACTGAGTGAGAATGAAAGCACTTCCACGTGTTGCGTGTTGTTGGCAGGGGGGCCTTGCTGCAGAGCCAGGCGTCACCCTCTGGGAGGGCAGCACGGCCCGCCTCCTGGCGCAGCAGAACCCCGGCACCAAGGCACCACTAGGTGCTGCCGTGATTGCCTCTTCTCCAGAAATACCGCCCTCCTCTGAGCGGGTACTGTGAGGCCTTTTTAGTGAAACTGCACTTACCGTTTGTGTTGGTTATTCCAACGTGGAGATCAGACCTTCCGTCATATTCCCTGGAAGAAACAAGTGGGGGTTTTTCCCTCTCATTTGCGTGTATTTGGCGTGAAGCGTTGGCATTTAAAGGAGGAGAGCGATGGGCCTCCCCTCTTGGCTGGTGCCGGAGCTCAGCACCAGGGGCAGGCTCGTGGCAGCCCTGTCTCCAAGCTGGTGGAGCCAGGAGTCCATCTGAGGTAGAAAACACTGCCCTGCGACCCCTCGGGGTTTTCTTGGCCCCCCCCCCCCCAGTTCTAAAGGTGGGTGTGCTGGAAGGCCAGCCCTGCTGGAGCGTGGAGTCTGCCTGACGCCTGGCTCCATGGCCAAGAGGCCCAGCCGGCAAAGGCAGTCAGCTGCCAGAGAAGCTCCTCGTTCTCCCCTCCTTCCAGAGGAGGTGGCAGCCTGCTCCTCAGACTCCTCAGACGGAGGTGAGAGGGTCCTGGGCGCGTCTCAGTGGGCTTCTACGTGAAATCGACACCGCCCGGTTTGGTCTTGCAGCCTTTGGTCTTGTGACTTGTACCTGCTTTTCCTGGACAGCCCTTATTTCCTGAAATTATTCTCTACCCGAGGCTGCGCAATAGATGTGTAATTCCACGTAATTTAACCTCCATGTGTGACCCCAGACCATCACTTCCTCGCCCTGAGACCCTCTCTGATCTGTTTCCTCACTGGTAAAATGGGAATGCCACGGCCTCCTGGCAAACTGGCTGGAAGAATATTAAGTGCCCGCTGAGTGTTGCCGCAGAGGCATCAAGTGAATCAGAGGGTTTTTAGATGACGAAGCTCCTTTGTTAGACCACAGGTCTGGATGTCGGGTTACTCATTAAAGCAAGCAGTCCCACGCTTTAAGATGGCCAAGGACACCACCTTCTTCAGCGCAACCCCCAGCTCAGCTTGTTGCAGCCACCATGAGTTTTTTGAGACCCTGTGGGTTCAGAGGTGAGAATGAAGCTGGGAAAATGGTTTTCGGTGGCTGATCACGGCGCTGGGCCTTCGTGTGTACTGTCCCCAGGTCCCTCCCTGCGTGCACAGCCTCACTCTTTGCTGCCTAAATCCTGCATATTCACTCCCTCCTTCCCCCCAGTTACTTCTCAGTTGTGTGACAGATACTGTCAGTGATGGTCATTCCTCAGGCTCTGGGCATGGTACCTGTTTGTCACAGAAGTTACAGACTAACTCAAAGGTATTATTTTGATAAGATTAGCTGCTGGGTCATTTTCCCGGTTAGCCTTTTAGCACAGAATCTATGGATAAAAAAATACCCAGCCTGTCAATTTCTCTCTCTTAAAATCGTGTAAGCAGATTCACTCCAGATTGTGCACCTCATCTCTGCTTCTGAAACCAGCAGGCCTACGTTTTAGGATTTAACACCCAGACACTGAAACAGTCATCCACCAAATCTCACACTGCATGGCACATACTAGAAAAAGAACATTTGAGTGACTAAACCCCAGAGGGAATAGTTTGTATTATCCAATGCAACACTCAAAACACTGCACCTGAGAAACGTCCCTTGGGTTGGCCTGAGGAGGAATGAGCACTTTTCTCGATGCCCGTTGGTGAATGGGTTAGCGATGCTCACAGGTGCTTCCCCCAGCTTCCTGGCGCCCATGTCCCGCTGGCAGAGAGGGCAGCACCGCGGCACGCTGAAGCTGTAGATGGGCTTCTGACAGTGGTTGAACTTGATGATGGGCTGTCCGGCCTCTGTGCGCTGCATGGCTTCCTTCCTCGGCACCCAGCAATGTTTCCTGGGACTTCCTTTTCCTCATCACACAGCTAGCAAGTGCCCTCCCCCTGGGGAACCCGATCAACAGTGATGTCATCCTGCCTGGCAGCTCCACAAGCCAAGCCGGCTAGGGTTAACCTGTAACCAGGCCTCCCCACAAACTGGTGTCTTAAAGAGCTAGTTCCATTTGTGCTGCCAGCGTTTCTTTCCAGCCTTCGTATATTTTGCAACGGTCAGTAGCCAGCTTCTACTCATCCTCTAAAGCCCTACTTTTCTGTGAAACATTCCTCAGCTTCCCCCAGCCTTCCTTTGCACTGGCAGTGCTGAATTCGTTTCTACCAGAGCTGTTACTAATTAATGAGCCATTGATTTGTCTGTGAGCTTCTTGGAGTTGGGGGCCAACATTTACTATTGGATTTCTAGAATAGGTTATATTGTCTGGGTTTTGAATAAATAAATGGAATCTTCACTTTGAAGCTATTTTTCTTTTGGTATTTTATATTGTAGAAGTAATCTTGCTCATAAAAAATTAACAGGACCGTGAGAAATAGGGGTAGTGGTTACCCTAGGTGGGGGGGTACTGACTGAAAGAGGGCGTAAGTGGGCACTGGGGCCTGAATTTGTGCTGATTCATGATCTAGGTGTTGATTATACAAGAGTATAATCAGTTTGTGAAAATTCAAGCTGTCCATTTTACTACATGCGCTTTATTATTCTTCAATTTTAAAATAATTTTAAGCAGCTGCACAAAAATACATGGGAAGAAAAGGTAATAATACCCTCTGTTTCTCCATAAAATTTTTTCACCCACTGTATTACATTCCCAGGAGAAAAGGGTAAAGTAACTGAATATTTCCACATATTTTTCTCAAACCCCAGTGTTGTTATACTGTATACTGTTTTCAAATTCTTGTTTTTCTCTCTCATCTCGGAAGCTTTCCCGCAGTATCAGTACTATAGGTCCAGCTCAGCTTTTCAGATGCCTGCAGAGGAATCCAGAGTTTGGCTGCATCACTTTATTTAGCCAACCCTCTGTTGATGCCTGTCGTTCCAGAGAAGAGCAACTGGAGAGGGAAGACCCACAGAGAAGGTGTCGTGGCAGGTAAAAGTGCTTCAAGAAAGTGTTTCGTAATGTGATTTATATTACAGTATGCCGAGAAGTAGAAAAGCGCATACTCGGTGTTACAATGTGAAAATGATCATCAGACTCACAGGACTGAAGAAGACCTTAGAAATCATTTCAGCTAAACTTCTCTTGTTACAGGGAAGGCAGAGGGGTTATAGCTAGACACCAGCTCAGGTGACAAGGATCTGAGATTGTTCATTATTAATATAAAGCACCACTATTGTTTGACCCAAGTTGCTTTCAACTGAGAATATACATCAGCGTGACACAGATACCAAGAGGTATTTTTAATCCTATGGAAAGGATGGAAGGAACCATGCCTTAGTAAACACTTTCAATACACTGGCATTCTTTTAAAAAAATCGTTTCTTGACCTTTTCAGTGAACAAAGCAGGATAAAAAAAAAAAGTACACACTCAACTTGCACACACATAAAGATAAAATGCTATTTCCACTTCAGTTTTAGGACTATCATGTTTTTATTTAATCTCCTCTGTGTTACATTTGTATCTCTTTTCTTCCACACTGAAAATCTTGGTTCTCAAGGTAACAGGGGATGCTGTACCCCACTTTACACAATCCCAGAGTGACAACAGTAATACCATCACCTCCAATTACAATTAGTTTTTTTAAATTTTGCACGTACGCTCTCCATTTTCCTCTCATTTATTTAAATGTTTGTCCTAGATCTTCATTTCAGAGCATCTGCTATTACAAACAACAGTCTCCCCTTTTACCCTAAGTTTTTACCCACAAATGTGGTTTTTTGTTTGTTTCTTGGAGGTTTGGGGGGTAATTAGGTTTCTTTATTTTTGGAGGAGGTACTGGGGATTGAACCTAGGACCTCTTGCATGCTAAGCATGTGCCCTACCACTTGAGCTATATCCTCCCTCCCCCCCCCAAGTGTGTTTTAATGCTGTTAGTCCTTTCATCACTCCCAACTAATTATGATTGTCTGAAGTTCATCCTCTAGAAGATTCCTTAGGAAGGGCACATAGGAAGACTACTCCCTGAGTTCTTGTATGTTGATACTTTATCTCTGTTCTTCATACATGAAGGTCGATTTTGCTGGATGTAAAATCCTTGGCTCACATTTTCTCTAACATGTTATTCCATTTTCTTCTGGTATAAAGCACTGCTGTTAGATGTCTGAAAACAGACTGATTTTCTTTCTCCTGTAAGTCATGTATTCTTTTTTGCCAGTATACCCAAAGGGCTTTTCTTTTTGCTTTGATTTTTTTAAACTATAGTTGATTTACAATTTGTGTTAGTTTCAGGTGTACAGCAAAATGATTCAGATATATGTGTGTGTGTGTGTGTATTCTTTTTCAAATTCTTTTCCACCATAGGTTATTACAAGATTTTGAATATAGTTCCCTGTGCTGTACAGTGAAGCCTTACTGTTTATCTGTTTTGTATATAGTAGTGTGTATCTGCAAATCCCAAACTCTTTAATTTATGCCCCTCCTTCCCTCCGGTAACTGTAAGTTTGTTTTCTATGTCTGTGAGACTATTTTTGTTTTGTAAATAAGCTCATTTGTATTATTTTTTAGATTCCACATATAAGTGATATCATATGATCTTTGTCTTTTGCTGTCTGACTTCTCTCAGTATGATAATCTCTAGGTTCATCCGTGTTGCTGCAAATGGCATTATTCTTTTTATGGCTGAGTAGTAGTCCATTGTATAAATATACCACAGCTTCTTTATCTCATTGTCTTTTGGACAGTTAGGTTGTTTCCGTGTCTTGGCTATTGTAAACAGTGCTGTTGTGAACATTGGGGTGCATGTATCTTTTCAAATTAGAGTTCCCTCCAGATGTATGCCCAAGAGTGGGATTGCTGGATCATATGGTAAGTCCACTTTTAGTCTTTTGAGGAATCTCCATACTGTTTCACATAATGGCTGCACCAAACTACATTGCCACCAACAACATAGGAGAGTTCCCTTTTCTTCACACCCTCTCCAGCACTTATCGTTTGTGGACTTTTTAATGATGGCCATTCTAACTGGTGTGAGGTGATACCTCATTATAGTTTTGACTTGTATATTTCTCTAATAATTAGCGATATTGAGCCCTTCTGGGGTGTTAAGCTATTTTGATCTTGGGTGGTGGTTTTATGAGCGTATATATTCAGAGAGACTCCGAGGCATATGTGTATTTGTGCACTTCACTATAGTTTATGTCTGTTTTTTACAATTTAAAAAAATGTTTAAAAAAGCAATGGAAAATCATTGAAAGGGTTGAAGGAGGTGAATGACATGATCCGACTTATGTATTAAAAATAGGTTTTGTGTGACCAGGGTAGAACAGGACGGGAGCAGAAGCCGGAAGACCAGTTAAGGGGCCACTTCGTGGCTCAGGCAAGGAGTGACGGTTGCATAGACAGGAACCATGACGGTGGAGACGAAGAGAGGTGTGTAAGCAGGGTCTGCAGGATACAGAGAACTAGAGCAAAGTGTCACGAGTAATCTTGGGTTTTCACCACAGGAAAGGGAAGATAACCGAGGACTGCCAGGAGAGAAAATGAGGTCTAAAACTTGGGGTGGGAGTACAGATTTTGAAAAAGAGCACTGGGAGAGGCCAAGGCAGTCCTGTAGGAGGCGAGGTCTGGCGGGAACAGCGGAGGCAGGGTCTGAGAAAAGGCCCTCGGGCGTGCAAACGTGGGCGGGGAGGAGAGGCGGGAGCTTGGCCTCGGAGGGGTGAGGATTCTAGGGACGCCGGAAGTCGCTAAGGAATGCAGTCGGAGATGGGAGCAGACCCGTAGGAACTAACAGTTGGCTCCTGGGATGGAAGCGGCAGGACTAGGGCGCCACTCCAGGCCCCGCCCAGGGGGCTTGGAAACGCGGGACCAGGAGTGCGGAGGTTGAGGGTCCTCCCGCCCTCACCCCCGGGGCGGAACTAATTGTGACGGCGGCGAGGTTTCCCGCCGGCGCTACAAAGGAGCCGCACCTGCGTGGCGGCGTGCGCCGGCATGACGCGGCTGCGCGGAGTGGGCGGGGCCTAGGCTGAGGCGGCGGCGGCGGCGGCGAGAGTGAGAGGCGGCGGCGCGACGACGGCGCTCCAACCCGACCGCCATGAGCACCAAGCAGGTCACTTGCAGGTCAGTGTGCGGCGGCGCGGGGGTCCTAGGGCGCCTGGCCACTTCGGGCCCCTCCGCGGGTGCGCCCCGTTACCGCGCCAGGGACACGGAGGTTGGAGCGTGTTCGTGGAAAGTGGCTCAGCGGGTCGGGGTCCGGCTTCTTCAGGCGGAGCCGGCGCTGCGTGGCCGAGGCCGGCGCGGGGGGCTGTGCTGCGCATTTGAAGAGTGGCGTCTGTGGCTGGAAGGAGGGATGTGCCGGCGGGGGCCGTGCAGGGTGCTGGGCCCGGGCGGGGCGGCGGGGCGGGGGCCCTGGGACTTAGGGTTTAGCAGGGAAAGGTGACTTGGGTTGGGTAAAGGGGCACCAAGAGGTAGTATATAAATGGAGCTACCACGCAAGAGTGATAACAAAGAGGCGGGGTCCCCAAAGCGGCCTTCTTTTCCTGAGAGTTTGGAGAACTCCGATGCAACCTAAACTTGCAGTTAGTCAGCAAGTAAGACTGGTGTGGAAAATACTAACGGCAGGTCGCATTTACTGGAAGTTTGTTCATTGTTCGGCTTATTTCCAAGTCCTTTATATGCGTTGTCACTAGCCTTCACGGTAACACTCCCAGGCAGACATTCCTGTTTTATGGTGCAGGAAACTCAGACGGAATGAGGTTAAGTGATACTCTCATCTTTCTAAGAGACCTATTTCCGAGGAGAAATACAATAATGGTTGGGTGGTTGTAGAAAATTCAAAACCGGGTGGTTATACTGCTCCTGTGAAATAGAAATAGCTTGGTTGTGTATTCTCATTCCTTGGTAGCGTGTGGCCTGACAATTTTGGGATCCTAGGCTTATTGAACTTGTAAAAAGTACAATTTTTATTTTAATAATTGGTTTCAGTTAAATCTGTGCGGGACTCATTGGTTAGGGGGAGAAAAAGCCCACAGTAGTATGATTTGATTATGTAATGAACAGTTTAAGTATTATCTCTGTTGTTACTTCTCATTAGTATGAATAATTGAGAAAGGACTATGTATAAAGTTCCCTGTTAGTAATCGTCTGTGTTAACTGTTAAACTAGTTTATCTAAGGCCCAGGTGGTTTATATTAAGCAGTTAGCAGAAATTTGCACTTAGTGTCTGTATAAAAGAGTTTGTTTACTAGGGTATTTGTACTAGAAGGTCTTTTGTGAAGACCCTGTGTGTGTTTATTTTTATTTGCATGAAGGTCCTCCTGTTGGAGCAATATTCTTAGTCATTGTGGACTGTATAGCACATTCTGGCTGCTGCTTCTAAGATGTGTCCCCAGAACAGTGCACATTTATATAATGCTTTGTAATTGAATCTAAACTCTGTGTGGTATCTAATTTTTCAGATAAGGAAATCTTATGCTCAGACTTGAAACTTGCCTGTAAGTCATACCTAAGTGCAGGAACAAAAACTTAAATCAGGATCATCTTGATTTTTTTCCTTCTACGCTGGGAGGTGGCCTGACCTGAAAGCTTTAATTCTGTGTTTCTCATACAGCGGTGTCCTGCAGGAACGGAGCTGGTGCACAGTAACTAGAGTGGGTTGGAATGATGAGAGGGGTTTGGTTCTGTTTGAGTATTAACTGATGTTCTTCGGGGAGCTTACAGTGTGCTGGGTGCTCTTTGAGGTTCTTCACATGCCGTGTGTCGGGTAATCCAGCAGCATGCACCCTTCCACAGATCTTGAAACTAGGCCTCAGCATTGAAGTGCCTTGCCCAAGGTTATTCAGCATCCAGGTTGACAGAGGTGTGGCATCTGAGTTTGTGCTCTTGGAGACTGTATGGCCCCAAGTTTGGGAAATGCTAAATTAAAGCTTCTTTACTACAGGAGTTTTCAAAGCTTTTAATATGCTCATATGAAAGAAAAACTCGTCCAAAAACATATAGAAAGCAAAAGAGGTTACTTGCAAAGAGATGTCAGGGAGTTGGGCCTCACAAGGAAAACGAGAAAACAGAACACATGTTTAAGTGAAAAAAATCCACTGTTCTTACCAAGAGAACTAAGTTTACATGAGTGTGCTCGTGATGGAAAAGCTTTCCTCACTTAATTATCTTATTCACTGGAGTCTTATCCCTAGACATTGGTAGCTTACAGGAAATGTTCAAGGTGTGATTTATTTGGAGCACCAGACCTGAACAGGGTGGTCGGCTATTTTTGGTTTGTGTCAAGGTACAAACTTTTTTGGTTTGTTTTCCTGACTGTGGTATGTGATATATGTGCTTATTCTGAATAGCCACAGGACAGTGTTAGTCTAATACGAGTTATTTCTCTCAAAGAGATAGATGTGAAATGCTAGGATTTTCAGAGTTAATGACTGAGACATTTCCATATGTTTATTGCCTGGAATGCAAGAATGGCTGCTCCCCTGATTCCTTGATATGCCACTCTATCCAGAATCTCAGTCTGGGGTTCATTTTTTTGCTGATTCTTTTTCCAGATCATCTCCCTGTGTCTCCCATATCTGTTTTCAGAGCCCTGGTGCAAGCCTTTATTATAGCTTGGTAACCAGTTTCTTTGTCCTCCTCATGTGATAGAGGTCCCTTTGTTGTATAATCTCTAGTAGAAGACCCAGAATTGCTGAGAGCCAGGCCTAGGGCTTTGATTTATTGAAAATCACAAAATACAGGGGCTCTTGTGGCCAGTGAGGAGTAGGAAGAGCTTGAGCAGTTCTGGATTCTGATTGTGGTATCACCTGTGCCACAGCCTCCTTATCTGTAAAGTGGGGATGGTAATGCCTAACCAGCAGGGTTGGTTAAGAGGTTAGATAATAACAAACCATCCTAAGAGCATTCATGATCTATTAAGCTAAGCATTAGCATGCAGTCTCAGTGAAACCTCACAGAAGTGTACCACAGCAGTCCATGTGAAGTACACTTGTAATCCTCTTACAGATGGGGAAACAGGCTTGAGATTTAAATAACTTGCTCGCAGTCACATAGGACCCTGTCTGACTTCAGTCTTCCTTTAACCCCTGCACTGTAGTTTATTTCCTCCCCACCGCCGATCAGTTATTTCAAGCCTACCACCGTGCCTGGCGTTAGCTGCATTTCCCCTTGATGGGTCTGTTGTCACAAGCAGTACAGTCAAAATTTAAGTCTGTGAAACTATGTGGGAAAATGTGAAGTAGGGTGACACTGAGAACACAAGTTACCTGCACACTTGGAAATGATTTGCAGAAGTGTTTTGCTAGAGGCAGGCACCATTGAAAGACCTGCAAGAAACCAGATTGAATCTGTTGGACTCGGCCCTCAGCCACAGCTAGAGCTGCTGGACTTTCAGTGGCTGGTAGTGAACCTGATATCCTTTGCAGCATGCAAGAGCCACACCATACTTGGAGGTCACCCAGGATAACAGACCCCCTTGGAGTGTCCCCCAGAAAGAGTCTCCCTACTCTGAGTCTCCAGCTATGCACCTCCCCTCTCATACTACCAACACCCCACACCTCTCCACAGTTCACGTCTCAGTCCTCACTCTAGGAGGGCATGAGGGATGGTTTGGCCATCAGGAAGGCCGAACATTTGGATTTTGATTATAAGGTGTAATATGGAGGAGCCCTGGGTTAAGCTTAGTATAACACAGCTGGTGGAGAATCTCTGTAAGCTGACAGCAGAGATGCCCCAGAGGACAGCAGAGTGCGCCCAGGGTAGTTTTATGTTTGTCTCGGGGGAGTGGAAATGGTGACATACGCTACAGAAATAGGACTGGGCTTGCTTCACTTCTTATATAACACTTGTTTCACACTTGCCTTTCCTGAAGGCAGTGATGGTGGTCTAGGAGTTATTTTTGAACCTGTTTAAATTTTAGCTCAGTCACTTACAGAAGTGAAATGGGTTGCATGAAGCCACCAGCTTATAAGTGACAAAACTAGATGATTTGGGGTGGTGGTTAAGTATTTTGGTTTTTTGATGGGAAAGCTAATAAGTGAGTGCAGTTTGGAAGGCAGATTTTCTGAATAGGACTTATGGGAGTTGTTGGTAGAATTATAAAAGGCATCGTGCAGGGCCAGTGCTGAACATCTTTGCTCTGTGTGCCCGGTACAGGGCATCTGGTAGGCTCCTCCCCTGGTTCTTTCAGAAAATCTTGCCTAGTCTCTCCAGAAGAACTGTTAATGAGGTGTTTGTTAGAGCTCACTTTTGTGAACTGTTTATATGGCCAGTTTGAACCTGTTCTCTTCCACTCTATGGGTTTGCTAATCCTGATAATCGGACTTGGCTCTTGGCACTGAATTTTTTTATTTCTGTACCTTCAGACTGGAAATTACCATTTTTGAGGACATTTGGAATAATGTCCCAGTCTTGAGTATCGTTTTTCAAGAAGAATTATCAGACTGTATAGAAGTGTGATATACTTTTGTGTCTGGGATCCCAAGACCACCGCTGCCACCAGTGATTGGCTAGAGGGACCCACGGGACTCAGCATATCGTGGTTCTCAAGGCTAGTAAGATCGATCACAGTGATGTAGTGAGGAGTCGCAGCTGGATCGTAAGGGGAAAGGCTCAAGCGGCATCTGAGGAACCCAGGTGCAGGCTTCCTATCTTCATTCCCTCCCATAAAGGGTCACAGCACACTCTTCCTCCAGCAGCAGACATGCAGCAACGTGTGCCCAGGAAGCCCATTAGAGATTCAGTTCCCAGGCTGGTCACCCTCTGCCCAGGAGGAGAGCAGATGTTCAGTGTAAACCATGTTGTTTGTACAGACAGTGTAGGCAGGGTGAGCCACTCTCGTCACTTAGGGACATTTTACATCAGTGTAGGGGACTGTTTACCAGCCAAGTCCCAGGTACCATAGGCAGGGGCCTGCCTTGTAAGCAGATGTTTCTAAGGAGAGCAGGCTCAGACCTGCTCTGTTTACTCTTTTGCACACTTTTAAAGTCAGTATTGTGAATAACGAGATCCCTTTCATAGAGGCCCCCCTTTTTTTTTTTAAGTTCCTTTCAAGTTTCTAACAAGAATACCCTTAGTTTGTTAGGCTCTGAGTCTTTTTTTTTTTTTTTTTTTTTTTTAAGTAAACCTACAGCAGCCTTACAGCAAGTTACTGTACAGTCTCTGATCTAGTGAAGGCCCTCTGGGGGTGTTGCCTGGGAAGAGCCTAGCTGACCATCAGGAATGACCCAATAGGATGGCACCTCAGTATAGTCCCTTATGTCACAGGGTCCAGTCATCTTTGCAGGCTCAGAAATTTGATTCTTTTGGTACGCTTAGAGGTGGCTCATGCTAGCCAAACTTAATAGACACTGACATATAAACTAGAATACCCTCTGGTCATTTTCCTGGGAGAAAAGAAACTGTCGGGTGGGCTGGTCAGCACTTCTGCTTTTGGGGAGACGGACAAGTGGAGACAGAAGTAAGCTTGGGGAGCAAGGGGTGGGGGAGGTCTTCAGATCTTGTGGCCTCCAGCTGAGGCAGCCTCCCAGGCCCCTTGTGGGAGCCAGGTGCAGCGTGGATGGGCACCACTGTTCTCTGGTACCCTTGCTCTGTCTGGGGAGACCTTCCTTAGAGACTGCCCCCTTCCCCCTGTTGTCAGCCTTTGTCCAGTTCCGGGCTGAACCACATACTTGCTTAGGTTTCAGCTTTCTGTGTTCGGTCGCAGCTTGTATCTTCCTGGAGTCCCCAGGCGTTTTTATTTTTTAGTGAAGTATAGTTGAGGTACAATATTATATTAGTTACAGATACACAATACAGTGATTCACAGTTGTAAAGGTGTATACTCCATTTATAAAATATTAGCTATATGCCCCGTGTTGTACAGTAGTGTGTCCTTGCAGCTTAGTTCACACATAATAGTTTGTATGTCTTAATCTCCTACCCCTACATTGCCCTTCCCCCCTACTGGTAACCACTGTTTTGTTCTCTATATGTGCTTCTTTTTTGTTATATTCACTAGTTTGTTGTATTTTTTAGATTCTGCATATAAGTGATAACATACAACATTTGTCTTTCACTGACTTATTTCACTTAGCATAATATTCTCCAAGTCATCCATGTTGCTGCAAATGGCAATGTTTCATTCTTTTTTGTGGCTGAATAGTATTCCATTATGTGTATATATATCACGTTTTCTTTATTTATTCATCCATCAATGGACGCTTAAGATTGTTTCTGTATCTTAGCAATTATAAATAATGCTTCTATGAACATACTAAGGTGCATGTATCTTTTCAAATTAATGTTCTTAGGGATTTTTTGGTAGATACCCAGGGGTGGGATTGCTGGATCATATGGCAGTTCTGTTTTTAGTTTTTTGAGAAACCTCCATGCTGTTTTCCACAGTGGCTGCACCAACTTAAACTCCTACCAACAGTGTACAAGGGTCCCCTTTTTTCCACATCCTCACCAACATTTGTTATTTGTGTTCTTTTTGATGGTAGCTGTTCTGACTGATGTGAGCTGGTCTCTCATTGTGGTTTTGATTTGCATTTCCTTGATGATTAGTGATGTTGAGCATCTTTTCATGTGCCTTTGGCCATCTGCATGTCCTCTTTGAAAAAATGTGTCTTCAGGTCTTCTGCCTTTTTTTTTAAGCAGGTTGTTTTTTGATGTTGAGTTGTATGAGCTGTTTACGTATTTTAGATATTAACCCCTTATTGGTCATACCATTTGCAATTTTTTTTTCACATTCAGCAGGTTGTCTTTTCAATTTTTTTGATGGTTTCCTTTACTGTGCAAAAGTTTTTAAGTTTAATTAGGTCCTATTTGTTTATTTTTGCTTAAATTTCCTTTGCTTTAGGAGACAGAGCCAAAAAAATATATTGCTTTAACTTACATCAAAGAGTGTTCTGCCTATGGTTTCCTCTATGAGTATCATGGTTTCCAGTCTTAATTTAGGTGTTCAATCCATTTTGAGTTTGTTTTTATAAATGGTGTTAACCAGGTGTTCCCCAACTGTTCAAGAGCATCAGCTCCCTTGGGTCGTGGCCCCAGATTAGGAAGCACTGTGCTGTGTAACTGCCACCGGTGAGTCTGCAGGGCTGGAGGAAAGAAAGCACACTGGGCTGGAGGGGCAAGAAGGTTCTTGGTCCAGCCAGGACTCATGCTGGTCCAGGAAGGAAGGTGGGTTATCACAGTTTAGTGCAGTGAAAGATGGGTACAGCTTTTAGACGGGGGCCATGGTGTGGACGAAGGCAGAGTGACAGGAAGTCAGTTTTGGTGGGAGAAGATCAGGTCTCTCTGGGAAGGGCCAGACTTGGGGTCTCCTGCCCAGCAGTTAGATCTCCAAGTCATCGCCCCTCTCTGAGCCTCAGCTTTCCTGTCTGCATCATGAGTGTTGGGCTGGCCCTCCTCAGAGCAGGGCCAGGGGTCAGTGAGGCAAGAAGTGAACGTGCTGGACAGTCGGGAGTGCTGCTCAGCGGAGCTTTTGTGCTTTCTCTCATTTCATATATTTCTCATAATGTACTTGTTCAGAGGGAGCGAGGGCCCTCCTTGCCCAGAAGTCTTCATTCAAGAGGTATGTGTTATCCCTCTTTAAAAAAGATAAACTGTCAAAACCTTGTAGGAGAGGGGAGAAATGGTACAACCAGACTGCTCGGGAGCTGATGGGGTGAAGGTTGGTGCTGGGGCCTCTTGGGAGTTCGTCCTCCTGTCTACTTGTGTATGTGCTTGAGAGTTGCCAGAGCGTGATTTTTAAGTAAGTTAGAACAGGAGTTCACTGATAAAGCCGCTTTACTCAGCAGCCTCCTGGCGGGCTCCTCTCCCCCACTTCCAGCCTCTCTAGCCTGTCTCCGCTCTGCAGCCCCAGTGGCCTTTCCTCTGCCGCCGTCTGCTGTGAGACTGAGGGAGCGGACTTGCCCTTGGGCCCCTCGTCCCTTGTTGGGAAGTTGGGGTCGTGATCCTCCCATCTGTCTGTCTCTCGGCAGGCCTGCCTCACCCTCTGGGGCCTCCCTTCCTGCCTTTCTGCCTCTTTCTGGCACATACTTCCCCTGCCTACTGGCACCTGTCCACTCTGCAGTCTCTTGGCCTGGCATTCTCTTGACACCGCCCCGGTCCCCCTCCCTCAGTCCTCAGCACAGAACTGTGCAGACGTTGTCATGGGCACACATCGCTCTTGTAACTGTCAGCATAATTGTCAGTGTTTTCCACTAGACTCTCGTAAGAGCTGAACTTAGACAGGCACTGTACTGAGCATTTTATGTTCTTTTTTTAACCATACCTTCGCCAGTATTCAATAGTTTTTATAATTTTTTAAAACTAAAACAACCATTTGCTATTACAAGAGCAGTTATGTTCATGGTAGAAATGTTAGAAAGTACAGATTGGCAAAAATAAGAAAATAAAAATATCATATGCCTTACCTTCAAGGACTGCCACTCTTAACACATTATCGTATGTCTTCCTAGATTTTTTAAATGTAGGGATGTTTTTGTATGTATGTTTGTGTGTATACATATATATATATATAAAATCTACCAAAATAAGAGCATACTGTATGTGCTGTTTCAAAATTTTTTAATGTGGCAAAATAGAAATTTACCATCTTAACCATTTTTTTAATGGAGGTGCTGGGGATTGAACCCAGGACCTCATGCCAAGCATGTGCTCTACCACTGAGCTCTACCCCCAACCCCGATCTTAACCCTTGTGAAGTGTACAGGTCATTAGTATCAAGTACATTCACATTTATGTGGGGCCGTCACCACCACCGTCTCCAGAACTGTTTTCATCTTCCCAGACTGAATCTCTGTCCCCTTTAAACACTAACTCCTCATTCTGCCTCCCCCAGCCCCTGGCAACAACCACGCTGCATCCTCGCTCCGTGAACTTGACTCTTCTAAGTACCCGTGTGAGTGGAGTCATACAGTGCTTGTCTTTGTGTCTGGCTTATTTCTCTTGGCACAGTTCCCTCGAGGTTCATCAATGTAGCATGGGTCCGCGCTTCCTTCCTTTTTAAGGCTGAGCAATATGCCATTGTGTGTATAGACCACATTTTGTTTACGCACCATCCACTGATGGACAGTTGGATGGTTTCCACCTTTTGGCTACTGTGAATAATGCTGCTGTGAACAGGGGTGTGCAGATGCTGGAATTCTTGCTTTCGGGTCTTTTGTCTGTGTACCCAGCAGTGGAACTGCTGAGTCGTGGTATTCTGTTTTTACTGTTTTGAGGCTCCACTGTACTATTTTACATAGCGCCTACACCATTTTACTGTATATTCTGTTTTATAACCTGCTTTTTTTCAGTTAATCTTCAACTTGCCATGTCAGTAAGTGATCTGTTATGTAGTCTGTACTCAGATTTCCCCATTTGTCCCAGAAATGTTTTTTATAACTGGTTTATCCAAACTGAATACAGTCCAGGACTAAATACTGTATCTGGTTATTGTGTACCTTGTATTTTGCCTACTAACCTGGTGCAGTTCCCTCCTTTTTAAATTTTCTTTTTTAAAGGCTTTATTGAAATGGAACTTATATACCGTGTGTAGGGCCCATTCTAGATGTGGACTGTCGGGCCGTACAGTGGTCTGTGCGGGGACTGCTCTGTCCCCGGGTGAATGGACTCCCGCAGCATGCGGTCTGTTGAGCCCCACACGTAATGTGTCTGCAGTTCACCCCTGTTGTGGTGTGTGTCATTATTCATTGCCAAATAATAGCCCACTGCATGGATGTGTTATATTTTGTTTATCCATTCACTTGTTAGTGGGATTGTAAAAGTTTCCACTTTCTGACTGTAATGAATACTGCTGCTGTGAACATTCGTGTCCAAGTACTTGTGTGAACACGTGTGTTTGTTTCTCTTGGGTAAACACCTAGGAGTGGAATTGTTGAGTCATGTAAGTTTATGATTAAGGTTTTAAGAAACCACCAAACTGTTTTCCAAACCCAGCCCCTCCTCTTTTTCCCATGGCCCCTCTTTGGAGAGAGCTGGCCCACACACCGCCTCTCTTCTCTGTTTAATTGGCTGCTTCCTCATGGGGCCTTTTAGCTTGTCCCAGTCCCCTGTGTCTCCTGTAAACTAGGGGTTAGAGCTGCAGTTTTGCTGGACTCACATTAAACTTTTTGGCTGGGATGCATCGCAGGGTGTGCTGTGTACGTCACTCCTATCAGGTAGCAGCAATAGACACGTGATGTTTGAGTCCTGGTTTTTCCATGCAGGTACTGGGTCCAGCGTCATTTGCTGAATTTCCTTGACACCTTTATCAGAAGTCAGTTGATTGTGCATGTGTGAGTCTATTTATAGGCTTTGTAAAGAGCCTCCTTGAACTCCAGTCTCTGTCTCTTCAGCTCAGCACGACAGCAGTGCTCTGCTTGGGGTTCCCCTCCCTGCACCAAGGTCCAAGATACGCCTCCAGCCAGAAATGCGTGCGCTGGGCCCTTGTTTCCCTTCTCTCTGGGGCCAGTCTTGTGTCACCTCTTGTCCCAGTCTGAAAGCAGTCGTCTCATATATTTTGTTCTGCTTTCTAGTTTCACAGTGGGAGGGCAAGTTCCATACTCCTTCGTAGCTAGAAGCCAAAATCTGTCCTTTCTCTTTCTTCCTCTCTGTGCTTCAGTTTGGATAGTTTCTGTTGCTGTGTCTTCAAGTGTTCTGAGATTTTCTTCTCTAGTGTGCTTACCGTTACAGTGTAATTTTCATTTCATATATTGTAGTTCTAATTTCCAGAAGTTCATTCGGTTCTTTTTTATATCTTCCATTTCTCCCTGTATTATTTTTAGGTTTTCCTTTAAATTATTAAGTATTTTGAACATATTGAGAAAATAGCTGTTTTTAAAGTCCTTGTCTGCTGAGTCCATCATCTGTCATTCCTGTTTTTGACCAAGTTTTCTCCTGGCTGTGGGCCACTTTTCCCTGCTTTTTGGTGTACCTGGGAATTTTTGATTGGATGCCAAACATTGTGACTAATTTTGAGTATTTGGATTTGTCTTCCTTCAAAGAGTATTCAAGTTTGTTTCAGCTGACAGTAAATTATTTGCTATCAGCTACATCCTTTTGAAGCTTGTTCTGTTTTGTGTTCTAAACTATTAGAGCAGGTCTGAAATCTCTTTCCTGTAGGGCTTGTTTACCCTTAATGCCAAGGCATGTTCCTCTGGGGTGTCTCTGAGCTCTCCTCTGAGGATTCAGGCGGATCTGTCTGTGCTGGCTGGACAGAACCAGAATGGCTCCCAGTTACTCCTTCAGGGCCACAGTTGGACGTCTCAGTTCCACATCCCTGTGGAGAAATCTTTTGGTGCTACACTATCTTAACTTGATCCTCACAGCTCAGTAAAGTAGGAAGTGTAATTTTCATTTTATAGGTAAAGGTAGCAAAGCCCAGGGAAGTTAGTTTTGTGACCTGCTTATAGGTGGCAAGACTGGACCTTGAGCCCTGGTCTTTAACTCCATTGCAGCCATGAGAGCAGAGCAGTTTTGCAGTGTATGTTCTCAACTACAAGGCTCACATTTTACATATGTGACATATCTCAAGAGGATATATCTTTTTTTGGTATATATATATTTTTTATTGAAGTCATATGGTACCTTTCTTTTTCTGGCTTATTTCACTTAGAATGACGATCTCTAGGTCCATCCATGTTGCTGCAAATGGCATTATTTTATTATTTTTTACGGCTGAGTAGTATTCTATTGTATAAATATACTACAACCTCTTTGTCCAGTGTCAGCGGACATTCAGGCTGTTTCCACGTCTTGGCTGTTGTAAATAGCGCTGCTGTGAGCACTGGGCTGCAGGTGTCTTTTTGAATTAAGGTTCCCTCTGGATATATGCCCAGGAGTGGGATTGCTGCTGGATCATGTGTTAAGTCTATTTTTAACCTTTTGAGGAATCTCCATACTGTTTTAAGAGGATATATCTTAAGACGAAAATTTGGAGGATCGTTTTTCTTCCAGAAGAGCTGTCATTGAAGTAGTTATGGTGCATGTGAAATCACTCTGTCTTGGAGTCAAGGACACACGTGTATCTCCAGTGCCCAGCAGGGTCTTGAGACATAATATACACACGATGTACGTTTGGTGCAAGCTAGAATGTGGTGATGCTATAAAGCAAAGTGTGTCTGTAAAACTTTTATGCCTCTGCTTGTCCCTTCAGGTATTTTATGCACGGTGTGTGTCGGGAAGGAAACCAGTGCCTGTTCTCGCATGACTTGGCCAACAGCAAGCCATCCACCATCTGCAAATACTACCAGAAGGGCTGCTGCGCCTACGGAACTCGCTGCAGGCAAGAGCCCCGCTGCATCCGCAGCGTCACGCTGAGTGACTGTCGGGGATTTAAATCCGTCATTTGGAGCATGGGTTTTGATGAGGGGAGAACTTTAATTTAAAAGTAATGTGACATTACAGAAATAGTTTGCAACCTCAATTTCAGTACCCTAAAAATAATTTTATTTTTTTCAGTCACTTCTCAGGCCTGTTGTTAATGAATCTGCAGTTTAAAATTGCACTCACAGCATGCGTAAGAGTTTATGTCTTGCTTTCCCCATTTAACATGTCATAAGCTCCTTCCAGTGCTGCTCCTTTATCTCCTACCTGTAATCTTATAGTATTTCATGATGTTAACATGCCATCATTTTATTAACTATTCCTGTATTAGATGCTTGAGTGGCTTCCAGTTTTTTGCTGTGAGTACCCCTGCAGGGAACACGTATGTGCGTATAGAATCTTCTTTTTTTCCCCTGACATCTGTAGGCAAGTTTTATAACTTCTAGACGGGAAAACATTCAAAACCTCCTGTGCTTTTGTAGAGAAAAGCTGATCTGCTTTCCTGGGATGCTGGAAGTTGGCCCACTCTGCCCCCACCCGCTCCGCCCGTGGGGGCCCCAGAGACACAGTCCAGGGGAGGCCGCTCAGTCAACATCCCGGGAGCTGCCAGGCGCTCTTTGTGTGGTCTGGGGCAATAGGTCTGTCCCACTCCAGTCCCACAAGGACACTTAAGTGTAGGAGATAGACAGCAATGTGCCACTCACTCTGAATTGCCAGGCAGTTCTTACTAATTGGTAAGCCTTTTATCCATTAAAACATGGGAAAAGATCGTCTAATTCTCCACATCTACCAGTGGAGCAGGAGGAGGGACGTTCCAGGTCTGGGGAGCACGGGACACGTGTGTATGGTGTGTCCATAACACATCTGCTGTGTGTCCTGTTTAGATACGATCACACGAGGCCCTCTGCTGCAGCTGGTGGTGCTGTGGGCACCGTGCCCCATGGTGTGCCCTCCCCGGGGTTCCACAGTTCTCACCCTCCCTCCGACATCACTGCATCAATCGTGAAAACTAACTTACACGAGCCTGGGAAACGTGAAAAGCGAACATTGGTGCTTAGAGACCGAAGTGAGTGGGCAGAGTCCTTCTGTTGCCTTTTTGGAGAGCAGTTCTCGCTTTTCCTGATGCTCCTGTGTGGACTCTCTTGTCAAGAGGGCTCCTCCCCTCCTCCCCAGGCCTGTCCTGGCTGCGGAGCATTCAGATGATGCATTGACCTTGTGCCCACAGTGGGGGCAGAGCTCCAAGCTGGCCTGGGAAAACAGAAATGTGACCTTTTTGTCACTGTGGAACAGCCATCTGCATGGGGTGGTTGCCCATTTCCAGGAAGTACCACACTGTTCGTTACAAAGCTCCGTATTTTAATAAAGGGCATGTTTCCCTGTTTGACCTTTTGGTCAGTTCATAGTCTTAGTTCTTGTGCTGACCAGTTGTACCTTTGGAAATAGAATAGCATGTCGGGGTCTGGGGAGTGGTCTGTGTCCGGAGCTGGGTTTGCGTGGGTAGAAGGCTGCACATTGTAGCAGCCGTTTTCATTGACTCGTCCTCACTAGGGAAAGGGGTTTCTAGTTCTGGGAATTGTGCAGTGTAAGATAGGCAGCTTCTGTCCTAAGCAAACAAGTAACCCACCCTGTCACCATGTCCCTCTAAAGGTGAGCGGTGTGTGGTGGGAAGGCAGGGGCTTCTGCTGTGAGAGGCGCGTGCCTGAAGGGCAGTTCGACACTGGCCTCAGGCCCCAGGACTTGCTCCAGATTTTCATTCTCGTTATCTTTCAAATGGTCAGTAGCTTCACTGGTAGAAAGGAAACCAAAAGGCTGTGTTCTTTTGACCTCATTCTACATTCCCTTTGACTTATATTTTGTTTTCTTTCTAATTTTTTTATTAAATATAGCTGATCCATGTATTGACACTTACGTACTTGCCACTTTTATACAAAAGAACACTGAAGTTGCTTTTTAAATTATTTACCACGGCCACTTTGGCTTTCCCTGTGTTGCCAGTTATGGGTGTTTTTATTACGATTTTAAGTAGTGTGACTGTGAACACTTTTTCACTTTTTCCTCTTGGCCTGTTTTTCTGTACATTCCCAAGAGTAAAGTTCCCAATGTCAGAGTACTTTGTCAGCTTTTGACTGATTGCTTACCAGAAAGTTTGGGCCAGTTTTCACCTGTGTGTGTGCCGTGTGCTTTGTCCTAAGATCTCTCCGGCCTGGCTGAAGAAAAGACTTGCCCAAGTGCGGTGAGCAGTCCAGGGGGCTGCAGTGACCCGCACAGCAGCCTGGAGATGAAGCCGCATTCCTACCTGGATGCCATCAGGAGCGGTCTGGACGACCTGGAAGCCAGCAGCTCCTATGGCAGCGAGCAGCAGCTGTGCCCCTACGCGGCGGCGGGGGAGTGCCGATTCGGGGACACTTGCGTCTACCTGCACGGGGAAGTGTGTGAGATCTGCAGGTTACGAGTCCTACACCCCTTTGACCCAGAGCAAAGGAAAGCTCATGAGAAGGTACTGCACAAGCCTTCACGTGAACTCGTTTTAAGAAATAAGAGGTTCACCAAGGGGCAGAGTCGTTGGTATTTGTGTTAGCACCTTTCCGCTGATAATGCCTACATCCTGGACCCGGCCAGCCAGGCCGAGTTCGGAAGAGCTGGAGGAGCCTGGTGTCAGAAGGGACCTTTCAGGTCATTAAGCTGCAGTGTGGGGGAGGCTGTGCAGACGGGTGGGAGGCAGGGAGGAGTGCGGCATGTGGAGGTTTTCTTCACCCTCCGCTGTCTCCCAGGGCGTGTTGGGGTGAGCAGAGATTGGAGCTCCCCTCCTCCCCGGGTGTGATGTTGTCCTGGTGCCATGCGTGCGGGCTTGGCTCGCGTCTGTCCCCTGTGCCTCAGCCTGCGTATCCTTTGTGCTGACTCTGGCACCTGATACTCAGTGCTGCACTTGGGAGGCGTTCACTACCTGCTTCCGGAATGAGGGGACTTACTAAATAACTTGTTCTCCTGGGAAGGAGTGATGCTGCTCACCTCTGACTGGACCGCCAGCCTGCTGTTTCAGATTGTGGGTTACTGAGCAGTTCTGATGTGGTGGGGGAAGGCGGGGCCCAGGAGACCAGGGTCCCAGTCTTTGTGACCTCCACGACCCCACCGTAGTCCTCTAACCTCTGTGGGCCTCTGGTCTTGGCTTTAAATTGGAGGTGACTCTATCAGTGCTGGAAAGCTTGGGGCTGAGCCGGTGATGGCCCAAGGGCGCTTTGTGTCCCAAGGGCGGGGCCCGTGGGGCTGCCTGACCTGGTTGTGCTCTGGCAGCTCCCAGCCCAGAACCTGAGGTTTCCCTCCTCCCTCTCTGTGCTTCAGCTCTGCATGGCGACATTCGAACACGAGATGGAGAAGGCCTTTGCCTTCCAGGCCAGTCAGGACAAAGTGTGCAGCATCTGCATGGAGGTGATCCTGGAGAAGGCGTCGGCCTCCGAGCGCAGGTTCGGGATCCTCTCCAACTGCAACCACACGTACTGCCTGCCCTGCATCCGGCAGTGGAGGTGTGCCAAGCAGTTTGAGAACCCCATCATCAAGTAAGTGTGGCAGGGCGCAGCTGGGGAACCAGGGGGAGAGTTCGATTTGCGCTCCCGGCCACCGGCTGCAGGGAGTTGAGCAAGTCACAGCCCCTCCCTGAGCCCAAGCACCTTCTCCTTTAGAATGTGGGTGACGGTGCCTGCCAGGCCTTTAGGGTCTTGGGGACACGGGGCAGGGAGCCTCTGTGTGAGGTGGCCCCCTTGGCTCTGGTGCTTAGTGACTGGTGGTCTGCCCTGAGGCCGATTGGCTGTTGACCTTTTTAATAACTTCATTTCTTTCTTCCATCTATTAAAAAAGGGTTGAGGATTAAATGGAATAGTGCATGTAACACATTTCACAGAATGTCTGATACTGGGATGTGCTCAGTGAGCTGACACAGGGTTCTTTTTTCCCTAGCTTTACCGAGATACAATTGACACAGAACAACACAGGATTCTTAGGTCTGCAGGGGGGTAGGAGAGGAGCCACCTCACTGGGGAAGCTGGCACATCAGCGTGCCTTCGGGAAGTGTGCTTACACATTCAGCCCTAGTTCTCTCGGAGACCCTGTGCTCACCATCCTCACGTTGCAGATCAGGCCTAGCGAGGTCAAGTAACTTGCCTGGAGACCCACATTTGTGTGGTAAAATCATAGCTTTATTGAGATAAAAATGTACAATTTAATATTTTTTAATATATTCATAGGGTTGTGCAACCGTTACCACAATCTGACTTTAGAATGTTTTCAACATCTTAAAAAGAAATCTCTACTTGCAGTCCCTGCCTGTTCATCCCTCCTTCCAGCCCCTGGCCACCACTGCTCTCTCTCTGTGGATCTGCCTGTTCTGGACATTTCCTATCAGTGGAGCCATACAAGGTGTCGGGCTTCTTTCACGGAGCATCGTGTGTTCAGAGCTCCCTTGGTTCCGCCTTACGACTAAATGATAATCCCTTGTGTGGCTAGACCACATTCTGTTTATAGACTCATCAGTTGATGGACATTTGGGTTGTCTCTGTCTTTTGGCTCTTGTGGCTAGCTCCTGGACACATCTGTGTGTTTGTTTGAATACCTTCTTCAGTACTTTCGAGGGTACGCCCAGGAGTGGAGTTGCCAGGCAAATGGAAACTCTGTAACATTTTCCATTTTCCATTCCCCTCAGCAACGCGAGGGTTCCAGTTCCTCCCTATCCTCGCCAATACTTTCATTTCTGACGTTAGCCGTCCTAGTCGGTGCGCAGTGGTACCTTACTGTGGTTTTGATTGCGTTTCCCTGATAACTAATGGAACTGAACATCTTTTTCCATTTTGAAGAAATGCCTACTCATATCCTTTCCCCATTTTAAAATTGGGTTGTCTTTTGTTGAGAAGAACATATTTTAGTGGTAAATTAGGTTCAGAGGATCGTGATTGTCGCTTTTTGTAGTTTGGGGGTAGGAAACCTCTGAAGTGGTCGTGCGTTTGAGCAAGGGACTTGCAACTGAATCTCTCCCTTACTAACCCAATTCTCATTTCAGGTCTTGTCCAGAATGCCGTGTGATATCAGAGTTCGTAATTCCAAGTGTGTATTGGGTAGAAGATCAGAATAAAAAGAACGAGTTGATTGAAGCTTTCAAACAGGGAATGGGGTAAGTGCTCTGCACTCAGGTGTGATCCCGGTGCCAGCCTGGCTCGGTCCAGCCTCTGCGTCGTGCAGGGCCTCCCTGGGGGGGCCTAAGGCCCTCAGCGTCTTCTTTTTCTTGGCATCAAGTGGGGGTCGGGACGCAGAGGTGAGCAAGGCCGTGGTGAAGTGCACTTGCTTACTGGTTCCTCAGCTGAGCAGTGTCCCCCAGAAGTCCTGCCCCTAGTTCTGAGGCTCTTGTCATCTCTGATCAGTCAAAAGATAGTGGTGAAAGATCTAGATGACTCAGGCCTTTTCCTGTTGCTGGGAACACAGCAGTAACAGTCAGTCAAATCCCAGCTGCCACACAGTAGCCATTCTACTGAAGGAAAATGAAGAATAAACAAAATAAATAGGAAAATACATGTTAGATGGAGCTAAAAGTGCAAAATAATCCTGAGAGTGGGGAGAGGAAGCGAGGGGGTGCAGTGTCAGTGCGGGGACTGGAGATGCCTCAGTGAGGTGAGCACGAGGAGGTGAGGCAGCAAGCCCTGTCTGCGTGGTTGGTAAGAACACTCAAGGTGGAGGGAGTGGCCACTGCAGAATTCAGGCTGGAGGGTGTCTGCCTTGGTGAGGGAGGAGTGGGGTTGGAGGGGGGACTGCTGGAGACGAGGGCAGGGGAGCGGGGTGACTTGCGTAGGGCTCTGTAGGCCATCCGACAGACTGGGCTTTTATTCTGGACGAGAGGGATAGCCGTCGTAGGATTTTGACCTGCAGAGTGACGTGATCTGATGGATATTTTGGAAGGATCACTGGCTGAACTATGGAGAATATATAGAAAGAGGAGGCAAAAGTGGAAACGGGGAGGCCACTTCGGGTGTTAAACAGCCCAGGCGAGAGGTGGTAGTGGCTTGGACCAGGGTAGGAGGCAGAGGTGGTGGGAAGTGGTCAGATTCTGGATCTGTTCAGAGCAGGGATGGACTTGCTGATGCGGTGACTTGGTGGAAGGGTTGAGGATTCAGACTTCTAGTGACTCCACTTTTCATTTCACTTCTTTTTTTTCTGGCCAGTTTCCTCTTTCAGTGATCAGTTTTATAAAGTGCCATTTAGGTTTCTCACTGGGGAGCAGGGAGGCGGCACAGCACACGGAGCAGCAGGCGCGCCAGGACTAGTCACTGCCAGGCCTCAGAAGACAGTGGGACACGATGGGCCGCCCACTGTGGCACACACGTCACTCGTGCAGGGTTGGGACTGAAGCGCTGACAGTGGCTGCTTCACTCATAGCCGAGTGTGGTGGTGATGGGAACCTGAGCCGTGTTGTTGGGGGACAGGTGTTACTTAACTAGACCGTGGTGGATTCAGTTCTTAAGGCTGCTGTAACAGAGTACCACAAACTGGGTGGCTTAAAACAACAGAAATGTATTTGCTCGCAGGTCTGGAGGTTGGAAGTGCAAAATCCAAAATGTGGGCAGGGCTTCCTCCTGGAGCCTCTGAGGGAGAACTGTTCCAGGCCCCTCTCCTGGCTTCTAGTGGCTGGTGGCAGCGTAACTCCAGTCTCTGTCGTTGTCTTTCTCTCCCTTCTGACTCATGTAACATCTTTATCTGTTCATCTGTCAAACAGCTCAGCTTGTGTCCATATCTTGGCTGTTGTGAATAATGCTGCAGGGAACGTGGGGTGCAGAGATCTGTTCTGACTCGTATGAGGGGACACCTCACTGTGGTGTTGATCTGCAGTTCCCCAATGAGTAGTGATGTTGAGCATGTTTTCATGTACCTGATGGCAATTTATGTCTTTTTGTCTCTTCGGTTCCTCTGCCCAGGTTAAAAAAAAATCTGATTGGTTTTGTTTGTTTGTTTGTTTGTTTTGCTATTGAATTGTATGAGTTCTTTATGTATTTTGGGTATTGACCCCTTATCAGGTATGTGATTGCAAATATTTTCTTCTACTCAGTAGGTTGTTTTTTTGTTTTATGATGGTTTCCTTTGCTCTGCAGAAGCTTTTTAGTTTGATGTGTTCCCTCTTATTTTTGCTGTTGTCATCTATGTTTTCTTCTGGGAGTTTTATGGTTTCCTGTCTTACACTCAAGTCTAATCCATCTTGAGTTACTTCTTGTGTGTGGTGCAAGATAGTGGTCCAGTTTCATTCTCTGGCTGTCCAGTTTTCCCAACACCATTTTTTGAAGAGGCTGTCCTTTCCCCGTGGTATATTCTTGGCTCCTTTGTTGTGAGTTAATCGACCATCTATGTATGGTTTATTTTGGGGCTTTCTGTTGTGTTCCATTGATCTGTGTGTCTGTTTCTGTCAGTACTGTTTTGATCATTATAGCTTTATGCTGTAATTTGACATCAGGGAGTGTGGTGCCTCCAGCTTTGTTCTTCTTTCTCAGGATTGCTTTAGCTATTCCAGGTTTTTGTGGGTCCCTGCAAATTTTAGGGTTGTTTTTTCTATTTCTGTGAAAAATTCCATTGGAATTTTGATAGAGATTGCATCGATCTGTAGATTGCTTTGGTGGCATGGACATTTTAACAGTATTCTTCCTGTCCACGAGCACAGGATTTCTCCTCGTTGCCTTTGATTCCTTCCCTCAGTGTCTTACATAATTTTAAGTGTGCAGATCTTTCACCTCCTTGGTATTTCTAGGTATTTTATTCTTTTTGATGCAATTGTAAATGGGACTGTTCTCTTAATTTCTGTTTCTGACAATAGCTCATTGTCAGTATATGGAAAACAATGGATTTTTGTGTATTGACTTTGTATCCTGCAACTTTAACCTATGGATGTAATGTTTACCTTCATTAGAACCCCACAAGATAATGTAATTTTTGCCTTAAAAAAGTTGTATAGTTTTAAGAGGAAGAAATACTTACTTAGATACTTAATATTTCCACTGCTGTTTCATTTGATGTATAATTCCTTCCAATTGATACAATTTCCTTTCGGCGTCAAGAACTGCCTTTCACATTTTGTTGATCTGTTGATGAGTTCTTAGTTTTCTTTTTATTAGAAATAACTTTTTCCCCTTCATACTTGAAGGATTTTTCATTGACTATATTGGTCTGCTTGATCTTATTTCCATTTTTGCCTCCTCTTTCAATGACTAGAATTCTGAGATAACAGTTTGGGGTCACCCCTCTTTTCTTTCAGCACTTTGCAGATGTTGTTCCTCTGTAACCTGGCCTCTGCAGTGTCTAAGAAGTCACTGATCATTCAGACTGTGGTGTCACTCCTCTGGGCCTCTGCTCTGCGTGGTTTTCAGCAGTTCGGTATTTTGCCCAGGAGGGTCTTGCTTCATATTTTACTGCTTGGTTCTCTCTGAATTTGTAAGTTTACATTGGTCACCAGATCTAGGGCAGTTCTGGCCCTTGTTTCATCACATTTTTTCTACCTTTTCTCTTCTGGGACTTGAATTTACAGGTGATAGACTTTTGTATGCTGTCCCACAGGTTTCTGGCTCTGGTGGTCTGGTTTTGTTTCCCCCTCTATCTTCTGAAACACGTTCATAGTGGCTGCTCTGGCATCCTTGTCATCTTGAAGCTGGTCTCTGTTGATTGTCTTTTCTCTTACAAGTGGGCCACATTTTGCTGATTCTTCATCGTGTTGAGTATTCTGGATTGTAGCCTGGACAGTCAGTGTTACCCTGTGGGGACCTTGGATTCTGTTAGGTTCATCTGTAAGGTGTTGACGGTTTTGTTTGAACTCAGACCCTGGGCAGCAGTTGAGATCTCTGTTCAGGTGTCATCCTTAGCTAAGGCACGTGGAGCCTGCTGCGCGGGGGTGTGGGTCGGAGGCTGGTCCAGGATCTGGGCGGAGTTAGTAACAGTGTTTGGATGGGTCCCTCTCGGGCCCTTTTCATTGTAGGGCTGCTCCCTCACTTCTCAGTGGCTCATTTCTTCCAACTCTTTTTGTTCTTCAGGCTGGATTTTCCACTGGAGTTTTAGCTGCCCTGCATGGATACTTGACTTGGGCCTGCTCTAAGCTAAAAACTTGTTTTTTCTGGAAAAGGTACTTCTTGCCATTCCATCCTTCCAGGGTGTCTAATCGCTTGAGGAATCCTGTTTTTGTTCATCCTCCAGTGCCTTTAGGTTTTTAAATAATATCTGTGTTTCCAGTTAATCTGCAGGAAGGGTGCTAAAATCAGAACTCTGTTACCTTTTTAAATGTTTCCTATAAGTTGCATATTGATTACTAAAGGCTTGATATTTTCTTTTTTTTTTTTTTTTTACCATTTTTCTCTCATGTGGTGCTACTGTGTGTCCACCAGAGGGCAGGAGTGGCAAGGCAGAGGGGTCCAGCCTGTAGAAAGGTGCGCTGTTGGAGTTGTCCAGAAAGTCTCATGTTGTTGTTACTCGGGTCTTCTTGGCCTTGGTTTCTGTTTTGGGTTGGCTTCTGTTTGTTTTCTGTTGATGAGGGTGTTTTTTTCTTTTTTTTTTTTTTTTGCATTCCACAGACATTTACTGAGCTACAGGCCAGACTCCTTCAAGCTAAGCACTAGTAAGAGAATATAAAGTAAACTAGTAAGAAATTTCATGGGAAATTGCAAAAGGGCAATTATGACCCAGGTTTTCTGGTGACAAATTCATCATGAGAGGCCTGAGCCAGATGTCACAACAGAGAAAGCCCTGGGACCCACCTGGGAGTGTCAGGGAAGCAGGACGAGACCTCGAGCCTTGAAGCACCAGTAGCTTGTCTGGGGGGCTGGGGGACGGGTGGAATGACACGGGTGCAGCAGAATGGTTGTTTTTGGGGGGCAGTGGGAGGGGGCCCTGGGTTGAAAGAGGTGTGCAGAAGGCTGTGGGGGATCCTGCAGGGACCCAGACCAGAGTCAAGTCTGAAGGGGCTTCGAGTCTCAGCCTGACTGTGTCTTTAAGAACAGGATGACAAGGACAGGCTGTTTGGGGACACTCCTCTGTGATGATGTGAAGAGGGTCCAGCCCAGTGCGAGGGAGGTGGGAGGGAGGCAGGAACGGAGAAAGGTGCCCCAGGGCTTCAGCCAGGTAGGAACTGAAAGGACAGGGAGGTGCTCTGTAAGCAGAAGTCACCACCGGACGTGAGAGCTGAGAGCAAAGAGGGAGTCGGAGTGAACGGAGGCTTTTGTCCTTTGTGACCAGGTAAGGCTGAGAGGAGAATTACTTGGGGAGTGGGCACTAGAGAATAATTTTTGAACCAGATGAGTTTGTCACAGCCGGTGTCTCGCAGACTCTGGTGAGAACTCCCCGCTTGAGCGGTCAGTGAAGCTCTGCCCAAACCTCGTGGGCAGCGGCCGTGGCAGGTGTCGGGTCCTCAGACCTCCCAGCCAAGCTGGGAGAGCAGACCCCCCGCCCAGCGGGGCGGCTCCTTCCCACCACCGACAGCTGTTAGGGAGCCCTCGGTGCTGCCCCGAGGCCTGTCTCACACTTCCACCCCCGTCTTTGCCGTTCCCTTGTCTGGGAAAAAAAACGTCAAGGAGGCTGCTTCCTTGTCTGCCGCCATCAGGACCCCAGCAGCTCCGGCCACAGCTGCCCTTTCTGCCCCTTCCCGCCTCAGACAGAGAGGAAGGGCTGCTGCTTGGGCATCTCCCCGTCTTCGGCTTGGGACCCTTTTTAACTGCGTCGGCCAGGTTTCCTTCCGGCAAGAAGGAAGGGGAGGTCTCTGGTTCCGAGTTTCCTCAGGGGCAGGGGTTCTTAGCACAGGGCTCTGGAGCTGGAATTTCAAGGTAAGAGGGAAGTTTTTTGTTTTTTTTGTTTTTTAACTTCTTAGTAACTGTTTTGTAGACCTGTGTGTCTTATTTTATGCATTTAAAAACACTATTCAGACAGAGGATCTGTAGCACAGAGTTAGGAAGCCCTGCTTTGGAGGGTGGGGACCAAGGAAAATTGGACTGAGACCTGTAACTTTAGGCAGCTGCTAAGATGCGCACCTTTCCCTGTGACTCCCTGTCAGGGCTTCCTGTGGTCACCTTGACATCACTGCTGGCCAGGAGGCAGGGAAAACTTTCCTGGGTGGAGCTCCTTTATGGACTGAGCTGAAGCAAGTAGCCCAGCTTCAGAACCTTGGAGCCCAGACAGCTGGCCCAGAGGGTTGGTCAGACCTACCTTCCCCTGAAGGCCTTTGGAGAGCACACAGGCTCCGACACAGTGGGGTCCCCATGCACGTGAAAGTCGTGTGGTTTTTATCCAGCCTGGAAATCAGCACCCCGACCTCTCAGCCCGTTTCCCCACCTGTAACGTGAGGCTGATTTTTCCGCCATCCTCTTTTTTTCTTTCTGCTTTTCAGAAAAAAAGCTTGTAAATACTTTGAGCAAGGCAAAGGGACCTGCCCGTTTGGAAGCAAATGCCTTTACCGCCACGCGTATCCTGATGGGCGCCTAGCAGAGCCGGAGAAACCTCGGAAACAGCTCAGCTCTGAAGGCACCGTGAGGGTGAGGGCTCTGCCGTGTCTGGTCGGGAACAGCTCCCCGTGGGGCCGCTCTGGGCCCCTCCCGCAGCGGTAACCAGATGTGTCTGCTGGCTCTTCTTGCAGTTCTTCAACTCAGTGCGACTCTGGGACTTCATTGAGAGCCGAGAGAGCCGGCACGCCCCCAGCACTGAAGACGTCGACGTGACGGAGCTGGGGGACCTCTTCATGCACCTGTCCGGGGTGGAGTCGTCAGAATCCTGAAGACCGGACAGTCGCCTTGCATCTTGGCTGTGCCGGCTGAGCCTTCTCCGGGCCAGGGTGTGCAGCACCTCCTCCGTGGCAGCCCAAGGTGTGTGTCACTTGGATTTGAGTGAGGTTGTACTTAACCCTGGTCTCATCCACGGGAAGAGTGAAGGATATAAAGTAACCTAACAAGTATGTGGAATCGCTACTTTCATAGTTGCTGTCTTAGTTGCACCGCAAGCTCCTCAGGGGCCCCGCTAACCGGCCAGAGTTGATTGCTTCAAACTAACTGGGCTTCTGCCCTCCGTGAGCTCTCGCTCCTAAAACAGTCAGCGTGCAGCTGGCCCTACAGCAGCAGGCTCATTTTTCTTACCAAAGGATTCTTCAGCCCTTGAAAGGATTCCATATGGTGTAAGGATTCCCTAGTGTACTGATAGTGTGGCCAAAAAACGTGACTTGTGCATTGCTTTTCAAAAAACAAAGTGGGCGCTGCACACCTTAGCACCAAACTTTATTTAGGGCACTTGTTGCCTTCAGTGTCCCCAGTCAGAGCAGCAGTCATGTTGCTGGATACCAGTAAACAAGCTGAAGCATAGACCCCCTTCCTTGTAAGGGGGCCAGGGCAGAGGTCCAGTCCCTTGTCTGTGGTTGGTGTTGGGGTCATGACCGGAGGAACCTTGCACATGTGCCTTCAGGGAAATGTGTCCCTGGCCCTCACCTGCTGGCTTGTGCCCAGGGGTCATCATATTGAGGGCTCACTGCACACAAGTGACACGTGTTCTCCTCCGTAAAACCAGGCTTTGATTTGGAATTTTATAACAGCACCCAAGAAAAGTTTCTGATTCTGCCCCAACGATGGTCCTGCAGAGAACTCTGTCATCAGTTGTTGTGGTTTTAATTGAAGGAGCATCACCTTGTCAATCAATCAGAACTCACTCCAAGCCTGAATTATCTATTTTTATAAACGGCTGCAGATACCAAATATTTTATAAAATGCATTACTTTAAAGTGTGGTTAGAAAGGTCTACTCTTACCTGAGTTTCAAGTGCTTTTTGCGTAATTTTCATAGTTAACTCTTTAGTGAACGGTGACAAAGGCAGAATTAAAATCATTCCTAGCAGAGATCCTGGGCTCTTGAGTTCTGCTCCAGATGGGATGAACAATTGGAGTTCAACCTCTGAGCTCAGGGTTAACTTTAAAAGGAGGAAACAGCCATTAAACCTACATTTAATTTATTTTATTAAAATAACATAATTGAGGAACCATTGGATAACTGTATTTTGTCAGGCGCAATAAAAACAAAATTAAAACCCAAATCATCAAGAAAACCTGTGTCCCTGGCTTCCTTGCATACACATGATGTGATGTGGAGGCAAGGCTGGCCCGGCGGCCCCGCCCCATAGGGGCAGCTCCTGGAAGACTAACTCAGCATGATGGACGACTGCTCCCTGAGAGGGCGGGGGGGGGGGCGGCCGAGTGCCTCTTGTGGAAACCACCCCAGAGCACTGGAGACCTTCAAGGGACGTGTCCCCACAGTCAAGTCCGTAGTACCAAAGCAGGCTGGTCAGGCGGCCGCACTCCCGACAGTCCTGGGCTGTTTGGTGCATTATGTGCAAAACTACCTGTCTGGCGCCACACCATGTGTCTCTGAAGAGAAGTCCTTCTGTGATAAGCATTCCTCCTAGGAGCCGAGTTCCAAAGTCCACGTGTCCTCACGTCAGGGCTGGTCTGCCTGCTGCCTTCATCTCCCCTCTGAGTGCTGCTTCTTGCCCTAAAAAAACTCATTTAGCCGTCAGCTGGGGCCCCAGGTCCTGTACTGCCATCAGCCGCCACTGGTGCATCTGGGCGGGCTCAGCTCGTGAGCACGGGGGACACGGAGCGGGGGCGGGGCGGGAGCAGGACAAACCAGCATTGCAAATGGCTTCTCCCAGGGCCGGGAGGGGTAGAAAAGGCAACGTGAAGTTAAGGCCCTGTGAGTGGTCAGATGGTCCTTAGCAGCAGCTTCTCGGAAGACAAGCTCTATCCCACGGAAAGGGAGGAGCAGAGAGGTGGGGCCTGCAGGCCTCCCTCCCGCCTGGCGCCCGAGCGCGGGTGCGGACGCGGCTAGAAGACGGGCAGCCTAGAGGACGTGGTCAGCGTGCAGGCGTTGATGTCCTCGGTGTGGGCCGCCCGGTGCAGGGATGGCTCAGAAGCGCTCCGGTTGATTTTCGGCAGAGAGTGCTGCAGCAGTTCGATGGAAGACAGGATCTGCAACAGGCCACAAGGTGGTCTCCTCAGGGGGCTGCGAGTCTCCACCGCAGCAGCTTCCAGGGGAGCCCAGAGACATGGGCTCTGCTGCTCGCCAAGCTCCAGCATCTCGTGCAGAACACAAGTCCCCCCCGAGAAAAGGAAAAGCAGCTTTCCTCCCATTTCTGCCACGAAGCACTCCTGCCTTCGCCAGCGCCGGCACCCTGCGTTAGGCCTTACCTGGGGAAACAGAGGCCTCTCCTCCTTGACTTTCTTCACACAGTCGGCCACCAGCCTCTTCATCGCTTTGGGGCAGTTCTTGTACAGCTTGCTGAGGTCGGGGGAGGCGTACCCTCGGCCCACCATGAAGATGATCTGCGGGGAAGGAGAGCAGTGAGGGGAGGGGTGGGCGGGCAGAGGCGCGGGCTCCCACGGTGAGCTGGCCCGCGCAGCGCACGCACCTGGTCGCGGTTGTTGATGTGGGAGTAAGGGAGCTCGCCGGTCATGAGCTCGTACAGCACGATGCCGTAGGAGTAGACGTCAGACTGGAAGCTGAACGGGTTATTATCCTGCATTCGGATCACCTCTGGGGCCTACGGGGACAGAATGCAACTGTCACCCTCTGGGCCCCACTGACACGCGGGAGCCAGGCTGGCCCTTCCTGAGTCCCGCTGCCACTCTTCCCCAGAGGGCCCCACGCTCAGGCTCAGGCTCAAACGAGCTCAGGAATTCTAGCCTCTGGGATCCAGCACTTCCTATCAGGTTATCAGGTAAGTCCTCCCAGCTACGCCTCAGGGTGGTCCTCACCGCCAGCTTCCTCCAGGAAACCCAACTCTGCCCCAGGCTGACGACACTGAAGGTGTCACTGAGGTGGTCTGGACTTTGGGGAAATGTAGAGAAATAATTGAAAGTTGCAGACAGACCTCTAGGAACCCCTTCTGCCCTGTACCCTGCTAGTGGGGGCCTGGCCGCCTCACCATCCACAGGATGGAGCCAGTGGGTTGTTCAACCTGCTGAGAACCACTCCAGCGTGACTTGACTGTTGCCAAACCGAAATCTCCAATTTTCACCGTCAGGCCTTCATGGAGAAATATATCTCAATGCTTGTTAAGAACTCTAGTTTTAAAAGAATGGTCAAGTTACTTTTGAAAACCTTCCCGAAGTTCTCATTTGTACTGCATCTCTGCCTCCCATCTGCCCAGCCTTCTCAGCACTGGATTTGCTAAAGTTTCTGAAGTTTCAAAACGTGTTTTAAAGTTGCTCCTTCTGCCAGGACGTGCTCAGGGCACCAGATGATTTGGCTGCAGCCACAAACAAGCTAGTTTTCTGCCTGCTGCTGCTTCATCCGTTTACACACCCAGAGACGGGTTCTCTGGCCTTGCGACCTTCCTGCATAATGTAGGTGCCTTAAACCCCAAGACTGAGCAGTCTGCTGACAGCTCACATTCATGCCTGCCTGCATCCTGCCCTCAGACGACTAACAGAATCACCCTGAATCCTGAATGTTGTCTGTCCTAAGACGTTTCTCACAGGAATGGGTACCACCTGGTAACTTCGAAATCAGAACCAAACTTATGTCATTTCTGAGTAAAGAAGTCAGGCACTTCAAGGCAAACTTGTGTGTAATTCCTACCTCCTTAAAATCTGCTTTCATGGCGTCAGTATTGGTCCCCAAAACCCCACCCGCCTAGTGCACATCTTAGACATGTGCCCAAACTAGGCCACGTCCCTTCATGCAGCTCAGCACAGCTGCCGTGCCTCTCGTGGCCAAGCGGCAGCCTGCTGTGCACCACTCTCCTTTCAGAAAGGCTGGCAGGTGTGAACTGTTAGGAAACCATTTCTGTACATTCAAGAAAGACAATTTTAAGTAGTAGTATTTTGAAAAATCTTGCAACACTGGCTTTCAGCTACTTTCTGACCAGATATACAGTCCACAAACTAGACAGACATAAAACGTAAAAGCCCCACTCCCTCAAGTTATATTTAGTAATAAAAACCATCAGAAGAAAAACTAGGCCTGTTTCAAGCATCACCCGAACACACAGCGCAGCCTTTGTGGAGCTCTTTCCAAAGTCACTTTTGCTAAAAAGTCCCCTAAATTTAGCACTGAGCAGTCAGGTAAAACCACCAGCAAAGGATACTGTTGGATTTCATGTCTCTGTGGATGATGTTCTTTGCATGCAAATAGCTGTGAAGGGAAATACACCTATTAAAACCAGTTTGAGGGACGCTGGTATAAAGTAGCTTCAAAACACATCTAAGAGGAAAACCACCTGAAGGCCTGACTCCCAGGGAGGGTTACTTTGGATACGGGCCCTGCACTGGTTCGCGTGGTCCACACACGCCTCACCTGAAGATGAAGCTACAGCACAAACAGGGCAAGTCTTCTTAAGCATCGATTTTACTCCAAAAGTAATGCCGACAACCCAGATGTTCATCAGCTGATGAACAAATAAAATGCAGTACATCTACACAGTGGAGTATTATTCAGCCACAGAAAGGGAGTCCTGATTCACACTACAACGTGGAGAAACCTCGCAAAAACATGCCAGGTGAAAGCAGCAGCTAGACTCAAGACTTCACCTAGTACACCCTGAGGACGTCCTAAAACCAGACGGTGGCGGTGGCTGTGACTCACATGGAGCAAGCACACCCGATGGCCTCCACCACGTTCTTGGGTGTCCGGCTGCACCTGGAGGACGGCAGCTGGGACCTGAATCTGAGCCCCCAGGGAGGTGCCTCAGCTTGGGAAGAAGCATTTCTCACTCCTTCAGCCCACCCCCAGGCTCATATCCAGTGTGCAAAAACAGCACAGAAACCGCTGAAGAGAACTGGCTTTTCCTAATCTTAGTTCGAACTTAGAAAGTCTGGGGTCCAAGCATCAACCTGTCCCTATTTGTCAGGCCGTCCACTCACTCCATTCCCTGAGCCGTCTGCCGGGCGATGTCAATCAACTGGAACATCTGGAACTTGGTCTCCTGCACATGCAGGTGTTTGTAGAGGCTGCTGCCCTCGCACCACTGGGTCACAATGGCCAGGTTGTCCTTTGTCATGTAGCCCATGAAGAGCAGGATGTTCACGTGCCGTGTTTTGCTGGAAAGAAGACACAAGAAAAGGCTCTGAACCTGCTGCTGCAGAACAGGGAGATCTACTCCGCTCTCAGCCCGGCACCCAGGTCCTCCGTGTGCGGACACCTTGCGTGCCGCTGACCCAGGCCCAGGGGACTGCTGACGACTCAGCTGATGTTCCGAGTGGGCAAAGGGCCCCCTGTTACTCCCCCAGTGCCAGCCCTGATCGCAGAGAGGACGTTCTCTTTCATCTGTGTACACTCACCCGTCTCCCCACAGGGGTCACGAGGATCCCTCGTCTGTGGAATCCATCATTATTCAATTTACTCCTACACATTTAAATGGTGACTTAGTTTTGAAGTCCAAAATAAGGCAACTTGGCTATAAAGAGTTCTTGGAAATACATGTGAAAACAGAACCTATTTCTCCCTGTGTCAAACCAAAACCCAGAGAAAGAACCTGCGCTACCTGAGGGGAGTGAGTCCAGAGACCTGAGACAGTGTGCTCATCGGTGGGGGCTCGTCTCTTTTTTTTGGAGGGGGGTGGGTAATTTGACTGATTTTTAGAGGGGGTACTGGGCATGGAACCCAGGACCTGGTGCGTGCTGAGCAGGCGCTCTTCCACTTGAGCTACACCCTCCCCCACAACGGGGGCTCTTCTAAACACCTGGCGCCACTTAAGCTGGAAAGAAACCAACTTCCTTCACTTTTAAGGGAGTTGCTTCTGCCACAGGACTACACAGTGAACGCACACTCACCGCCAGCCCTGCCACAGGCCCTCAGACACAGGTCAGGCCACGCAGCCTGCTCCCTCTGTGGTTCTTACGCCACCACCCGCGCCCACCCTCCCACGCCACACTTTCTACTCACCGAAGGACAGCCACCTCATTCCTGAAGGCCTGGAACTGCTCTGGGGTGGGGTCCACAACCTTGAGGATCTTTACTGCAACATCTCCTGCAAGTTAGTTTATAGTCAGTGCAGGTGAATGATCTTTGTCATTTTTCATATACACTAGTTTTTAGGAATATATGGTGAACCACTCAAAAATCATACACCTATACAGATGGAACAAACACTGAAAATTTCTAAATTATTCAGGTGGCTGGAAAAGTTAAATAGGTTATGCTACTATCCTTAAAACGCTGCCCATGGGCCTTGAAAAGGCCTGCTTTAAACTATCAAGCCTACAATCCCCAGTGGTAAGGTTGTGGGTGACGGGTCACAACCTGGGCCAGTGGGGATGACGTCAGCTAGCACATTAGAATGGCCCGGCAGACACTGAATCTTCAGGGCCAGAAGGCTGGTGCCCAGAGCAGGCCAGTCAGTGAGCAGTTGATGCTAAACACAGCAGCTACATTTCAATGGATCTGAGATGCTCCCTTGTACAGACTCAAAGATACGGACTGAAATGAAGCCGCTCCGCCTTCAATACCAGTAGAAGTAACCCTGATGATTAATGCTGACTGCCTGCTACACCCTGCGCTGAATATGCTTTCACGGGCATCACCTCCTTTAACCCTCAGAGCTGCCCTAGGACGGCAGCGCTGTTACCCTCATTTCACAGGCAGCAACGGAAGTTCAGTCACTTGCCTAGCATCACCTGGCAAAAAAAACCAAGGTGCTGGAGCCAGAATGAGAACTCCGGTCTGACTCCAGTAGCTGTACTTCTAACTCAAATAACTGCTGATCACTGAGAAGAAAGCCAGCCTTTTCACATAACTTTAGGAACATCCAGAGATCAGTTCTACTTTACAGGGGCTACTGACTGAGAAGCCACTTTCAGAAGCACTGTGTCATACTTAGTATAATGGTAATTATAATAAATTACTTCAAGTCCTATTAGGACGTCAGATTTTCATGACAAATGAATTTATTAAAACACAGCCTTCTAATGATCAAACAAAGTAGGAGTTAAGTTCAGTGGCACCTTGGAGGTGACTTGGTTCCTCCCTAAACCAAGCACACCCCCTTGGCAGCTCACCCTCACAGCCTCTGTTGGAGCATTCGTTTCACTTTTGGGGGGCACCAACTGGTAGAGATGTTTCTTATGAGAGGTCCCAAATTCTTGCCCTGTGATCTGTTTTTATCATCTAAAGCTAAAATCTCCACTTAACAGCAACTTCCAAACTGGTTCTCCAGTTCACTGGCACATGAATTTACTCAGGACCCAGGGCTGCCTGTGAAGGTGCTGCTGACTCTGGATGGCAGAGCTGCCTTCTGCCCAGGAAGGGGGAGCTGATAAACCACACCCCAACCTCGAGTCCCTTATGACTGAGCAGAGGGACAGGAGGAGTCTTGCAGTGTGAGCCAAGATGGCGAGGAGCAGGGGGTGGCAGAGGAGGGGAGCAAGGATCTCCGCAGAGGGGATGTAGAAAAGTTTCCTGAAGGAAATGGGACATAAGGCAAGGGAGGAGGCTGTTCCAGACTAGATCCACCAGGAACAAAGGTGAGGTTAGGGGGATGAGGAAAATGCGAGGTGTGCTGGGGAAAGTGCAGCGTGTGATCTGACATCCGCAGGACAGGAGGGAGGCCAGGGAGGAGTCTGCTGCAAGAGCCCAGGTGCAGTGCAGGCACAGTGGTGACAGAAAGGAGGGGATGGAGGCAAGGAACCCTATGAAGATGAACTGACACAATGTGGCAGTCAACTGAGAGATGGGACCAGGGGGTGGCCAGGCAGTGTGTGGGGCTTTAAAGGGATGCAGGAGGAAGACCTGGGGAGATGCTAGGTGGGCCCTCCAGAGGGGCTCCTTCCGAGTTCATAAGCCTGCTTTGCAGTCCCTTCCCTTTCCCACAGCTCTTCTCTGGGCATGCTCCAGTCACCACTGAACTCACCCTCAGGGCCACCCATTCTGAACCTGATCAGTAATGCAGCCTCAGAGCTGCCAAAGCCTGTTCACAGCTCTGACCTGTAGTCAAACATCCTCCACTTCTAGCCTCTACTTTTTGGAACAGTGAACAAGACTTATCCCTGTTAAAAGTTCATCTTTGTTCCATCCTCAGAGCCACTTCAGATCCTCTCGTCTTTCTAAATCCAGTACCCAGTCTGCACCGCACCGCTGTGTAGGCCATGAGTCACGCGCGTCACTGATGGGAAGACGGAGCAGGGGCAAAGCGAAACAGAGCCCTGTGGGCCACAGGGACCCACATGCCATTCAGCTCACGACTAACAGACGGTAACATGATACGCACTTTCTTACCGAACCCCAGAGACTGGACTGCACGACAGCATTCCCTCATTTGTATGTACGCCCTCCAGGACTGCCATGATCGGGATTCAGTCTGCTAAGAACACTAGGTAACATTATAGGAAAACCCGGTTTCAACTCACACAGAGAACACTTTCCTAATGCCCAGCGCTAGAGTTTTCAGGTAACAAGCTCCCCGTCACTCTGGTTTTCAGGCCAAATCTCATGACGGATGGCCTTGCAAAATCTGAGACCCCATTACACCCTCGTGACATCCGAAGTCCTTATGGGACCCAATGACCCCCACCCCCGGACCTCACTCCTGTCAGCCTCTCCCTTGCTCACCCTACTGAAGCCACTCAGACCTCCCGAGTTCCTCAGAGAGGCCAGGTGAGTGGCCTGCTCTGCTCCCGCTCCTTCCCAAATGCCGCTTTCTCAGCAGACTCCTCCCCAACCCACTAAAAAAACCTGCGAACCAGGCCTGCCGCTCTGTACCTGCTTTCCTCCATTTTCTCCTTAGCGCTTACAACACACCAAACACTGTGCTTTTCTTGGTTATTATCCCAACCAGAATATCAGCTCCATTAAGAGAAAGAATTTTTATCTGTTTTGTTCACGGTTTCATCCCTAGCCCCTAGAAGTATGCTTGGTATTAGAAGAATGCTCAGGGAACACTGGCTGAAGAAATGAATTCTAAGAAGCAACAGTGTCAGCAAGGCTAAAAAGCTGCCTGTGTGAGGCACAGCCCCTGGCAGGGAATACCGGGAGCTTGGCTGCCTGCAGCACAGGTCAACAATCAGCTTCTGGCAGGAAAGCCAAGACTTAAGTGCCAGCCTGAGGCCCCCAGACCTTGCCCCCAGGTCTGCAGAGTTAGGTCTGGGCCTAACACAAAGGCTGCTCTCCAGCCTTCCCTCGGCCAACCTTGGGACCAAGTGCATCATGGCCAAGTCCACCTCTCCGGCGCAACAGGCGTTCAGTAACGCTGCTTTAACAACTACATGAAGTAGTTATTATCCATAAAACCAGAATGTCTTACTGTCCCTTAACAGTACTGTCAGAGGCAAATGCAGCACAAACAAGACACATTCCTGTTGGTTATCATGTTTTCAGTAAGACAGGCTGATAATATTCATCAACTACTGAAGAAAGAGCTATCATCACTTGGTGAATCTGGAATGTTTTTACCTTTTTAAATACAAATTCGTTTCCCTGTTTCAACCATTTGGGTTAGTCTAAAACCTATTATACACGCCACTGCTTTTTAGACCAGAAGAGAATGAACACCAGTCCTCTTCTTACTGACTCAGTCAAAATGATACAGCTCAGCCTGAGGCTGGGACGGGGACCCCAGACAGCGTGCGTCAGGCTTCTGGCTTCACTGTGGCCCGAGCGTGCTGTCCGGTGGGGGCCCTGCTCCTGAGAGGTCTGCTGCCGCCTCTGCCTGCTGCTCTCCGCCTGACAGCCTCGAACGCTGTCTGCTTCCCTAAGTGTGGTTTACAATTAGCAGAGGCTGGTAAGTCAGACCCCCCAAATTCATGCCCAAAAGGAAGTCTGCAGTTGGGACCATGGGTCTCTTCTGTACATAAAATAAGCTTAGTTCATGGATCTGAGGCGTCCATCTTGGCTGCTTTGAGAACTTTTCTATTTACCTTCACAGCTACTAGGCAGAATCAAACATTTAAAAAATCACCAAAACCTGTGCCCACCACGCCCTCACAGGAGCCACCCTGAAGGGGGCTTCCCGCCGAGCCCGCACTGAGTGACTGGCGTGCAGTGAGGCCGTGTGCCCAGCAGCCTGCAGTACCTCTTTCCTGGTTCTGTTCTGCAGTATGTTAACAGATCCTCATCTACACAAACAACAGCAGCCCACCTATTAATGGCCACATGCATGTCTGAGGGAAAAAAAAATCAAAACAGCTGTAATTTTTAAGAAATGGAATAAAATATTATATACAGGAATCAGAAAAGCAATGGGGAAAAGGGGGAAGAAAGTATAGCATGAAGCGATCTAGAAATCATGGTTTCCACAACTCTCATTCTTCTTCATTCACAGAGCGTAGCTTGCTTTCAGAGAGGCGGACATAAAAGCCCACTGCTCCTCGCTCCTCTGATTTGAGACTTAGAAAAACTAGAATCTTAGAAGCATTAGATGCTGTCTGCATTCCAAGCAGACTGTAGCAAAAGCACAGTCTGAAAGCTCATGACAGAGAGAACACAGCTCATAAGCAGGACTGTGGCAAATGTAACCAGTGCTTTGAAAAATTATGAACCCCTCCCCCCGGCCATAAAGGTGCTCAGTGAAAGGACGCTTAAATTTGGGCACAACTTCAGCTGCATCTGTTGGCTTTTAGCTGAGGCTAAAACGCACGCAAATGGTAAACTGCTCCTAATGGAAGCACTGAAAGCAGTTCTGACTGCGCCACCGCCTGCACTCCTTGCAGCCCTGCATTCTCAGGCGCAGGCACTCCAGCTCACAAACTGTGTTTTTCTTTTCTAAGGGATCACTGAGACATTTATGATATATATTTGGAACATATTTTCAACAGTGTAATTTCTCAGTGACCCAGGAGGCAGGCCAGTAGTATATTAGATGCAACTTTGCAAAGGAAAAGGAGTGACCCTACATGTCATTTATCAATGTTCAGTCCTTTGCCAGTCCCCTCAAAGAACTAGAATTTTGTCAGATGATTAGTTACAAGTGGAAAACCCATATATTAATGAGCATAAGCTACACAGAATAAAGGAGGTGCTTCTCAGCTTTCAACACCCTGAATTTTAATATTCCATTTATTTTATGCTCTTATCTTCTCTCAATCTTTGTGCCCAGTTATGTATAAAGATACACATGGTGGCATCCAAAATAGAAATACAGGCACCAAGGCTCATTAGGATGGGGGGGGTGGGTACTAAAATCTGAATTTAGAAGACCTGTCTTTCGGGAAACATGTAGCATTCTCAAAAAAAAAAAAAAATACTCTATATTTGCTGACATCCTAAAGCCAGAGGCATTAAAAACCTGACAGATATGTTAAGTATGTTGTCAAAATACACAAAAACTGTGGCTACATACATTAAAATAGTAAGTTTCTTCCAAGTGACAAAGTGTTTACATTAAAATAAACATTAATGCTCCACAGAGATTCAAGAATTAAGTCTGTGCATCCCCTGACAGGAATTCCCAAGACCAGTCCCAGGGCAGAGCAAAGAGAACCTGTTTCAGGAGGCTCCTGGCTTTCCCATGCCCAGCTGTCTGACCACGGGCACGGCAGTTCCCCCTCTTGGGACCTTCGTTTTCTTGCAAGTAAAGTCTCCAAGGTGCTTTCCGGCTTTAAGTTTCTAGAACCCATGCTCCCCTAACAGCAGCAGACTCTTACTCATTTAGGAGCGTCCAAGCATGTCACTCCCATGTGCACAGTGTATTTAATCCATTTATAAGAAGAGACTCTGACACTTGACTCTACTGCTCAACTCCTGTTCACCAAATTCTAATTATCCTGAAAACTTTCCTACTAGCATTGTTGAGTCTTAAAAAAGAACAGTACGAAACTTCATCCAGATACTGTTAAGTTCAATCTTCAGATGCAACCAAGCACCCCGGGAGAGAGCTGCTGTGACCCAGGGGCACAGTGAGTCCTGGCCCCTGCCCGGCCCTCTCTGGACTAACCCCTGACTTCACCCGGGAGTAACGGAAGGCCCCAAACTTACCATGCCACTTGCCCTTATAAACAGTTCCAAAGGAGCCTGACCCAATCCGAGTGGAGAGCATCACTTCACTGGCTTCTATTTCCCAGTAATAGCTTGAATCTCTCTGTCCACGAGGCCTCTGAAGCAAACAGAGAACATCAGTATACTCCACGGAATGGCACAGGTCTGTTTAACAACCGTGTCAAAGAAAACCTCAACCCAACTCCATCCATCCCTGTATGTTTTACAGACAGACATACTAACTATAATTCCAATTTTTCTCTTTTGAGAAAATACCATTTTAGTTGTGCCCTGTCTTGCAATAAACCAGTTTTCCAATACAAGCATGCCAAAAATAGCACTGACATTTATAATATATTCACTTAATTAGAGTTCCCCCACCCCTAAAGTTAAAAACATTCTCATTTCTGACGGCATTTCTTACTGACCCCTAACCTGCAGGAGGTACTGTTGGCAATACTCACAATTTTGTTTTTCTCCTGGGTCCCGGATCCTGGTGCCCGCTCTCTCTGTGCCGGCACAGGGGTTTTGGGCTGTGACCAGCCTGTTGGGCTCAGATTGTTGGGGCTGCTGGACAAGGCTGAAGGTGAGGCTTAACAGACAAGACAAACAGAATCCACACGTGGATAAGCCAACAGAAGATAAACGGCATAAAGAGAAAAAGCCCACCACTACTGCTGAATGACCTGGACAAGTACCTGATTCACTGTGGCTTCGAATTGCATCCTGAAACAGAAAAGGAAAGCCGGTCAGTGTCTGCACCAGAAAAGGTGTTTGCCGGGGAGGGCAAGGGGAGGAGGATTTTCAGGAGCAATGTAGATTATAAAACCTCCAAAACACAAAAGGTCTAATTACATACCCTAACTTTTCTTTGATTAAATTCATCAGTATCTGTGGCCACTACCTCCAGAGCTGCCGTCGTCAAGCATTAGGAGGACTTATGTGAATCCCTCACATACAACGGGAACATCATCCTTTCTCTCAGAAGAAGGCAATGCACACAGCAAACAGATCATCTTTAAGGAAGGCTAGCAAAGTTACAATCAGCTGAGATCTTTTCAGTGGTTGGGGATCTTGCCCCACTGAAGCTCAAAAAATGATAACTAAAAATTTAAACTATTTTTAATAAGGGATTCGGTGGCAAGTTCACTCTTACTCCTTTAGGAGTTGGATTTGATAAGGGTAAGCACCAAGACTATATACTTTATTTGAGCCTAAAATCATGGAAAGCTGGAAGGACCATAAATCCCCCAGTCCCAGACCTGCAACTTATATGTAAGAAAACACCTGAACAGGTAGAGACATGGCCAGGGTCACACAACCAGCTGGTGGCAGAAACAGAGCCAGAAACCACCGCCCACGGGTCTCAGACCTGCTCTTCAGACCTTACGGGTGAGCTCTGAAATTAGTTACATTCTACTGAGGAGAGAGGTCAAAGGCTACTTTTAGAATTTATTAGAAACTGTTTGGGTCGAACAGTTTAAGACACAGGGCCCTCCGTGAAACCTAAATCTTCATTTTATAAAACCTCACTTGGAGGACATGAATAACAGTAATATAAAACGATTTGGTCCCCATATGCTCAAAAAGGATATTTTTTCTCAGTTCTACCCTCTTTGTTTTCTTTCTGCAACCACAGTGAAGACAAGATACTTTATTTCACACAACTTTTACCAGAATGCTCCCACTCCATGACATGGTTACAAGATGGGAAAAGGCACAGACCACGCTGCCCCGCAACCCCGCGGCAGCCCCACCTGAGCGTCTTCAGCGTTTACCAGTAAAGCCTAGCTCTCCCGCGGCAGCCCCACCTGAGCGTCTTCAGCGTTTACCAGTAAAGCCTAGCTCTGGGGTTCCCACACCTGGCCGGTCTTCAGAATCACCTGGAGAGGTGTTCACGAATACAGGTCCCCAAGCCCCTCCACCCAACGAGGGCTGATACGTCTGGGAGGGAAGGTGGGAAGCCCAGGAATCTCAGTTTTTAATTACAACAGGATGGCAGCCAGGTGGACAAAACTTTGTCCAAAAATAATTTGAATTTCAGTAGAATTTTCAGCAGCTATAGCTTTATTATCCAACTAATCTCTTCTTTGTTTTTAGTCAAAGCATGGCACAATGTATTTTTAATGACCAGAAGTACATTCCCATGCACTGGGAGTTTTTCTTAATGCCACAGCAGTTTTCTTCCCTGTACCCACTATATGCCTCATGTTTTACTCTGTGCTCATTTCTGCAGTTGGATTGGTTTATCCTAGAAGGAACTTTTCATCATCTTGAAATCTAAATATTAGTTAAAGAGAACTAAAATGGCTTCAACAAAGCAAGAATGTGTAATCTTAAGATGCTAAATCATGATTTAAAGAAAAAGAGGAATCAAAATACGCTCTGCTTCTAAAGTAAAGAGGATGAAGCACACAGAGGTGCTTTCATAATAAAAATTCAAGAACTTTCACTTTCAACGCTCCCTCTAGAACACTGGAATGTTTAGAGGAATAAATCATATATTAAAAGAAAAGTAACTGGTATATTATTGTATCATAATCAGGGCTAATCACAATAGAACAAATAAAATTCATAGCTTGCATACACATGACCTCCTCAAAATAATCTTGTGATACTCAGAGTGCCCCCAAATGACAAGTTTAGGCCCCACATTCAGAAGCCAGCTCACTGGTTGAGTCCCTGCCACTCCTGCTTGGCAGGACAAGTATGCTGAATGGACCTGAGGTCTGAGTGAGGTAAGCTGTGCCTGAGGTGGCAGGTGGCCCTGAGGTTTTTCAAGGAACAACTCATGATGCAGACAGAGCACAGCTGTCTCTGATAAAAGCTTATCAAAGGATTTTCAGGGCAGAGCAACCAAACTGACACAACTGGTTTCTAAAGGAAATGTAAACAGAACAGTGATGCTGTTTCAGCACCAACTAAATAAATCCAGCATTAGTCTTTGGTAGGAATTGAAAAAAAATTTTTTTTATATTCTTGGCCTCAAAATCTCACCACAGGTTATTTTTTTTCACTCCTTTCTATGCTATTGCCAAAACCGAAAACATGAAAACAAGTCTGACAAGAAATATAAAATTTAGTGATTGTTTCATTTTTGACAGTCTTTCTGTCTGACAGTCTTAGCAAACCTGTTAATTTACAAGAAAGCAAAGGCATGAAGAAGAATACCTACTCTTCCCCTCAAACAAAACCGTCTGGACCACGCCCTGGGAGAAGCGCTCAGGCTGTTGCTCTGGTCCAAAGCAACGAGAAATAAAGAAGAATAAAGAACAAAGGAAGTATTTTAAGTGTATTCAGTTGTTATAAAGATGAACTAGAAAGCAAACCAAACAAACAGAACATACCGAAACGCCAAGAAAAGAAAAAGCAGTTTGAAAACACTAGCTTTAGGCGCTTTTACATCTCCCTGAATATCTGCTTATTAAAATCCTATGACTCCACCCTTTTATTTCTAAACAAAATCCCTTCAGGACTCCGGGAGAGTCTGCAGTCCTCCACCACTGTTATTCTCTCCCACACCAAAATGAAACTGCTCTGTCTCTCACTCACGAGCTTACTGAGGCCTTATTCAAATCTGACATGGGAAGAGTGAGTTCCAATGTTAACATTTCTTCAGGAGATTTTACTTTTCCCCTTGAGTGGTAGGTATACCAACCAGATTATCAAGCCAGTCTCAAGATGCAGTGAATAAGAAAGAAATTCAAAAAGCCCAGGGACCCGAGAAAATGCTGCAGCACTCCTCATCCCACTTGAAACCCAAACCTCTTAACACAGCAGCCGCCCCCACCCAAACAGCTGGGACCCCGCACTGCCGCGCGGGCCGCCTACCTCGATCGCCCTGCTGTCCACAGGCAGGGCGGTGCTGACCATGTGGACGTTAGGCGTAGACGTCGACCTCTGCCTCTGGGAGAGGGAACCTTCAGAAGAGGGGCTGGAGGTGGTGAATGTGAAAGCGTGGGGTGTGGAGTATCTGTGCTGGGAACTAGGTGAGGAGGAGAAAGAAAATTGCATGACTGACACTCAGGCCTCCACACTGCCTACTTCATTAAGATACTCAGGGGCAAACCCGACTTTACTACAACCTTTGACAAAAATGTTCCTTTCTTTTAATATGCACCATTTAAAATTTTTCTTCTGTCTACTTGCTTTTGCATGCATTTTTTATGAATAGAGGTCCTACGGAATTGAGCCCAGGACCTCGTGCATGCTAAGCACATGCTCTGAGCTATACCCCCAACCTCAGCATGCAGATTTTTTAAAAAGGAAATAATAGATGTACTTGGAATTCATGTGGAAAGAATAATACAAGTTTTCTTCTATTTAATAAATCACCTCTACAGAATACTCCAGATTTTTAGACCATCTCTGGGAAAGAACAAACTAGCATCTGCTAAACATGCGCAGGTTAATTTAGAGAATAAATCAGAAAACTTTAAGGAAAATTTTTTTAACAGACGGTTAGATCTGGTGGACACGTGTGCAGACACACCAGCGTTTTATCCTCCGTGCATCCTCTCCCCAACAAAAAGCTCACAAAGCCAACTGATGTGCATTCAGTTTTCAGGGTTCTGTATCTAACCGTGAAACTCACCACCGGCGCCTTTTACCCAGCGCCGCTCCCCAGCCAGCCAGACTGGGAGCACACATTAACGTTTTCATTACTTGCTCTGAAAATTACTTTGAGTTTTGTTCAGACTCAAATAGCACCATGCATGAATTCAAGGGACAAAAGGCTGGTTTTTCTAAGAGAAATTGCTCTACTGCCTTGAAAAACTGCCTTTCCAGGCAGTTCAACATTAATGCCTTCAGAGCCCTGGTATCTAAACCTACCTAAATCTGCAAAAGCAAGTACAATTTTTTGGCCAGAGTTGCTTTTCAAATTATCAAGAAAAATGAAAGTTACACACAAGTATTTATCCAGATACCATTTCCTTCAACAATTTCCATGGTAGTTTTATAAAGGCCATTAAGTATTATATGATCATATAATATAAAGTCAGAGATTTTGAACAAAAATGTAGATTTTATTTTAGGTTCCAAATTCATGTGTCGCACTGAGTGAGACATCTGAACTCAAAAGCTGGAAAACAGTACATTCAAGTTATGTGCGAACTCACAGGCACATTTAAAAAGGATATTTGTATTTAAAATCTAATTCGCTTCTTTTCAAAATAGCAGTTTATTAAATACCACAGTTTTAGCATATGCAAGGCCATAATAAGCATTTCAAAGTTGAGGGTTTTATTTTTATTGAATCACTGTGTACCGTTTTGGGACCCCCTCCCTGAGGCTCCACTCACTGCATACTGAGGAAGGCAAAATCTCAAGCTCTTTAAAATGCAGTGAGATATAAGGGACATGCCAGGAGAACAGAATAAACTGCAGTAAGGGTCCAGAATGTAACAATGTAAGAAACAGGACCACAAAGAGAAGTTCTACATTTTGCTCTAACAGCAACAGTGAGTTCCACAGAAGCAGCAAAGGGTTTAGAGAGAGAGAAGAGGGAAGGCAAGGGAACACACCTTCTGTATTTATGCTTTCAGTCCCACCCGCCCCAATGCAGCTTTCCAAGAGAACAGCAACAGGTAAAAAATACCTAACAGGCATCCGGGAAACAGACTCTCGCATCCGACGCATCGTCAAGGAGGGCAGTGCTGGGACCCCACTGTCACCGAGAGTTGAATTTGGAAACAATCTAAATGAAAGCAGAGAAAGCCTGGTTTTTAGACTCGCGGTAGTAATTTTACAGCCAGCTTGCCTGACCCTGCAAACTCACAGCTGCTCAAACTGAATTTTTCCTACTCTTATGTCCAAGAACACTCAGGCTACCCAGGGTAAAGGGACCACCAACCCAGGTGACTGGGTCTGAATGACTACAGAACGTGGCCAGTCCTGGCCTGCCAATGAACACGGAGGCTCCAGTGTGCGCTTCTAGGAAACACTGGTCCAGTGTCCAGCTGTGTCAAAATAATGGGGTTTTTTAAAGCCTTTTTAAAGTAGAGCGCTTTATAACCTACATCACATAAGGCTTTTCTGGAAACATTCTGTCTTGGAAACGCAGAGATGGAAAGACGGAAATGTGAAGAATAAACCACCTTCAGCACCAAAAGTGACAGACAAGAGGGAAAATGACATTAACATTAATCTGGCATCTTCCCTCCATGAGACGAGCACCTGGCGCTCAGCGAGTTCACGTGCCAGCTCAGTTAACCCTGCTAAGAGCACTGAAATGATGGCAAGGCCCCCTTTTCTCAGCTGAGTGAACTGAGGCTCAGAGGTGACTACGGTGAGTTAGTGACAGCATTTAGATGTTGACCAGCATCTGCTGGACTCCACAGTCTGTGCTATTTATGCTACCCGAGCTCTCTTTGCAAAAGCAACGTGTTACTACTATGAAAGCAAAGAAGTTTCTGTCGTGGTTTAATGATAACGCTCCCTCAGTTTTTCTAGTACCCACAAAAAGGGATAAAAGTTCAGCTTTGACTTTTCATATCCCTGTTAACAGTTTTTAAAAGGCACTTTGGAATATGTACTTTTAATAAATCTTACTTTAAAAAGTTTGTCTATATAGAATATAATTTAGTTGCCAGTTTGTCTCCAGAGGGATACATGTGCTTTTAAGTTTTACTGTAAAATCATTTTAAGACTAATATTTTCCCTCGTCTGAAGAAAACAGCACCGACCACACTTTCTGCTCCTTCTCAGCGTCAAGGGTCTGTTCATTGTATTTATGAAAATACAGGGTACTGTCTACCAGCAACTGGGGAAAAAAATCTTTTGGGTTTTCGTATCACTTTGCTCTTTGTCTTAATGAATCACAGTATATCAATCTCCATCTGACAAGTAACAGTCCCACCAGCTCATTTTAGAGAATTATATGCCACACTAAACTTGCTAGTTTAAGAATTGTCATGTTTCTAAAGCAAACCGTTTCTGGATCATTATAATTCACTTACTAAGTCTAAAACCCAGACCTGTCAGTGAAATATACAACAAACACCCTCAATAAGAGTTTATACCTCCCTGCCCCCTTATATTCTTTGAAAAAAGAATGACGCCTTACAAGAGTTGCCTGATGTTACTCCAGTCCACACACATAGTAGGTACTTTGGTGCTACAGTGCTCATGAAATTTGTAGCCACAAGTCTGACATCGAAATCCATTGAGCAGGAACTTCTGACAGATATCACAGAAGGCAAGCTTCAGGAAGGTCTTCCGAGCCTCGAACAAGAACACAGGTGTAAATTACACTGAATAAATGAAAGACGATAGAAGACAAAATAATTTCCTTCTTGCCCCCAAAGAGGTTTATCAGAATGAAGAATCATACTTCCAATCATTTTAAAATTCATACATAGAAACTAAGGTACGTCTGTGATCTCATAACCTAAATTGCCTTACTGAAAACAATGGCATCACTAGAGCTTTAAACAACCCAACAACACGTAAGCTTATTATCTCTGAGAAATTCCTATTATGTCAGCCAACGCGCTTAACAGACCACAAAGAGAGAAGAGATCGCCAACTTACAAAGTTGTGTGTTGTGAGGGGAACATGATCCAGGAAATCTACTTGAAGTTCCTCTCCAATCAGCGAGGCAGCGTCAGTATTCCAATCTAAACGTGCTTTTTTACTAAAGAGGATTTTAAAAAACATAATACAACAGGGAACTATTTAGGTGAGAGTTCAATACCAATAATGTTCCACAAACATAAAACTTAATCCCACACAACACTAACTCAACTCATACAACAAACATATGAAGTGGGCATTCTTATCCCCCATCTTAAAAATGAAAGAACTGGGGCTCTAAGAGGGTAACCTGCTCAAGGGCACACAGTGAGTGTAAGGGCCTATTTGGATCCAGGTAGGTCAGACTCCAAAGCTTACGCTCTTAGAATAAAGTTTTCTTTAAACAATGAAATAAAACAATCTCACGATAAAGGAAATGTGCAATAAACTGGACTCTAGAACATCAAAATCCTATAAAAACCCTAAAACCCTCTAAAATAGGTTATAAATATTGCTACAGTCGCAAAGTTAAGTCTTCACTAGCTTACTTCAATCTAGAAGATAAACAGAAAAGAATCACAAACAAAATTCACTTTTCTATTAATGATAGGCTCAATCTGTAGAATTGTTTGCAAGGTCTATAAACATAAATCGATGAAAGACTTAACCATCTTAAAATTTAGAGACCACTCTTTCTCTGCCTAGAGTAAACAAGACAGAAAAATAGATACATTTAAGTAAAAATCAATGCCCAGTTCCTTTCTCATGTTTTGTCTAGTGTATCTGGCCCATCTCCTAAAGGAAGCACATTCTTGGACAAGATTCAAAACTCTCCCTGCACCTCCCAGAAGCCTATTACAGCCATCCTGCTGATTATCTAACAGTGAATAATCCATCCCTGGATACAATTCCTTACACAAGGTCTGGGAAACCCCACACTACTCCCAAGTCCTGCTTTGCCCTAATGCAGACAGAGGGGGCAGTCCTGTGTTCTGATCAGTCTTCAGGTGCTGTCCATCCAAGAAAGAACCCAGGGTAGCTCCAAACAGTGCAGCCTTGGACAAAAGCTGATCAAGCCCCTCACTGTCTCAGAGTCTCTCTAGTCTGTAAGGTTGGTCCCCAAGCCAGTGCCCAGTGCATGGGGACTATTCCCAGATAAAGCTGGCATCTGCTGCAGAGCCGCACTTCAGCAAAATGCCTCCGGAGCTGAGAGGACTGACAAGCAGATGAATTCACACTTGCCCTTTTGAGTGGACTCATGCCCTAGGGTAACACCTCACAACTGGGGAGCCCCTGAGATACAGAAGATGTAGCTAACAATCAGTAACAGAACCAGCACTTCCCAAGGAGAAGGCAGAGTTAAGGTTACCACCCCAGATCGTGGGGGACAGTAACAGATAGCAGCGAGTCACAGATGGCTCTGATGCTCTGGGATATGACTCCAGGACCAGGTGGGGGCGCCTCTATCTTGCCACCACCATCAGTGACAGGATGAACTACGGATCTTCCTTGAAGCAGAAATTCTCTTCTTAGCCCTGTGTCTGTCAAACTGCTAGGATTCAGTAAACATTAACTGAATAAAAATGAATGCATGAATTTCAAAAGTCAGTTTCTTAAAGACAGCATTCTTTAACTGTAAATAGTAACGCAAACACTTTCAGAGTATGCACTCTGTACACTGCGTTAAAGCAAACACAAAAATCACTGATCTCAAGAAACATATCATCTGATGTGACTGCTTCCAGAAGGAAACACTATCCAACTCCTAACATGTACTTTATTTTTCAGTACAATGTTCAAGTGAAAATTTCAAGTTCTTAGTATTTAATTTTTCTGAATTATCTCTTTACAAACAAGAGTATTCAAATACTCACTATTCCATAGGAAGCTAGTGCAATTTTTAAAATATGGACACAGTTATTATTTGAAGCTAGGCAACCCTTACTAGTTTGAAGGAAGACCTGGCTGACTTGTGAGTTCTTACCCCTTGTGTTCGTGGAGAAGTCTGAACACCGCACAGCACTCTGGTTGCAGGCCCCGCACCTTGAGAGCTTTCATAAGGCAATCGTGCAGGCTCATTCCGTTCCGCACATTGACCTACAAACAAAGGACAACCTTTAGAACCAGCACAGGCCACACATCCCTTGCAAGTAAATGCACCAGTCTGTAAGGGGGTATGGAGAAGACTGAAGACAGCGTTGCTTGTGACCCTCCAACAACAGAGGTTTGAACAGCATGGATCCACTCGTACCCAGATTTTTTTCAAAAGCAAATACTACAGTAATATACCCTCCGTGGCTGATGCAATCCGGGACACGGAACAGCCATGCGGGGGAACCACATACAGCAAGGCTGACTGTAAGCTATACTGGGGGTTTCAGCTGAGCAGAGGGCTGGCACCCCTAACCCCTGCGTTGTTCAAGGGCCAGCTGTAACGGTAACAGAGTGAACAATCTGAATGTCCAGCAACAGGTGAGAGCCCGAATCCAGTACGGGACACCCGCATGTGTCACGCGGCGCCGCTACTACATTACTTACAATGACCTGGCACAAGTGTGGTATGTTAATTAATAGGAAATAGTTTTCAGAACACCACCAAGAGTAATATTATTTAAAGGGCGGGAAGCTTACATTTGCTTACATATGTTGCATGAGGGTGAAAAGATAGACTCAGCTGTCGGCATCAGAAGCAGTTAGGAGAGAGAAAAGATCAACTGCCCCTTTCTACAGCTCTAGTTTGACTCAATGAAATGTTCCCCCAAGCATAAACATCCACCAGAAAGGAAAATAAGCCAGTCCAATCTACAAATAAACATGAGTTTTTCTGATCAAAAATGTATATTTCAACCAATTTAAACAAAACATTTGATCTTCCTAACAAACATTCCATCTCACGTGCACTTCACTCTCTGACAAGCAGGCAGTGGAGGCTCTGCCCCACTGTAAGGACAGACATGACCACGGGCTTTAATGAATGCGCACATCCATTCCAGGCAGCTCAGCAGGACACCCTCCTCCACACCCCTCGCACCCAGTCGTCAAAAGCTGGGCACGCACTCAGACGCCTAGTGGGGAGTGTGAGTGTCCAGGGTGCTGATAACGGCAGCTACATAAAAATTTCAACTAAGATCTTGAAGCATTTTGATAAAAGCCTTCTACATTTTGTTTTTAAAGTTAATCGAAAGTAAGGCAGTTAGACTCAGTACGGCCAGCAGGGAGGGCAGAATGCAGCTCAGCAGGGCCTGCAAACTGAAGGCCTCCTGCCGGGGGAACTTGCGTGAGCCTACACTGGCCAGCCCAGCCCCTTCCCAGAGGGAGGTGAGTGGTGTTTTTATTTAATTTAAAGGTTTAAAATATTTTTAAATTTTCCACATTTATATTTAATATTGAATTAATATTTTAATTAATATTTTAAATGTTCCACAACAAGTTTATCTTAAAGGTGTCTTGAAGCAGTGATACCTTTAGAAAGATCTAACTTCCAGCTTTTCAGAAATAAAACAAGTAAAGGGAGAGAGACTGATCTGAACTAGAAGACACCAACAGTGAAGACTAACAGACACTCACACACTAACAGTCATGACCTGCATCAAATACTGTGCAGTAGTACTTGGAAAACTGTAAAGTGATATGTGTTATATCATTAATCTTCATTAAAAGTCAAAGCCCCAAGAGCTAGACAGTTCTTTAAATATCCTCCAACCCAGCAGAGTTCCCAAATGGGTCTGGTATTAGAATCATCCAAGAAGCTTGTGAAAATACATTTTCCCAGCCTGCTCCCTCTAATACATCCAAGGATTCTGATTCAGTTCATCTTAAATAAAGCTCAGGAATCCATATTTTAAATTCTTCTCAAGTAATTCCAGTAGTAATTAATGGTCCTCAGCCATGATCCATATACTCATCCAGTAATTATAAGCAGTAGCAGTCAGTCAGAGACACATGTTTACAAAACAACTGCAGGAAAAATTCGAAAAACAAGCAATTCTAATTACTACTTCTAAAATTATTTATATCAGACATGCATGCTCTCTCTCACTCTCCTCTCTACAACTCCTCACGGATACATGGTGTAATTAGTTAAATCTGACTAATTTCCACTAAGTGATTATGACAGTCATTCTGGGTTCCAGCAGTGAAGCAACCTGGGGATGATGAGAAACAGCTGACTGCTGGTCTGGCCAGCAAGTGAGCCCCTCCCCTTCCCTGCTGCCCTGAAGCTGGGTGCCTGGTGAAAGAAGGTGGTTCTTCCAGAGAAACACAGTTCATCTCTGGTCAAAAAAATAGGAGAAACTAACTTTCTCTGCTAGAACCGTCTCAAAAACAGAACTCAAGCTTCCAAATCACTGGTCCCTGACCACCAGTTGTGCTCAACTGAAGGCTGTCAAGGATACACCAATGCAGAAAAAACTCAAATAGTAACAGCTACCTTTTTACTCATGAACTAGCCACTGTATTCAGCATGAGCCTCGTTTCATAAATGTCAGGAACAGACTCAAAATATTATGCAACTTACTTAGATGATACGGCCTATAAAAGACAATACAGGGATTTAAATTTGGGCCTGGATGGCTTACAGGCCCATACACTTCATTATTATGCCGAACTAAATTTGCCGGTCTTCCAGGCAGACTGGGATTGGGAGGTGGAGAAGACAGACGCAGAAGCAGATGGTCTTCAGTGTCCCATCACAGTCACACTTCCCAACTGACCTCTCCACTTAGGGTCACAAACAAAATTAATGAGAAAATAGTGTGGTTAAAATCACTTGCAAGTGAAAGAGTACTGCTGAAATGTAAGAGGATTATTATTTATTTTGCCAGCCATTAAACTTCCACTTTTAAGAAGGGGAACAAAACTAAATTTACTCAAACTTTAAATGCCTTTGAGTTTTGTCTTCAGTTCAAAACGTCCCTAAATGTACAACACTGTAACTAGGGGGCTCTTTAGGTTCACAGAAGAAGTGTAAAGGAATTTAGTAAACTGGGGAGAGTGGAACTATTAGTAACAAACTGACAAAACTCTGGGCTGTACTTCCCAACTCTGGAACCCTGTCTTGCCTAGGTACACAGAATAAACACAATGCACTGATCTTACACAAAGAATAGAGGGTGGGAAAGGAGAAGATGTAGATATTTTGAACTAAAGTTTTCTCATATGTCCCACCAAGCAAAATTAGTACAACTTCACTTTTCTTTTTCAACAAGTTGGTTTTTCCTCCCGCCCCCAGGATAGCAGGAAACTTTCTGACCAATAATTTCTTGGAAAAACTTGGGATTCTGTGTCAGAAACGATGCACAAATAACTGGCTAGACCACTGCCCTGGAAAAGAAAAAAACACTGAGATTTCTAAGCTACCTCTAGCTTTGCCCCAGGGCCTATGAAATTTACCAAAATAACTTTTTCTAGGTAATTTACTTTCCTCTATATACTTGATTGTGATATCGAAAATAATTAAGTGAACATTTTGCTTTAATATCAGCACAAAATATTTCTTCTAATTAACTGGGAATGTCTAAAGGAGCTTTTCGAAGAACTCTGAAATATATCCCCATAAGAATGTACTACGAAAAAAAAATGCACTGTGTGTTTAGATGAAGTGGCAGAAAAGAAGACATTCCAGGCAAGACTAACAAGAGAAGGCAGGCCAAGGGGTGGGAAAAAGCGGGGCGTGTAGAAGGAACACAGCAACACAAAGCAATCAAGTCTGTAAGCGGAAAGCCAATTAACAAAGACCCTACGTGGAAACCTCTTACACTGTTAGTGGGAAAGTGAAGTGGAGCAGCCACTATGGAGAACAGTATGGAGGTTCCTTAAAAAACTAAAAACAGAGCTACCATATGATCCAGCAATCCCATGCCTGGGCCTATACCCAGAAAAGACAAAAATCCTAATTCAAAAAGATACATGCAACCCAACGTTCACAGCAGCACAGCAAGACATGGAAGCAACCCAAGTGCTCATCAACAAATGACTGGTTTAAGAAGGTGGGGTACGTATACATACCTACCTACAATGTACAAGAAGAGGGGGTACCTATATGGGGTCTCTATGTGCCTATGTACAATCAGCCACAAAAATAATGAAATACTGCCATTTGCAACAGCATAGACTGACCTAGAGAATATCGTACTAAGTGTATCAGACAGAGAAAAACAAATATTATATATCACTTACATGTAGAATCTGAAAAGTAATACAAATGAAAACAAATGAATCTATATACAAAACAAAAAGAGAATCACAGACATGCAAAACAAACTTATGGTTACCAAAGGGGAAGGGGGTGGGGGACAAACCAGGGATTAACAGATATAAACTACTACACATAAAATAGATAAGCAACAAAGACTTACTGTATAACATAGGGAACTACATTCAATATCTTACAATAACCTATAATGGAAAATAATCTGAAAATATACTTATGACTGAATTACTTTGCTGAAGCGATTCCATTACATATAAACCAGGAACACAATATTGTGAATCAACTATACCAATTAAAAAAACCAACTATATAAATTAAAAAAAACTATAAAAAATAAAATAAAGTTTAAAAATTAATCAATAAAGGTCCTAAGTGACAGTGAAGATTCTGCCTGTCTGTAAGACAGGCAACGTGATCCATACTGTTTTCTATAGGCCTCGAACAGCTAAATTTTTTGAGAGGAATGTTCACGTACCACTGTTCTTTGCTTGTTTGGCAAAAAAACACGGATAGTGTTGCTTGTCTTAGAAGAATCCGTGAGTTTGCCATCATCTGATGCCCGACGCTGATAGCCAAACTGCTGAACTATTGTAGGGGAGATGCAGCTGGAGCCATCAAACACCGCATCTTTGAATCCAAAACCATTGCTGATCGTCTTCCAGGCCCCTTGTATGTGCTCCATTGATGCAGCTTACAAAATACTTAAACCTGGTTTAAAAAAAAAAAGAAAAGAATTATAATTCTTAAACAAAAGTAATTAACTGAACAACAATATATTATATAGAGTGTGCAAACAGCACAGCATGTGGACTTCCTTGTAGGTGAAATCTTCTGCTTAATTATTCAGAAAACTTTGATTTTAGTGTATTTCCATAAAATACTTCATAGACAACTCGAAAATGAGCAAAATGAGGACTAGAGATCAAAAAATTCAAAGGTTGCAGCAACATGGATGGACCTGGAGATCATCATTCTAAGTGAAGCCAGCCAGAAAGAGAAAAAAAAATACCATACAATATGACTTATATGTGGAATCTAAAAAAAAAGAAACAAACTTATTTACAAAACAGAAACAGACTCACAGACACAGAAAACACATTTATGGTTACGGGGTGGGGGGTAGGGATAAATTGAGTGTTCGAGATTTGCAGACACTAACTACTATATATAAAACACAAACAAGTTCACACTGTAGCACAGGAAACTATATTCAATATCTTGTAGTAACTTGTGGTGAAAAAGAATCTGAAAACAAATATATGCATGTTCACGTATGACTGGAGCACTGTGCTGTACACCAGAAATTGACACAACACTGTAAACTGACTATACTTCAATAAAATGTATATATATATATCCAGGAAAAAAAATTCACCAGAAGTTATACCTCCAGTTAAAAGCCAACCTGGAACATGGGCCCAGGACTTTTGACTTCTAGTTTAATCCTTTTCAATTCCTTTTTTAATTTGTCTTCCTCTTTGGTTATTGTATATTAAGCAAGAGCAACTACCTTTGAGTATGAGTTACACGTTAGTAGTATGAGAAAAAAAGTGTAAGCCATAATTTTCTGCCTTTGAGGAAAGAAAAGAAATTAGTATTTCTAGGATGTGTGTTAGATACTTTACCTATCAATGATCTCATTTAATTTGTGTTAAGGATCCCAAATGATTTTAAATCCCTTCCTCCAACCACCTTCTATTTTTTAAACAAATAAAGCACAGAAAAACCATGCTACTTGCCCAAGAACACCCAGGTGATAGGTAAAATAACCAGACTCTATATCTGTTTACATTTAAAGTACATGAACTTTCCACCATAACATTCAGAGTTTGGTTTTGGTGCAGAAACAAAGCTCATGAACAGAAGCAAGCAGAAAGAGTTACCTAATCAAAAATAACCAAATGTTTTAATTGGGCCACAAGAAAACTGCAATCGAAGTCCACAGACAGTCACACAACAGCAGTAAGTTAGGTGTCCTGCGGTGAGGACATGCAAAGCCCTGCAGTGACGGAGTCAGCAGCCACGCAGAAGCGAGAGGCACATCCTCCTTTAGAAAACAGTGATGTTGACAGGGAGTCCCATCCTCCTCAACCTTTCCTCCTTCAGAAACTTGTTTTATTACTAGCAATAGTTACCATTCACTAGGTGCCTGCTATTATGAGGCAGCATATACTGCATACATCCCTCTCACGGTATCCAACCTGACCCTGAGAGGATACTCTCCGTAGGAATTACACCCCCATTTTACAGCTGAGCTTTCGCTGGCAGAGGTGGGATTCAGAATTGGGCAGCTCTGACTCCAGAGCCCTTAGGTTCTCAAACAAAACACTGACACTTGAAATCATTTAGTCAAGCTAAAATGGCCTAGAGTTAAAGATCATTTAATCCAAATGTCTTGTTCTTAACCAGAAGTTTCTGTCTGAATATTTGCAATGTGCTAAGCTCTTTCTCAAATTGCACACCTGAATGAAGAGGGGATGATAGATAGTAACTACTCTTAGCTGACGGCTGAGGAAACTAGAGAAGTTTAGAGACTTAAGATCACTATGTGGCATTACTTTCACACAGTCTTGGCACAACCTTTTTGGAGGAGAATATGGTAAAAACTATTAAAAATTTGAAATGTAAGACTTATCTAGGAATTCAGTTATCACTCTAGGAATTTATCCTACAGACGAATAAGACAAGTGTATAAAGATACACATACAAGCATCTTCATTACAGCCTTATTCATACCCTAACAAAACTGGGGATCAGACAAAATACTTAACAAGAGAATTAAATCATGTTAATACTCATGTGATAAATGAAGTAGACCTGTATGTGCAAAGATGGGAAAAGCTACCTGAGACAAAACAAAAAAATGAAAAATACAGCTTGAACCTCTTCTATACTAATCTAAAATGAGGAAAACCTAAAATCTAGAATAATAAAACAAGTATAATAGCGATTATTTCAGCAGGGTTGTGAGGAATTTTTACTTTTTATATATCATCTACTTACTTTTTGTTTTTTACATTTTACTGTTACACTATAAACTTCTATAAGCCTGTTTTGTTTCTGTAAGGGGAGGGTCAGGACAAGATCCCACAGCCTTCACAAGTGGCAGGGCCACAACACACTGCCTCCCACTTTAAGCACGGATACCGGAGCCCCAACAAACTCCTAACTCTATCCTTTGATAGAGGTCATTTTAGGGGCATCTACAGCTTCTCTTTTCCCTAGATCTTTTTTCCCAACTAAAGAGGAGGACTCATCTGAGCATCTCACTAGCCTGAAATGATGTGGCTCCCATGATCTACAGATATAGAGCAGCCAGAGCAATCTTAAAAATGCAACTCATCTTTCTCTCCCATTTAAGACTCAGAATAAAAAAAAGCTAAACTCCTTCTTTCTGAACATGCCAAGCTTCACACCTCAGCACTTCTTGTTCCCTTCCCCTGGAAGGCCGAAACCTACAGAGACAAGCAAGCTGGCATTTTCACATCACTAAGGTCTTCACATAAAAGATCTCTTTGGAGAAACTTTCTCTCTCCACTCTAGTCAGAAGACCTCACTTCCCTACTCCCATCAAATGACCCTGCTTAGGTGGGGAGAGTATAGCTCAGTGGTAGAGTGCGTGCTTAGCATGCACAAGGTCCTGGGTTCAATCCCCAGTACCTCCATTTATAAACAAACAAACAAACAAACAAACAAACCTAGTTACCTCCCCTTCCCCTCCCCCCTCAAAAAAACAAAACAAAAAATGACTCTGTCTTATTTTCCTCATGCCACTTACCACTATGTTAACTGTTTACAGGTTTTGGTCAGTACCTCCCACCCTCTTTCTGCTCCATGAGGGCCGGACCCTGCCTATCTTGTTCACTGCTGTATTCTTAGTCCTTAATTCAGGACTAAGTACCTGGAACATAAATGCACTCAAACATTTGTTAAATGAATCGTTAGGAACCAGAATAATGCTGCAAAAAAATAATAATTTTTTTTAATAGAAAAGACCTGTCAAGAACTAGTAACTGTGCATGAAATCTGCATTTGGTAGTGCACCTTTAAAAAGATATCTACTACTCAGCAAAAGATAAACTGCAATAAATTGCATTCTATATTTAATTGTGGGAGAAGACTGTTATAATCTATTGGCTAAAGAACCTACGTACAAGGCTTAACTGTAGCCTAAGTCCAAGAACATAGTTATTTTAAGATGAATTCTAAGTCTTATAGGCACTTAGAAAATAACAGTGCTGGTGCTTAGTAGAAAGCATACTACAATAACTGTCAGTTTAATAAAAACTGACAAAATAAAAGTAAATCCACTTTAATTCTCAAGTTTTAGATTATCATTCATAATTTTTATTTTTCCATGTCCATATCAGGACTACTTACAGGCTGAGAAGCATGCTAAGACAGTGTCTTAACATGTCACTCATAGAAAATGATGGAGCATATTTGTAAGGTATGCCTAGATAAGCAGACAAGCCCAGGAAGGCCAATGGTCCTACAAGTTGCCACAGGGCTAATGGGTACACTTTTAACCTGTTCATCATAGGAAGCTCTATGCCAAGGTATTCCTTAATAAATTTACAAAAAAACGGTACACATCTGAAAACAAGAAGCATCTTCTGGGGGAGAAGGGTATATGGCTCAGTGGTAGTGCACATGTTTTGCATGCACGAGGTCCTGGGTTCAATCCCCAGTACCTCCATTAAAATGAATAAATAAACCCAGTTTTTCTACTCCCCCCCCTAAAAAAAGCATTTTCTAAAAACCATACAGCAGCAATACACTTCAGTCTTAAATGGAGACATTCAGAAATCCCATGGATACTACTCTCGAATGAAACACAGACATAACATACACACACCCACACGTACACACCTAAAGACATAATGAAACTAGATAGTCCAAAGTAGAACTTTGCTTCTGGTAGAGAAAGGTCTTTCACAGTGCCCAAGAATGGTTTCAGAACAAATGCATTCTCTTATGAGTGGAGAAATTCACTATGTTGGGAGAAATCAATCATTTAAATATCTCCCTATAATAGGACAGGATATAATAATAACAGGATTACTATTCCTAACATACAAAAACTCATGAAAATTAATAAGAAAACTTTTAAGCTTTAAATAAGTATTTCATACTTACATATTTAAGGAGAAAAACTTTTGGACTTCACTGCTAAAACTATAGGTTATTCTCCATAATGTAAGATGGGGCCAATGCCACCATGTGTCACCAACACATTTTAAAAATACACTTAAGTACTTATATGTATTTTATCAAAAGCAAACCAAACATAAAAAAAGAAATTTAAAATGTTCATAAAGTATTACTTGGTATTTATCCAACCTTTTCAACTCTTAATGAAAGTGTTTTGTTTGAAACAGGATTGTTCAGTATGCCATTTGAAGATACCTTTGGTAACAAAAAGTTTATATGGAATCTATTTTTAAAAGCTCATTTCTGTCCAATGATTAAAAAATCTTTTTTTAGATAACTCTCTTCACATATACAAAACAGTAGCTTTATTATCACAAAAGTTTCCTGACCTTAAACATCTATATGATGAGACAGCCTGAGAATTTGTAATCTACAAAGACTTAACGTTTACCAGAAAGGATGCAACATATTCATCATTTATTATGATAGCTAAATTCTATAAATTTAGGAATTGTACAATTAAGTTAATATGCTTCCTTCTGCATTCCAGACCCCCTCTCCTCCACCCACCCCCATTACAGAGCACCTCAGAAACCAAAAGGCCTAGACCTACCCTCCTCTGCTTCCTCCACTTTGACTACTCTTCCATTAAAAATGTGCCGTAACAGGCCTAACCCCAAAGTCAGTCTCTGAAAGACACCAGGGGGTAGGTATTTTATGACAGAAAAAGGGACAACTCATTAAGTGCTAGACATCTTAGCTTTCTGTAGTTGCCTACTCTATCCGTCAATCATGAGTTTATCAAAATTTCTCTGAATCTACTATTTCTAGCCTAATATCTGAGGGTGGCAGGTTCCAGAGGTTCACCAAGAAGTTTGCCTTTTATTGACTTCATGCTTCATTCTGTCATGCTGGAGTTTGAAGGTATCTCTGTATACCAAAATGTCCATTTTCATTATCATACTTCACTTGTCATTATCACTCAAACTCACTTATTCTCTACATGAATATTCCTTTTCAGAAAGTTAGACAAAGATACCTTTCCTATATCCAAGTTAAAAGATGATTTATAAAATCTAAATAGTACAGAGTTTAGGAGTAAACAAAATAACCACAGCAGAAAGACCCAAAGCTCTGAACTATGCAGCAAGGAAGAGTCAAAGGCCAAACCTCTGAACAATCTGATAGGCTCTATCTTAAGATCCACTTCAGCTGCCTTCTTTGGGCCCTTTTGGTTGGTACAGTAGTCCTGCTACCTAGAAAGTTCTGCTTTCTGCAGTTTCAGTTACCTGAGATCAACCACGGTCCAAAAATATTAAGTGGAAAATTCTAGAGTTAACAATTCCTAAGTTTTAAACTTCATGCCTTTGTAAGCTTTTTGACTTCTGAGTATTGTGGTGAAATCTCACGCTGCCCCGGCCCCCTCCTGCTGCCTGGGATGTGAATCATCCCCTTGTCCAGCACATCCACGCTGCACACTTACTCTACCTGTGCCTCAGTCACCTGGCAGCCTTCCGGGTTATCAGATCGGCTGTCTCAGTACGGCAGTACATGTGTTTAAGTAACCCTTATTTTACTTAACAAAAGGCCCAGTGATGTTGGCAACTTGGCTATTCTCTTACTGTGTCTAATTTATAAATTAAACTTTATCATAGGTATATATGGATACGAAAAAAACAGTATAGGGTTCAGTACTATCTGCAGTTTCCGACATCCACTGGGGGACTTGGAGGATCCCCCAAGGATAAAGGGGGACTACAGTGTAACTAAAATAGCACCCAATAGGGTTCCAAACAAGGACAGAATAGGTACCTTCCTAATTAATTGCCAGCTTTTTCAGGGAAGACTTCAAAAATGTAAGTCTCTTTCTTTCCTAGACTAACTCAGCACCTTTTCAAACTGTGAGGTATGACCCATTAGTGTTTAGAAAATCATTTCGGTGAGTCATGACCAGCTTTCTTAAAAAGTAATGCAGAGCAGAATGTATCACACATAGTACAGGTAAGTACTATCTTGAGAAATCTTTGATTTGGGTACACACACCTTATAAAATGAGAAATTTAGTATGGATCACTACTAAGTCTGAAAGCTACTGGTTTAATTTTAAAGCCCAGAATCCCTATGGGAGCTTCACTGATTTCCCAAATGCATTTATCCACACAAAATACGTATTCTTGCACTTGAATGATCTATTTTCAGGATCCATCTAGTCAAAGTGTCATCCTTAGTTCCACCAGTGAACTCTCTCCGTGTGTGTGCCAATTCCACCTTATGTTACATTTCTCCTACTTCACGTGATTCTTCTCGTTTTCATGTATTTCATTACTATGTAGAACCAAAAAACTCAGTACACTAAGTTTTCATTCTTTTCTCAGGCACCATTAGTTATTTTGAGACCTTATTCAAATTTATTGTGAAGAGATCTACTTTAATGGATTCACTGGCAACAACCCAAGACAATTCTCCAACACAGATTAGGTTACATGGTTCACTAACTTTTAAATAATGTGACATTTTTAAGGCACAGAACTTATAGACTTATGGTTCTTACACTATGAAGTCTCTTTTACTAAATTGTTTTACCCTATGTTGAAGTTCTATTATTTCTTTCTCTCTCAAAATAGTCCCTTCTCTTTATCTTCTCATTTATCACTTCTTACAATGATCTCTGTTGCTGTGAGGTCTTCTGTGTTCCTGTTCTTTTCTTCTTTTAAAGAAAATATCAAATAAGAGTGTGGTGTTAACTCTATTTCACTAAACTTAAAATGTAGATTCCACCCTCAATTTAAATCCTTCTCCAAAGTGTACACATCAAAGATTATACTCATTCATAGTATTTAACTTGTTTTTTTAACCATCTCTCTGGATGGCTTCAGAGATTCACTCTCTATATAGTATGAGAACCTTAAAATGTACGAAGTAGGTTTCTGCAAGTCTTTCTCTGAGGCAGCCCCTCAGTAGAATTCTGTACGCCTCTATTGAGGCTTTGGGTCCTCTGTGATGTTCTTCAGACAACACACTTAAAATTCTCCCTCATAAAGCCTCCCTTCTTTGCTCCCTATTCATAAAAAATATAAAAATTCATAAAAATTGCTCCCTCCTGTTTCTCATATTTATATTATACACATATATGTTATTAACTTCACTTCCTGCCCTGTACTGTAATAATTTATTTACATGTCTGCCTCCCGGCCTGACTGTAAGTTCCTTGAGGACAGAATAAATACATGCCTCTTTGTTCTCCCAGAACTTAGCATGACACCTGACTCAAAGGAGTTCTTCAATCTAGACTTCAAAACCAATGTGACGGTAATTGTAGAATCCACAACACATTAAATATAAAATTGATGTCAATTATCCAGGGAAACGGCTACTTTAATATGTAACATAAAATTATAACCGTAAGTGTCATAAAAAATACAAATATCTGACAGACTGGCTATCTGAACAATAGCAATATTAGTTTCTCTATTTTGACACCCGCTAAAACTCACTAGGCAACAAGATATAGTCACCAAAAAATGAATTCCTTAAAATTCTGTTACAAGTAAACAGCAAAAATGATCATATCAGCTAACAGCTGAGTTCTTTACATTTCAGTATCTGTAATACTTTTGAGCACATACTACAGTATGCATAATAATAGAGACTGTCACATTTCATTATATGTAGTAAGTATCAGTTTCTTATAAAAATTATGTCATTTAATCCTCCCAAGAACTCTGAGAGATACTATTACCTTGATTTTGAAGATGAGGAAACTGAGGCTCAAAGTTAAATAAAACTGTCCAAGATTACACAGTAAGATAAGAGAGCCAAGATTATCGACAGAATATTTAACGCCACAAGCACTCACAAGTTTTACCAGGGCTTTATCACATCATCATTCTTTATTCGTACGGCAGATAAGATCAGTGCTTTGTGGGGCAGGCAGTTGCTCACATGAAGTGCCAGATTTTAACCTTGTGGCTGCCGGGACTAGCTTCCTGATACTGGCTCTTTCCTTCCACTCTGGTAACTTGTTTTTATTACACTTCTATTTAAAATATGATATAGTTAAATTTGGGGAGGGGGATAAAGGGGAAAAGTTACCCATAATCTTATCCATCCTAACAAAACATTTTTTGGGTATCACCTTCTAATATTAGAAGCACAATACATGGATATCTGTTCAAAATCTACCTCCACCTTTTATCAGCTGTGTGTGGCCTTCTGCCAAATTGCTTAACTTCCCCCACACCAATTTCTAATTCATCCTTAACCTATTTTTAGGTTGCAAAGTTTTTCAGATTGTAAATCTCTGAAATCAGAACACATCTTAAAAACAAAGGTGTGCCTTAGTTGTCCTAACAGAGAACCTGAAATGAACATCATCAGGGCTATCGGTACTTCGCTTAACACCCGAGGTGTGAGATTACTGAGGCAAAAGGTTAAGGATCGTGTGTAAGTGCTGCTACTTCATGTTTTTAGTATTTTAAAACTAGTCTTGGGTGAATTTTTGTTTTTAAGATAAGCTTATTTTCTGAAGCAACTGGTTGCTATCAATTTTTTCTGATCTTTCTTTTTTTTTTTTTTTTTTTTTTTGGTTGGGGGAGAGGAGGGTAGGCTTAACCCGGAAAAGGAGGGTTGTGCTATTTCATTTTCTTAGAAGTGACAAAGGCTTCTAAAAGTTTAGAAAGGGTAAAGATACAGACTGATAAAGGCAACACCAGTGGGTGTAACTTTCATAAGAATTTCACATTAGGTCAGCTTTCTATCAGTAAATTAAGTGATAAGTGAGATTATTTTGTGTTTTTTACACTCCTTCGAAGAAAAGTAGAACTCAGTGTTCCCAAAGAGTTCCCTGAAACCCTTCTAATAAGAAGGCGCAGGTCTTTATTCCTACAAAAGGTAAAATGAAGGATCTCTAGACAGCAGGATTTCAGGTGTAGCTGAGAACATGGATACTATTCTGAAAATACGCTAACTGTATGCCTGAAGGCAGAAACCAACTCTCCATAGCTGGGCAACCAGGCTCAAAGAAACTGACATGAATTCCCCATACCTTCTCATGAAGCTCAAAGACAACAAGCCTAACCTAAGCATTCAAAGATTCCAATCAGATGTTTGACTCTATCCTTTTAAAAATGAACAGACTATTATAAATCAATAAAAAATGTTAAAAAAGCAAAAATAAAAAATAAAAAAGAACAGACTGCCAAGGATTACCAGACAGTTGAGGAAAGCCACTGACATGGATGATAAAGACCAAAACACATAGGAAAAAAAACACACAACTGAATGACTTGAGCTATCAGATTAACTGGAGTTATCAGAACAGAGTCCATCAAAATGCCTATCAAATTAAATTTTAAAGTAACAGGGTAACAAAAGATTCTATAAACTTCTAGAGAAAAAAATATAAGGGATCACGAATCAGAATGGCTTCAAATTTCTCAACACTGGAAGCTAGAAGACATAATGGAGCAAAGTCTTCTAAATTCTGAAGGAAAATTATTTCCAACTTAGAATAATCAGCAAAGCTACTATAAAAGACATTTTATGACATTTATTATCAAAAATACTGTACCCTATATGATCCCTTTCTCAAGGGGTCTGTTACATGAATAGGAGTAAATCAAGAGTGATGGGATATAGGGGAAACGGGCATGCAACATGGGAAAGAAAACAAAATCCCCAGGAGTCCAGTGGGGGAAGTCGCCGGATAACAACTGTGCATCAGGGACTAGAATCTGTAACTCTGGGACCCTTTCTAGAAACCTCAAACTACCACCAACAACACTCACCTACATGATGGCTTTTTCTTTTCTTCAGACACGAAGAGAGGGAGAGGGAAAGAGGGAAAGGGTGGAAGGAAACAGCTCACACTTTTTTAGGTTTTACATGATCCTATACCCCTTTAAGTACACTTTTCCTTGTAGAGGAGTCAATGAGACCTGTACTGGGTCTTGAGATATTGCAGGTGGTTGATCAATATGAATAAAACAGTCTAGTAGCCCAGGGTTTCCCAAAGCATGCACCATATATTATTCACGGTTTACAAAATGATTTTAGGGAATCTGTGGAAATGACATAAAATAATGCTGAATCAATCAGACGAAGATTCAGATAAGGAACAAGTATCAGCGTACCTCTTTAACACTTATTAATCTCCCTTTTTAATTAAAAAAAAAAGTTTTAAACTCAAAATCACTGACCGACCATAATATCTAAGTAAAAATCAATATTGTTGTTTTTATTAAAACAGCAGCAAAGGAAACTAGTAATATACATGATCCTCTTCTCCTGGCAGCTTCTCCTGGGTTCATTTTGACTGTATTTTCAAAGTGCTTACAACATCGTTCCCTCCCTTTCTGTGCAAAAGAAATCAACACAAGACAGTGAGTCACTGCCACCCTCGCTACAGCACTGTTTCTAGCAAAGATGCTCGCACCTGCTTTGCTCCTGCAATTTAGGGTGATGCTACCACTCAGCTCTCATCTCTGTAACTCAACAGCCTCAAACTACTTCATTTTTTAAAGTTCCATATTTACTAAGTATGTATTTGTTAAGAATTTGAAGTGTCTTTTAAACTATGCTAATACTTATATTTATATTAGAAGTCTTAAGTTCTGTAGATGCTAAGTGATCTGTCCTCATTTTGCCCGTGAGCACTGTTATTTTTGGTGTGTGACTTGGAAAAATATATATGGATTTTCAGAAGCATTTATCACATTATGGCAGAAATGCCTATATTGGTTTTCTATGTATGGTGGTATTTTAAAGCGTCCTTTGAAAAATAAATGCATTTAATTTTTAAAAGTGAACTACTTAAGAGAAAATATTAAGTAAATGATACTATATGTAGTTCTCTGTTCTAGTAAATGTCAGGGAGGTAGTACCTGAATAAATCAAATTGGTGAAACACTAGTCTAGCAGGGGCAATCCAGTCTTTAAATAAATGACTTAGTACTTTGCCATTACTTATCTGTCAGGCTTTTAAGCAAGTCTGATCAATAAAATCCTAGTAATCAAATGTAGAGTTTCTCAGCCTAATGCTTCTTCTCTCTTCCTCATAAAGAGACTTTCATTATTCTGCATTTCCAGGGGTTTCTTCTGTCTCCAACTGTATCTCCTCTATCTGCTTGCTGGCTTCTATTCTTCCTCCTGCTCCAACCATGGATGTACCTCAAGGTTTCTATGTCACTATACTTTGCAAGTGTTCCAGAGCCTTTCTATCCTGGACTATATACATTGCCTCCATCAATGAAAAGTGTGATTGACAACTCTGTTTTGTCTCTCAAACTCACACCCCTCTTCTGAGAACTTCCTTCTTTCACCCATAGGAATAAGCCCTGAGCAGCAATGTTTACATGTTTATTTATATACACAATCCTGTCCCTCTAGGCCCCACTACAGCTGAATGGAGCAAGGATCCAAAGCTGGGAACTTGATTTGAAATTAAGAGACTAGACAGAATAGTCCTTTGAACTGGTAACAAGTAAACTCAGGAGCTGTAAGATGAGAATATTGGTCCAAGTATGTCCAAAGCAGTAAAAGCAAGTTTGCTGTTTAGACTGGCAATATTCTCCAAACTGACCTACAAATTCAATACAATCCCTATCAGAACAGGCTTCTTTGCTGGCTTCTTTGTAGAAACTGACATGCTGACCCTAAAATTCATATGAAAATTCAAGGAACCTAGAACAGACAAAATAATCTTGAAAAAGAACAAAGTTGTAGGAGTCACACTTCCCAATTTCAAAACTTCTCACACAAAGCTACAGTAACAAGATGGTGTGGTACTGGCATAAAGATAGACATATAGATCAATGGAACAGAACTGAGAATGGTGCCAAACAACTCAATAGTCCCAGCACAAACGATGCTGGGACAACTGGATATCCATATGCAAAAGAATGAAGTTGGACCCCTACTTCAGAGCATATACAAAAATTGACCCAATGGATGAAGACCTAAATACTGTTAAGAGCTAAAACTATAAAACTATAAGCCACTTAAAAGAAAACAAAGGAGTAAATCTTGATGACCTTGGATTTGGCAGTGGCTTCTCAAGACATGACACTAAAAGCACAAGCAACAACAACAAAACAAAAAACAGGTAAATTGGGCTTCAGCAAAATTAAAACCTTTTGTGCTTCAAAGGACACTATCAAGAAAGTAAAAAGACAACCCAAAGAATGGGAGAAAATATCTGCAAATCATATACCTGATAAGAGACTTGCATCTAGAATATATTCTACAGAATAAGTAATTCTTACAACTCAATAATAAAAAAGACAACACAAGTCTATGGCCATACCACCCTGAACACGCCCGATCTTGTCTAAAAAAGACAACTGAATTTAAAAATAGGCAAAGGATCTGAATAGACATTTTTCCAAAAAAGATACAGAAACAGCAGAACATGAAAAGAATATGAAAAGGTGTTCAACCTTACTAATCATTAGGAAAATGAAAGTCAAAACCACAACAGGATAGCACTTCACGTGGCTATTATCCAAAAGAGAGAGAGAGAGGGAGGGAGGGAGAGAGGAAATAAGTGTTGGCAAGGATGTGAAGAAACTACAATTCTTGTGCATTTCTGGTGGGAATGTAAAATGATGTAGCTGCTACAGAAAACAATACGCCAGTTCCTAAAAAAATTAAAATTGGAATTACTATATGATCCAGCAAGTCCATATCGGATATAGACCCCAAAGAATTGAAAGCAGGAACTCAAAATATTTTCACAATCATGTTCATAGCATTATTCACAATAGCCAAAAGGTAGAAGCAACCCAAGTGTCCACTGACCAGTGAACTGGTAACAAAACGTGCTGTATACATATACAAGGAAATAACATTCAGCCTTGAACAGCAAGAAGATTCTGATACATGCTACAACATGGATGAACCTTGAGGGCATCATGCTAAGTGAACTAAGCCGGTCATAAAGGCACATATTGTGTGATTCCACTTACATGATGTCCCTAGAGTAGTCCAATTCATAGAGAAATAAAGTAGAACGGTAGTTGGCAGGGGCTAGAAGGGGGAGTAGGGTGAGGAGTTTAAGAGTACAGGATTTCAGTCTGGGATGCTGAAAAATTTCTGGAAATGGATGATGGTGATGGTTCCAACAATGTGAATGTACTTAACACCACTGAGCTGTGTGGTAACTTATGTATCTGATATATGGTGGTAAATTTATATTATGTCTACTTTACCACAATAAATTTTTTAAAAACAACGTTTGTAATTGCCTAAACCTACCATGTCATTAAAAGAAAAAAAAGCATGTTGATCATTACAGGTCAAAACAATATTAAAGTAATTGATACAAAATTTAGAGACAATGGGGAGGCCCATGTACATCCCTGGCTGGACTTTGTGGCTTCATCTCAAAAATCAGGTGCAAAGAACTAAATCAGACCTACTCCTAGCTTGGAGTCTCAAATGTGAACTCCAAATGTTATATCATCATCATCATCATCATCATCATCATCATCATCATCATCATCTCTGGTTACTTCCAATATCTCCAAATAAAACCTAATAAATCATTCTTGTACCTTCCAAAAACCTGCCCAGAGCAATAAAAATCATCAGGCTTCTCTTTCCCGCAGGGTGGAACTACAGGACCACAGGGTAGACCTGCAAGTTATTAGAATCTTAGAGCATCAGAATGGTCATAGCAGCATTACTCCTAATAGTCAAAACGTAGAAACAGCCCAAATGCTCATCAACTGATGAATGGATAAATAAAATGTAGTACAGCTGTCCTGAGAGATTGGTTCCAAGACCCGCTGCAGATGACAAAGTCCAAGGATGTCAAATTTCTTTTATAAAATGGCACAGAATTTGAGTATAACCTACATCCTTCCATATACTTTAAATTATCTCTAGATTACTTACAATACTTAATACAATGTAAATGCTATGTAAATAGTGTAAAGAGTGTGGCAAACACAAGTTTCTTGGAGCTCTGTGGTGATGCTTTCAGGTAAGCAGCATTTCTCAGGGAAGCTCTTCAGAGTAAGGCGCCCCAAACATGACTTCATATCTCACTAGCCTCCAGTGAGTCACTAAACAAATCATGGTCCAAGTGGCTGGACTCTGCTGATTGATTTAGGCTAATGAGGCTCTGCACTAGAGCTGAAGACGGAGTCGAGCTCATTAAAACTGAACGGCTATGTGATAGGGAATAAGGGCTGACAGTTCCTCAGAGGAAAACAGGGGCTACAGTTACAATGAAAGAGAGAACAGAAACAAACAGGTGTCCACCTGACTGGTTTACAGGTGACAATCACCAAGATCAAGGGATTAAAGGAGAGAGCACAGAGAAATATCCTTAAATTGACCTACTGTGCATACTCTTAAAGGTACGATCAAAACTCAGGTGACACATTTAATTTCAAGCTTCTCAGACATTGCCACTGTTTATAAAACACACACACGACAAATCAAGCAAGCAACATAGGTCTTATTAAGCCCTCGTAAACTCTGTCCCTCAGCAAATCTCAGGGAAAGATCCTTGAGCAGGGAGCAGGCAAGGGGCATGATACCAGAAGTTTTCTTCTTTAGTTGCTTTTCTGGAACACATCTATCACTAGGACCAGGACAATAAAATTTCCAGAAAGTGAAATACAAGAAAATAATACAAAAGGAACAGACCTGACATACATAAAGAAAAACAAAAACTAGCGTATTTCAGGTATCCATGATGAGCTGGGCGCTGAGCATATAGGAGTTTATGTGCTATTTCATTTAATCCACATAACTCACTCCAAGGCAGACATTCTTAATCTCATTTAAGGATAAGGCTCAAAAAAGTTACATAATTTGCTTATCTGAGTTTAAATCTAGGCTCTGCAACCAACTACAAATGTGACCATAAATAAGGCACTACTTTTTTGGATCTACCTCCTCTGCAAAACCTGGAGTTCAAAGAGATGACCTACAATGATCCTTCTAGCTCTAACACCTTATTATAATTCTAATGTCATGAAAATCTAACATACATTAAAATTTTCTGGTGCAGAATATCCTTCCCTAGCTTTCCAAATAGACTATATCACAACCTTCTTTTAATGATTTGTAAATTACTATGATTAGTAACCTCTGGTTATTGACAGAATATAAATATTGTAGATTTTCCTAAAACAACAATTTTGCTCAGACTTGAGTGAGGGAGGTTAATATGGTAACTAATATTTTTAAATATTTCTATAACATACCTATAATGAAGTAAAATTAAAAACATTTAAGATGAAACATGACCTCAAAGAATTTTCAAGTTTAAAGAGTAGGAATTTAATCAAATATTGGTGGTAGTTTGATGGAAAGTTTCAAAAACAATAATAATGAATGTAACAGACAACAGAGTTCTGTGTCTTCTTAAGTATTCTTCGACACTTCTTGCACTCTGGTTGCCTATCACCATATTTACTTCTATTAACTCCCCTACTCCTCAGCATTTGCTGTTGACAACCTGACTTGAGAAAAAGAGACAATCAAGCCTGTGTATTAAGGAGCACAACAAGAAGCGAAAGAGCCATAGGGCCGAGCTCACTGTGTAACGAAAAGGCTTTAGTGTAGGCTTATTTGCAAGGTCAAAGCTACATTCCAGAAGATGAGGCTACCAAAAATCCAACATTCAGGTGAGCAAGGTCCGTCCTCCTACACACCTGGACGACAAAACTGTACAGACTGTTACAGTAAAATGTTTTTTTAACACCCAAATTATAAATTCTTAAAACTCCGTAAGAGCAGTGACTCAGCTTTGTTAATCTCTATACTCTTAACTCCCAGAAGAACACTTGGCAAGGAGCTGTTGAACGACTAAAGAAACTGAGCATGCGCTTTGAAGTCAAAGAGACCTGTTGATGAATAACCCTGGCTCTGTGGACCTGGGCAAAACACATCTAAACCTTAATTTCTGTATCTGTAAAATAAGCACAACTATATTTTAAGAGGTGTCTGTGATAAGTAAATAAACTACAAAGGATGCAAAACTCAATGTCTGGTACACTGTGGGCACTTAATCCATGACAGCTATTACTACATGATAGCTATATTACTGTTACCGGCAATAAGTGCTTACCTGCAGAACAAAGGAACCTTGATCTTATCCTTGATTCCTTTACTTTACTTTCCTCACCCACATTTCATCATCCATCATGTCCTGTCAGATCCTCCAAAATCCAACCATTTTAACATAACCCTGACCAGTCTAACCTAAAGCACCATCATCTCATACCTGGGTTACTCCAGGTATCACTATGTCTACTCCCAATCCCACTAAACCTATTCTCTACCAAGTGACCTTAAAACACAAGTGTGGTCAGATTAACCCTAGTCCTCCATTGGTTCCTTATCATACTCAAAGCAAAACTCAAATTCTTTAACTACGACCCACAGGGCCTTACATGATGACCTGGTCTCTGTCTCCCTTCTCCCGCCCTTCTCTCTCTTGTTCACTTTACTTCTGTTATACTGACCTTCTTGCTGCTAGCTCACTTCTTGTCAATCATGTTTCCACTCAAATGTCACTCCTCAAAGGGGACCTCCTTGACCATCCTAAGTGTATCCTGCCTGTCTCCAACATTCTTCTCTCTTTACTCAGCTTTATTCTTTTCATAATACTTTACATCATCCAGAATAACACTTTAAAATTATATTAGGTATCTGCCTCCCCAATGACTACTGTCTGCCCACCCTACTAGACAGCATGCTCCAAGAGGCTAACTTCAGTTCACCCTCACAATCCCAACACCTTTAACAGTGCCTAGTATACAACAGGCCCTTAAAACACTTCCTGAATGAATAACAAATGCTGGCATCTGGATCCAATGAGCGTGGAGTTCTAACAGAAATCATCAGTGCAGTCATTTATGAACCACACTACGCTGAGGGGCTACGTTCTAGGTCTAGAACACTGACAACTGGAATTCTGCAACTGCAGAATCAGCACAGTACAACTACAGACTGCCTGTTGGATAAAGTCACCCCTAACAGTTCCATCAGACTGATGCCAAACAGACAAAAACCAGACGATCATACCCAGTTGAAGCCATCATGAAATTCTACTATGCTAGAGTTATTTCCAAAATTTGATTTACTAGTACTGTTTGGCATTTCCCTTCATAGTTGTTTTATTTTAAAAATAAAACCAAGTGCCATTCTTGTTCACCTGCTCTGTCACACTAAACTGTAAACATTTTCCACCTACAGGCACGTCCAATTTGTGCTAAATACACACTGCTGAAAATAAAAAGTGGTTTTAAACCACAGGGCCCCTACTAAAGAAATGAACAAATGTGGTTTTAAGTATGCAAGGGAATGTGTCACTCTAAAGAGAAGGATCTCAGATGGAGTGGAGGGGGCTGTTCACCTTAAAGGAAATACAATAATTAACAAATACCTGGGGTAACTGTCCCAAAACAAGAATGCTTTCTTAATCCTAACCAAGTAAGGCTAGTTGTAGTTGAGATTCTTTGATGTTTATCTAAAATATTCTTCATATACGTAAATTGTCAACTATGAAACCAGTCAGCAAGGTTAAAGAGAAAAACAAAATTTTGTTACTGTTTCCAGCAATTTCAGAACATGCAAATGATAAAATGTGAGAAACTGCTACATTTTCACATCAGGTTTGCAAATGACTCTAGAATTAGATAGTAGTCACTAATTTCTCTGTATGTGCTATGGGTCAAATACCATAAGCCAACATGCTGTAGTCCTAAGAATCAGTCTTCATTTAGTAAATGGATGAAGTCCATTTCTCAATTAATAAAAACAAGGGACTGCTGAATGTCAACAAGTTTTACAGGGCACAGCTAATTAGATAATTTAAATGATAAATTTCTCAAACTCTTTTTTGAAGAATTCAAATACAGGAATGTTAAGAAAACTCAACTTCTACAGCAAATTTGTATTTTTTTTCAAATCACGAACACATTCCTGAGGGTTTCCATGAGTAACATGCACCAGGACAGTCAATGAGCTTTCTGCTACATGCCAAGCAGAAAGCTCAGAAAAAAGAGAACAGAAGCAGAAGGCCAATGATTTTTATCTCACACTTTTAAGAAATAAGATCATCTTCTTAAAAGTCTAAACATTGGTAAAGCAAGGTACAAGCCCTCCCCATAATATTGCACCTCTGTCCTCAGGCAACAAATGAAATGGCCAGTAAGAGGCCAGTACCTACCACTCAATCCCCAGGCATTAGCAGAGAAGTCGCAAACACTCTGTTGGCTAAGGCAAAAAGCTGTACTGTATTTCCAGAGTCTGCAGAGCTCTGAACACCCTTCCCACAATCCTCATGCCCCAATGTACACAAAGCACCATGTGACTGAGAAACCGGTTCTAGCAGGTAGGAATACTTCGGGCAGGCAAACATGTTAAGGATGGAACAAAGTGGGTAAATATAGGAGCCATACTATGTTTGTGAAAACTGACTTGTTTAAAAATTTTAGAGGAACCAAGTTATTTCTTAATACAATTCCTAGCATGCTGTTGAGACGTGATCTCACAAAGGATACTTATATAATTTATTCTGAAGCTCATAATCCAGAATACCGGGTAGTGATAAAGGCATGTTAAACTCAACACATTCATTTCAGCCTTCTCACCCTGGGACCCAGCGCTAGCAGTAATCTGAGTGAATGGCTGCATTCAGAGGCATTTCTAAAAATGAATAAATACAGCCAGCTTAGTAAAAACAGTAATTAATAAGAAATTAATTACCCTGGGAGGGTCTTGTTGTTTTTGCTTTTTAAGTTTACCAGATACTATAAAAAGTGTTTTGAAAGCAAGACTGTTTCAGGAGCAAGATTATTAGGGAGCAGCACACAAAGTACTATTAAATAGCCCCAGGATAAGCCAAATCTGATAGGGCTACAATTATGAAAATGTAACTACAGTACTTAGGATATAATTTTAAGTTATTTGAGTCCTATGCTTACGGCTCATCCTGCACCTTAAAGCCTAATCTGAGACATAAATATTTGACTGGAAATGCTATTCTATCTACTTCTGGACATACAGACCTCAGTACAGCACTCACTCAACACTTTTCATTGACGGTCTGGTCACAGCTCCTCTGCTATAGGGCCAGAATCGTCTGGACCATGGTAAGGAAAAGCAATTATAACAACGCTGATTAATCCAGGAAGCTTTTCAGGAGTTCAGTGTACAAGAACCAAAAAGTCCTAAAACTTCTGCCTAAAAGAGTCAAGAAGCATCTGGACAAAACTGGGGTTAAGGTTGACATTGTTTTACCCTCTCTCTACCTCAGCCGAGCCAAGCAGTCAAATAAACTTTACCATCCCTTTCTACGGAGGGAAACTCATACACACACACACCAGTGTAAATATTCCACACAGAGACACTGAGCATTTTCTTCAAAATGGCTCAGCAAATCAGTATTTAAATTTAAAAATCAGTCTAAAAGATCTGACTTCTGAGTTTTTCTTCAAACACTATTTTTCACTTTCATTTCACTTAAAAATATTAGAGTGGTAGAGCAAAATACCGAAGGTAGCCAGCACTTTGGTGTTAAACGAAGTTTTCAAGAGATTCTTAAACAATCTACCTAAAACCTAGTTTCTGAGAATGTAGTAATGTGTTCTGTGACTGGGATTGATTACGGAAAGTTTATTTCAGTTGGGAGAACTTAAAATTTTACAGAACTTTATTCAGCTCTCCTTTCCACTATCTCACAGGACGGTGAGAATTAAGCAGACTAAAGCAGGTATTACTCCCAGCTCTTCTATAGATGAAGAAAGCATGAAGCTCAAAGGTTTAGTGATGAAAGAGAAGCAAAACAAACAAAAAATTCAGGTCTTCAGATCCTAAATTACAGCTCTATTTTAACACACTGACCTAAAAAACAAAACAGAATCATTTAACATTGCTACCGTTACACTATTTTGAAATAAATGTTATTTATAAATAATGTATCAGACCTGTAAGTGGAACAAAGGAAAATACATGTCTTAGGTATCATAAGCAATTTAAATTTTCTTCTTATTTGAGATTTTTACTTCATTTCTAAATAATGATTTACTTTAAGTCTATTACCTTAGAGTAGTTGCAGATGAATACAACTCATACTTTCTCTCACGTGGACTTTGTTGCTTCTTATCCATTAAATGATACAGAATAGAGTGTATCAAAAGTATAATCTTTTTTTCCCAAGGGTCCATTAATGTTTTATTAAGGTTTTTCAAAAATATAATCTTTTATTCAGAAAGCTAACTTATAATCTGCAGCAAATGGATAAAGATGTAAGACAAATATAATGAAGTCTATAAACTACTTCTAGGTCATTCTTTTTTATCTTCACTGTAAAAATTTTCTCCCAAGAGTTGGTAATAAATATAGGTTAGATAAAATAAAATCTCCACGTAATTAGAAGGCTGCCGAACTACAAACCATGACTCACTAATTCTGAATGTTAGTCAATACAAAAGAATTCCTATACATCAAAATAACCTGGGCACTGCCCTAGAGTTAAAATTCTGTTGTAATATTTATTATCTAGCTGCTATGAGTTTCTCCTTGGTTTGAGAGCAGAGAAAGGAGGAAGAGGAACTGGTAGCAAGAGTTTTAAAAGTCTATGACTGGCAAAAATGACCTGAATATATTAAGGTGCATATACTTTTAAATAGCCTTTTGCTTACTGACATCTCAATTTATGATTTACTTGTATTTCATTCTCCTCCACTTGGCATGTTTTATGAGATGTGAGAATTAAGTAACATATGAAGTGCACAGTGTTGACCTGAGATAGTAAATGTGACCTATTATCATGACATACAACAATCAGGGACTCTTCTAGATAGCCCTTAAAGCGCCAGCCTGCGTTTTTCTGAGTTCAAAGCCTAAAGCTCTTGGGAGGGGAAGGTATAGCTCAGCGGCAGAGCATGCACGCAGTCCTGGGTTCAGTCTCCAGCACCTCCGTTAAATAAATAAATAAACCAAACTTACTTTTAAAAATTAAAAAGCCTAAACCTCTTAACAACCACGTTACTGTGTTCCAAAATTAAGTCCCAGGTTCCAAAGTAATATCAACTGTTTACCTGTCACACTACGTGGGGGAGTAACACAGGCCAAATGCGATCTCGTTCACTTGCTCTTGCAGGTTGTCTCCGTGCTCCCAGAGAGCCTGTGCAGGGCCTGCCTGGAGCAGTCCTCCCAGGGGCTTTACCCATTAGTCTATAACCCGGAACCCGAAAACAACAACACACTCCAAAATTACCTACAATTAATCAATGCAATTTTTCGGAAAATACCCCTCTCTGCTTGGATTTAGCATTTCCTCAAAAAGCTTCTTATTTTTATTTCTCCAGCACAGGAGAAATTTTAATACAAGATTTACTGTCAAAGATAAGCAAAATAAACCAAGTGTCATGTACAATTCATAGTGACAATGCTTAAAAGAAGTGTAAAATATACCATTTCACTGTTCTTTAAGTAAAATACAGTTAAAAGTAGCTCTATTAACTACATATGGCTTACAATTTTATTTAAAGTATATGTCAGTTCATATTTTAATCAGTTAACTAAAATATTTTAACACTGTATCTTTCTAAGTCAGAAAATTAGAAAGTAGGCTGGGTGTATGGAGAAATGGTAGCAATGAAACAAAGTACATAATTTGTCATGAGTCCAACAGCCATTCTGAACAGAACACTAACACTATTTCCATGACTTGTGTCTACTCAGTTTTGATTACTTAATTGTATACTGAACTATTAAAATGATAAAAGCCAATAAATCATTTTAGAAATCTTTCCACTAAGCTCACTTTTCAGAGTATTAACCTGTCATATAAAATTCCAAGCATCTTAAACACTTTCACAAGAATTGGTAAAATTCGCACAGAACTTTCCAAAGAGGAAGTCTCTCCATTAAATGGTAAATGTTTAAGACAAAACATTAGGTGGGTATCCCTAATCATCTCAAACTTTAGATTAAAGGCTTTAGTGTGAGCCCACAATTGTTTTATATAAATGTAAGTAACAAATAGGTCCTAGAAGTTTATGAAATTTTGATTAGTGGTGAAGAGAAGTATTTTTTAAAATGAATATTTCTAAAACGCTATTTTAAACTAGATCCCTAAACTAAATATGTATTATTTAAAGAAAAGTTTTCACACACAAAGTCACAACAAAATGATTCCTTATCACCTTACAGAAAAAAAGTAATGGAAATAATTATTTCTATTCAGGTCAACAAAAGTTTAGGAAAGATAACCCTTCAAAAGGGATGTCTCTGAGGGCCTTATGAAAAAGAAGTTCTTGTAGAGGCAAATTAGGTTAAGACTTGATCCTTGCCCTCAATAATTTTATAATTTAGTTGAAGAAGTAAGACAGAGATGAGGTGGAGTTAATAGCATAAAGCCTACAAGAAGGAAACGGAACTACCCTAAGTTATAAAGAAATGTATGAAGCAGAGGGCCTTCCCAGAACCCGAACAGAAACAGGAAGTTTGCACCACACTTGGGGGTTAAATTCTAAGGTGCAGATAGGATGTAGGATGAAGCTAAAACTAACCCAGAAAATCCCTTAGTCTCTTGTTAAGCAGATGGCCCATGTTTAGGTTTTTTACTCCATCTCTCTACTTCTTCCTTTTTAAAATAAGGATCATAATGTACCTACTATGTCAAGCTGATGGAAGGGTTAAGAATTAAACTAAACTCTTAAAAGAACTGAGCAGGTAGTAGTCAGTTGATAAAGGTAAGCTATTATCTTTAGGGACCTTTTTTTAATGCATCTTTAAACAAAAGAATTACACTCAATTTTAAGATGGTCAAACTATAAGGCTAGGGAGAACTGAGAATGACAAAAGAATAGATTCACTTTCTTCAATTGCAATAAAAAACTCAAAAGAACACATACTCAGTATGAGGAATGGTGGCTAAAATTTCCTGCGCTATTAAAAAATATTTTTTTGGCAGATCAAAAAAAATAGTTAAATACTCATTATTTTAATGTACGTATAATGCAACTTGACACTTCATTTCTCCTTTAAGTTCATTCCTTTCTTCAGTCCAGTCTTGGTCCATCTGAGGAACTGGGTGATCAATTTTTTAAAATTATACCACGCTTCCTTTAAGGATTAAGTGTTTTGTTCTTTTTTTTTTTTTTTAAATTCAGTTGGTCACACCACACTGGAAAAAAACCCACCCTCACACATAAAGTTTCTGCTGAACAGACATGCTCAAACACTTAAAAATAAAACGTCATCTCATCCAAACTAGGCAACAATAACATGTCTAGTTTGGAAATGGCTTAGGCTTCAGTTTCCCAACCAGTCCAAAAGGGCACTCTGATGCACTGCAAGGTGGTATGTGTGTCAATATTTTGAGTTTCCTCACTCCTCTTTCTCAATTTCTGACCACAAACTGGTAACTTCATCAGATGACTGGCCAGCATAAACGCACATAAAGAAATGTGATACTCTACCCTTCTAAGAGTTAGCAAGCAGGGCTACCCAAGTTTAAAAAAGATTCTAACTTTTTCAAAAGATCATTAATTTTATAATATAAATTAAAAAATCAGTTCAAAACAATTATGTTAAAGCAATCAGTTCCACAATGAAAAACCTCTGGAGCCAATTTTGTTTTTAACTCTTAGTTTTTCATTATTTTCATCTTAAGTTACTTTGTCTGAACCTTTTTTATCCCAGTTTTTACTTTTCATCTCCAAATCAGTCACTGTTTCTTCATTTAGGCAGTGACTGCTCATTTTAAAACAAACAGCCATTTACAAAGTATACCATTAACACAAGTGCCAAAACACACCATGCACAAAGAAAATATGGTTTAGATATCACTCTGAAGGCCAGGTAATGATGGAGTGAAAAATGGCTACATACTAAAAGAAAAAGGAGGGGGAATAAAAATCACCTAGATATCTCACCCTAAATTAATGCCTGGAAACACTGACAACCTTGTACCACTAATTTCTGTTCCACATAAAAGGCATGAGTTTCAGTGATAAATCCTGTATAACCAACAAATAATTTTAAAAATAGCATTAGCATTCCTCAAAAATAAAGACACGAAATATAAAATAAGTGAATTCACTACTCTGTACACTGGCATCATCTCTCACTTGAGCAGATAGATTTATCCTCAGGATACAGAGGTACTCTGTCATGTTTCCAACTTGCTGACACTATTTCAAGAAGTAACCGTCCAATTTGGCCAGTTCTCCTATTATTCTTTCTGAAGTCAATGGCTTTCATATAGAAAGATCCCCTAGTCTTTAATGGTACCCTCAAAGGTTAGTACCTTGGCTTTCTTAAAGAACTCGTAAGAATTACCATAAGGTACCTATAAAATTGATAGTATGATTTGTTTTCCATACAGTATTTTAAATCAACTTCTCAAGAATAATTGAAAAGACAGGTGCAGAAGTTTTCTCTGTAAATTAGCCATTAGTTCATTAAAGTTCTAAATTATACTCAGCTACTTGGCCACAGGATTAAAAAACAGAATATGAAAATTATACACTATGTAATTATACACTAAAGTATGAATGCCTTAAGGAAAACAACTATATGTAGTTCCTACATCTTGTTACACCCCACCATCCAGCATAGCACCTTGCACAAAATTAGATGCACAAATATCTGAATAAAATATTAATGGAGAAAAGATATAATTACAATATTTATCCTAACCCTTTCTCATGGAGTTTGAATCACTATCTACCACATAACAGTACTGATGTGTATATGTAATCCAGAGAACCAGAATGCCTCTTTATATACTGCAACCTGGCAAAGAACTGAGTAGAAAAGAGTAAGGAGCTCTATCATTTTCTAAAAATCTATTTCAACTGCTAGCTGCTTTGAAGAATGTAAAGTTCAGAAAGACAACTCTTCCAGGAGGTTTTAAAGTAAAGAAAAAAAAAAAATCACCATTTACTGAAGACTGACTATGTACTGAGAGCTTTCAGGATGACAGGTAGGCCTACAACAAAATGTGGCACCTTTTTCTGTTGTGATGGGGGAGGGGTAACTTCTTAAGAAAACTGTAAGAATTAGAAGGGTGGAAAGGTCACTCCAAGACTGACTGGAGGAAGAGGTAGGCAATAAAGGATGTTTCACTAGTATCTAAACTTGAAGAGGTAGGTAGCATTTTAATACATGCATGTAAACGATTTTCTTTATAAAAATGGGACCTTATTGTACATATTTTAGTGCCCTTTTTTTTTATTATCATTATCACCCAGGGTTAACTGAAATCGTCATTCACAGGGGACAATGTATTTTAGATTAAAAGGGTATGAAGGTATAAAGAAAGTAACTACAACAACTATGTGTACCAGCTTATCGAAAATCTTTTTTTCAAAAAAGATGACTAGTTGTATAATTAATTCAACTCTTTGAAGAACATTATATACAAATATATTTATAAGGGAGAAAAAAGTCCATCAGATGCAAATAGAGCCAACTTTCTAAGCTTCCTGTTTGCCCATTCAATCTAATTAGCAGTAAGAAAAACGTCTAGGGCCACTTCATATTCATTAGGACAGTTACCAGAAAACAGAAAACAACAAATGTAGGCAAGAATGCAGAGAAACTGGAACCCTCATGCACTGCTGATGGGAATGTAAATGGTGCAGGTGCTGTGGAAAATAATTTTGCAGTTCCTCAAAAGTTGAACAGAATTACCATACCATCCAATAATTCCATTCCTAGGTATATACTAAAAAGAAATGAAAGCAGAGACTCAAACAGATACCTGTAAACACAATGTTCACAGCATCATTATCAACAACAGCCAAAATGTGGAACCCAAGAGTTCATCAACTGTTGAATGGATAAACAAAGTATTTTATGTGTGTCCATGCACATGTGCATACACACAAAATATATATGTAATGGAGTATTATTTGGCCATAAAAGGAATAAAGTCTGATACACAGTATAATATGGATAAACCGTGAAAACACAGTAAGTGAAATACGCCAGATACAAAACTATAAATATTGTATGAGTCCCCTTATGTGAGATGTTGGAATAGGCAAATTTATAGAGAGAAAGCAGAAGAGGGTTTCCCAGAGGCTGAAGGCAGGGAGGAATGAGGAGTTATTGTATAATTGGTCAGGGTTCTGTTTGGGATGACGAAAAAATTCTGGAAATAGATTAGTGGTCATGGTTGCACAACACTGGGAATATACTTAATGCCACTGAATAGCACACTTGAACATGGTTAAAATGGTAAACTTTATGTTATATATAGTTTACCACCACCCCCAAAAGCAAGACTAAGGGGCCCATTCTGCATTGTCAGATAGCTAGATAAATACTAGTCACTCTGAAGGACATGACCTCCATTCTCACAACTGACACCTCTCTGATTCCAGTCCAGGCTAAGATCAAGGAAGGTAGAAGAGGATCATCTATCCTCTCATTCTCTCTGGCTGAAAACTTCCTCCATGTATAAAGTCTATGAATGCAGAAGAAAAGAGCCAGCATGGCAAGAGCAGCTGGAACCAACGAGCCAGTGAGCTGCTAACGCAGGCAAATGTCCTCAAGGAGCCAGCAGTGAGAACCTAGAGCACTCTACAGATAATGCCCAATAGAGGGGGAAGCTAAGCAAGGTAATTCCTTCAAAAGATGTCCTGAATTACAAAGTTCGGAGCGTGAGCTTAGTAAATAGTGTATCCTCTTAATTGTAAACATCTGTGTGGGTGATGAGCAACAGGAAGGCACTAAACCCACAGGTGATTAACCTGTGAATCTCTACTCATTCAATTAACATTTGTTATATAATCAAGACAGTTTTAAGAAGTAGAGATTTAGTGGGGGAGGATATAGCTCGTGGTAAAGCTCGTACTTAGCAATTACGACGGTCCTGGGTTCAATCTCCAGTACTTTCATTAAAATAAATATGTAAATAAACCTAATTACCTTCTCCCCAAAATAAATTAAGTTAAAAAATGTGAAATGACTGTTCATACAGCAGAAAAACAATTAAAAAAAGAAGTAGAGATTTATAAACAAGACACGCCTCACCTCTAAGAAGCTTAAGTCTAGCCAGAAATGTAAGACATCTATACAAAAAATTCAATTCAATAAACATCATTTAGCACCTTAAATTCAATAAATTGAACTGCAATCAGGGGGACCAGCCACTGTGCTAAACTCTGGGTATTCAAAGGTGATTAAGATATAGTCCTCCAAGAAAAGATGAGAGAAGTAATCAAATACTTTTACTGTGTGCATGTGATCAAGTCCTGTTTATTTTAGAAGCATACTAAAGCAATAAATACTTTAATAAAATGCATGTCACAATAAATATATATAAAGTCTATAGCGCACACTACCAAAAAAGTACTTACACAAAGCATTTAGGTTTATATTATAAAATGCAGTATTAAGTGTTGTAATTTAGATTCAATATTTTCACCAAAGCACAGAGGCCTGGTTCCTGAGCTACCCAAATTTTTTCACAAATATCAATAAATAAGGAATTGCACATTGAGTAGGAAGCATTAATTTGAGTTTATAATCTAATGAGATGATAAGCTCACAAATGACCAAACAATAAAGACCGTAAGAAAAATACAAAGGATTTTAAGGTGGGACTCAAGGAAGGAAACACAACAATGATGAGCGAGAAAGAGAGAAAAAGATCAGGAAATAATATGTAGAAGATGGTGTTCAAAAAGGCACTTAAAAGAGGAACATAAAAGTGAGGCAATCGAGTCAATCTCTCCTCATAAGGTCACTGACAGCAGGAACTTGCCTTTTCACTCTCCACACCAGCCTGCACCTACTTAGGTGCTAAAAAAAAATACTTCTGAATTCCACTGAAGACAGTAAGATAAAACCATGTTAGCAAGACATAAAGCAAGAACTGTACGCTTAGTCTGAAAACCAATGGAGACTCCTGGACAATATGCCAAAGGAAGTAAGGCCAGCATATCTACACCTGAATATTCTTGCATCGTCATAAAAGAAGCTATGTAAAAACCCCATAACATATCTCCCTGCGTGTAAGAAAGCTGGGTATCCGGGAAACAAAGGTGAAAGCTGAATTACTCTGCACAGTTTACCTGTAACCTTTGAATTTTGTGGCATGTCACAGTATTATCTAAACAAGACATTAATGAGACTTAATTTTTAAGATTCTACACATTAAAAAAGATAATCTGGCAGTACTGTGGAAAATGCACTTGCATGGGAAGAAATCAGAAAAAGGAGTTCAGTTCAAAGGCTCTAATAACAGTCAAGGCAAATACAGCAATAAAAGCCTGAAGTAATCTGGAGGAAGCAGAAAACAGCTGAAAGAAGCTCAAAAATATAGTTGTCAGTATAATCTGACAGTGACACAAGGGCCCATACCATGAACAGAATTAACTTGACTTTATTGTTATGTATTTTCTATTATAAAAGCAATATATTCAGAGAATACGTAAAGTATAAAGAGAAACATGACCTTACTTCTACTGTTTAACAACCACTGTTAACATCTACGTGCGTTTTCTCCTATGTGTAGGTTCTGAGTTTTTTAAACAGCTTGCGATATAGTTCACATACCATATAACTCACCCATTTAAAGTGTACAATTCAACGGCTTTTATTATGTTCACAGAGTTATGTGCATTCACCTCCACAATCAATTTTATTTTTACTTTATTTCACAATCTATTTTAGAACATTTTCATCACCCCAAAAAGAAACCTCTCCATCACAGTCACTGCCCATTCCCCACTCCCTCCAGCCACTAGCAACCACTAATCTACTTTCTGTCTCTGCAGATTTGCCTATTCGGGACATTACGCATAAACAGAATCATACAATATGCAGTCTTTTCTAACTGGCTTCTTTCATTTAACATAATGCTTGCAAGGCTTATACATGTTGGAGAATGTTATCGTATCAGTACATCATTTCTTTTTATTACTGAATAATATTTCATTGTATTAAGTTCTGTGGTTTTTTTTAACACAACTGTAATTATTCAGATATAGCATTTCCCATGTCATAAATGCTTCATATATGCCATAGTTAATGAAAAGCACAGTGCCCCATCAAGCAGCTATACCACAGTTTAATCGTTTTATTATTGTCAGACTTTTGAACTTTTTCCAGTTTTTTCTATGATAAACAAAATTTCTTAACTGCAAATGCAAACGGGAGCTCCTTTCTGAATGATCTATTTGGATGCAGGGAAATGCCTCTCCCAGAACCTCTGAGCTTCCCAATGAGATTTGCCACAGAGAACAAGAGTCAAGTTCTTCTAGGGAAAACTCAGGATTTCACCTGTTCCAAATCTAGGTAAAGGTCAGATGTTAAAAGTTATCTAAGATTGAAAAGGATGCCACCGTAATTCCCAGATTAAAAATGAAAACTCATAATTTTAAAGACATATTAATTACTATAGTTAAACATTAACAAATGTACATGGAGAAAGATAAATACTTTGTCCAACTGTGATACTCAGTATTAAGTAACTTCAGAGAAGTCAGACCACTTCTGCCTTCCTTAGGAGGCTGGAAGACAATTAACAGGAGAGAACATCTTGACTAAAACAGTAAAGAGGTACTTACTCTTGCTACTGAACGACAGCAAATGAAATCCAACAGGTAGAAAGAGGAAAAAGATGTCACCAGTATAGTTTACAAGGGCCCTCAGAAAAAAATCAGACATATTTAGTTCCCTTAAAACACTGGCTGTCATTGCCTGCAGCTTCCCATTCATTAACCAAAAATGTAAGCAATCTGTACATCACAAAGGCTTTAATTCCAAACTAGTTTTAGGATTGTTAATCCTCACCCAGGAAAATCTCTTAGAATCTGGTCTAAAAATAAAACTGTGTGTCAAGTGTTCCTCAAAAAAAAACTATGTACACTGATTGGAATGTGAAGCAATTAACACACTTCTTGAGTGATTTGCCAAAGAGACTTGAGATAGCCAGGGCCAAAACGAGTAACAAAGAAACAACACCCACTTGACATTTTCCTTGATTAAACTGAGATTCTAGGAGTAATTTTAGAAGAAAAGCTAACAGATCAGAAGTTAACTAGTAAAATCACTGAGAGCTACACAAATATTCTGAGAGAAATGGAGGAACAGAATGACTCAACCACTGTAAAATTCAAGATGAAAACTTTGACATGTAACTAAGAAATTCTTACTCACAACTTAAAGGCAAGAATAGAATACACAGCCATTACTATCATGAGGATTATAGGCAAGGGAGTTGAGCCCTATTCCAGAAATACTAACTGAATTACAACACAAACACCTAGTATTACATTCTGAATCTAGTCAGTTTAGGAAATAAGAATTCTTATACACCCATACACAAAAATATATACACACACGACAACCTAAATCCTGTAAACAATCTCATCCTAAATGAACACAGTGTTCCTTGATTTTCCACTTAATTTAAGTCAAGGTGAGCAATTTTCCAACTAGTCATTGGTTTTGAAGTGACTTCCAAGATTAAAAAAAAAAAACCTTTTCAAGTCAGAGCTCGATTTCATGGTTTCATAAATCCCCCACTGTCATATCAGTCCACTGCCTTTCAAAGGCAATATTTAAAATTCTCTTCTGCAAGTCAATTATTAAGGCATGCTGTTTGACTAACAAACTGCTCCCAAGACCAGGCTTATTATGTATGGTCTATGATGTTCCTAACATGCAAACCCAAGCACTCCCCCACGTAACATTTTTCTATTTTTAGGCAGCAGGTCATTAACAAAGTTTTACCTGAAATTAAAATGTGATAGAATCATACATCTACTACTAACAGACAACTTGAAATAGTAACTACAAGTTATTAATTATATTTTCCATTTAATAAGTAATCTAGTGCTTCTGAGAAAGTCCAATTTAGCTTCCAAGAAGTTGTTGTTTAATCTTCAGAGCAAACTACCTACTTTGGATTTCACAAAGGCATGTTTTAAACTAAAAGCAACTAGGTTCAGAGTTGTAACATAATACTTAATGTTTAACCATTCTCCATTTCATCTTGTAGATACTTTTCATCATAAATGACCAGCTTAACCTGCTTCTCGCTGTTTTCTTCTGCTAAACCAAATCTCATAAAACATGTTATAATGAATTTCAGTCAAGCCTTCTACTTTGAAGGCATACATATCTTTTAAACTACTGACAGGAATTTAACAAGACTAAGCAACTCCATTACAACTTGTATCACAAACACCACATACCTAAAAGATAAATTTTACAACAGAAATAGTAACAGGTTAATTTTCCCAAGTATCCAGTGTTCAACTGGGTCAAATGGTTCTGTTGCATTTTAAACAGCTTAGCCCTTGAAGTGATAAGGGTGAAAACAAGCCAAAAGAATTCTAGTGTTCTTCAGTGGTATATAATCATCACAACCCAAGAAAGATTTGGGAAATGCTAGCTGAAGTCTGTTAATTTATAATAATCACTTTAGCACAAGCATTAGTCACAACAATACAGCTCTCTGGGGAAAATTATGTTCATAGAGCTAAAGACTTTATAACAGAAGTGGAATCCACGGAATCAATCTAAACAAACAATTTACCATGTAAAACATTTAGTAAACTAAAAATACTCACATTTTACACTTTTTCAGATGTTTCACATATTCTGCCAATTTCTATATGACTGAGGAACATTGGTTTATATTCTCAACAGCCATTTAAAATGTCGTACTGGTAGAGTGTACTAAATTTATAAAAACATTTTTGTGAGCAAGTGTAACTTTAGAAGAATCTTTCGCGAGAACCCTCGGAATGTGAGTTCAGTTCATTCGCCAGTGTCAATGCAAAACAACTGACATAAAGCACTTGTCAAAACGTTCTTAGCTGGGTTTAACAAAGTCAATCTTTTCAATTACTGTCAGCTTTAACATCATCAAGAAGAGGAAACTCAGTCATCAGCAAGAAAAAACAATCAGCAACCCTCATTTAAAATAATCCAAATTAAATCAACCAGCTCACTACCTTCAACAAAGGCTCTACACAATCTAGCCAACTTTTGTTTTAGACCCTCATCTCTCACCACTTCCTTCCTGCACCCCAGATTGCTTGCTGCTCCCCCAACTCATCCCAACTGAGTGTCTCCGTGCCTACGGACCAGCTGTTCCTCAGCATAGCATGCTGTCTCCTTCTCCTTACCTGATGAGCACTTACTCATCAGTCCAAAACTCAGCACGAAAGTCCCCTCCAGTGTACAAGCTTCTTCAGCTCCCCCAGGCGAAACTGCTTGTTCCAAATTCTCAAGACACTTGCTAAGTCCATCCTTATCACAGCGCATTGTTCTCACGCCTTGGGAGCGAACGGAGGGCAGGCTCCCTCCACTCAGCCCAGAGAGGACAAGACAGGCAGAAATACTCAATGAACGTGAGCTGAATCCATTCGCGATTTAGACTGAGTGATCCTCTAGAACCCGGTCCCATCTCAAGGTGATACGGGAGAGCCTACCCATTCTTCCCACCCGAGAATGAATACCAGAGGGCACACCCAGAACCCGTGAAAGAGAACAATGAATGAACACAGCCGCCTCGCCTCCCGTGATGTCCAAACTCCGCTCTCTGGGCATCGACTAGCTCTGCAGAGCCTCTGCAGCTGCAGAACTGAAGCGTTCTGGAGGCTCTCACTTCACACAAAAGGCAGCCCTCGATCTTCATTCCAAAGCATCCCGGGGCCAATCGTCAGTATAAGCATCCCAAACCTTTCATTAGTAACCCACAGAGTCCTGAAACCCAAGGGGAGGCCCCAGTGCCTTGCTGGTGGAGCACTGACCCATTTCCTCCTCGCGTTCCCGACTGCTCTCATCTTCCCGAAAAGGGTATCACTTGTGTGACGGACCCTGGGAAAAGCTGCAAGCCCAGGTCCCCCACTCTGCCGCGAGAAAGAAAAGAAATTAGCCCAGCTGAGTGACAACACAGATCCGAGGCAGCTCTGGGCGGATCTTCCCATTGCCCAAGTATAAGGAATGTGCACCGGGTACAGAGGTGGCGCTGGCTCGTTTCCCCGAAACACAAGGAAATCTGAGCGGGGATGTGGGAACTCGGCTCGCCGGCCATGACACCGGGCCCCAGGGCCGTCGCCCGCCCAGCGCCACCCGGAGTGACAGCGGCCTGGCCCGGGCCCTCCGCCCCGCACTCGCGGGGCCACTCCGTCAGCGCCGCCCAAGCCGGACCGCCGGGGAACCCGGCCCCCTCAGCCCCGCCGCCCGGCTCCTCCGGCATCCGGGGCTCGGCCCTGCCGCCTACCTGAGGGAGAGGGGCCGCCTCCGTGTCCAGTCGTCCGGCGGCGGCGTCTGGTCCGCTCCTCCTCCCCGCGGCGGGTGAGGGAGCGGGAGGCGGTCACATTCGGCGCGTCCCCAGCCCAGGGGACGGGGCCCCGGGCAGCCCCTGCATCGTCACACTCGCGCTCCGCGCCTCAGGGCACACGCCCCAAAGCCCGGCCAGCTGGCCCTCTTCGGGGCCCAAGAAGAGCGGCAGGGAAGCCTTCGCGTCTCACACTCGTTCTCGTCTTACTCCCGCCATCTAAGATGGCGGCCCCAGCGCCCGTGATGAAGAGTCTCGGGCGGCCCCGGCAAGCGAGCCCTCCGCTCGGTGCTCCTCCCCCCGACCTGCGGCTCCACCAGCTCTATGCTTCGCGAGCCCGTTTCGCCGCCGACTTCAAACTTGGCTCGGGCATCTATCGCTCTGGCCTGAGCTCAGGCCCCGCCTCCCAGGGGCGTGGCCTGGAGATGGCGCTGGTCGCCATTTTGGATTCGGGAAGGCTGTAGGGCGGGTTCTGATCGGCACCTGGAGAGGCGATGGAACGGGGCAGGCGGTTGGCCGCCCCGAAGGGGTCTGAGGCCTAGAAGGGGGTGGAAGGCCGGCCTGCCGGCATCACAAGGCCCAGAGATAACCAGACATGCCGAGAACTCACAGCTTAGAGGACAGTGTCCAGCTGTGGCGCGTCCTTCCCGGAGTCGGACACATCAGATGTCACATCGCGGCTCCGCTGCTTACCCGTCATGTGGGAAAGTCTCTAAACTTCTCTGAGTCTCAGTTTTCTCATCTGTACATTGGGAATTCCTTTTCCCCCATCAGATTGGTAAAAGGTCACCACTGGTAATATGCAGTCTGGTCCAAGATGCGTGAAAACCTGCTGTGTACCTTCATTCAGCGCTGGAAGGAATGGATATCGGGAGGATGGGGAGGGCAATTTGGCGTTATCTCTTGACATTTTAATGTGTGTACCGTTCCAGCAAGTCCACTTCTAGACAGTAATTCTAGAGAAATAAGTACACATAGGGACAAAAAGGCATGTGCTAAGATGTTTATTGCCATGTTGTTTGCGTTAGAGATAACGCTGGGGGGAAATGTGGATTAATTAAATAGGAAACTGGTTAAATAAAGGGTGCTACCTCCACGAGGCAGGATATCCATCTATTGAAAAGAATGAGCTGGGGGGAGGGTATGGCTCAATCCCCAGTACCACCACTTTAAATAAATAAATAACCTAGTTACTTAGACCCAGCAAAAAAAAAAAAAAGCTTTAAAAAATGAGCTAAATATATGTATGAATTTTTTTTAATCCAAGACATTAAACTTTAAAAAGTAAAACAGGTACAGAATAATTTTACTTATTCAAACACAGGTACACAAAACTACCCAATACTGTGTATAACCTTCATTTAAATTTTCACGGTAAGCCTATTACATACCACACATTGTTCTGGGTATTGGGAAGTCAGCAATAATCAAAAGCTCTGTCTTCTAGTGATAAGAGACCAAAAGAAAATATAAATAATAAATTTAGGTAGTAATATGGACAGAATGAAGGAAAATGAAGATGAAGTCAGAATAGATAATGACAGGAGTATGTGAACCAACATGAAAATAAAAGCAGGAAGTGAGGCGGGTATAGCTCAAGTGGTAGAGCGCATGCTTAGCATGCAGGAGGTCCTGCGTTTAATCCCCAGCACCTCCAAAAATAAAGTAGACTTAATTGTCTCTGCCCACCAAAAAACACTTTTTTTTAATTTAAAAAAAAAAAAAGAAAAGCAGGGGAAAAACTGGAAGGCATTGAATGTGGAGGGACCACGAGGAGATTTTTGTTTGTTTGTTTTAATTAGGAGTAATAACAATAATACCTACCTCACAGGATTAAATGAGATAAGACAGGGAAAGCCCTTAGCATAGAACCTGGGAGTTGAGGCTGACTGCGAGGCTCAAATTTGGACTCTGCCACTTCCTCATCTGTGACTTGGACAAATCATTTAAACCTCGGTTCCTCAATTTCCTCATCTGTGATGAGAAAGTGATGGCACCCACCTCTTAGAGTTACAAGGATTTAGTGAGTTTAAGGTGTAAAGTGCTTGGAACAGTGCCTGGCTCGCATTAAACACGACAGAGGTGTCAGCTGCAATTACTATGATTACCTCTTATCGCATCATCACTGCTCAGGGCAGAGCTGCAAAGCCACCCTTGCTGCCCCCTAGGGCATTCCTTCCCTCAGCCGCCCCCAGCTGGTGTTTGCCCTGCACTTCACAGCTTAGGCAGCTTAAGGAGCCTGTGCCTCATTCAGACCTCCAGTAAGAGTAGCTACTTCATTTTTTCAAAAATAATTTATCAGGGTGAAGTACACATAAGATGAAATTAGCCATTTTAAAGTGAACAACTCTGGCATGTAGTGCATTCACAATGTTATGCAGCCACCACCTCTAGTTCCAAAGTAAAGCCCCTTACCCATTAAGCATTGTCCCCCCGGCCCCCTCTAATCCCCACCCAGCCCCTGACAACCACCAATAGGTGTTCTATCACAATGGGTTTTTCTGTTCTAGATATTTCATATAATGGAATCATATAATGTGTGACCTTTTGTTCTGGCTTCTTCCACTTAGCATAATGTTTTCCAGTTCATCCAGGTGGTTGCACGTAGCAGTACTTCATTTCTTTTTATGGCTGAGTATGTAAGTATATACCACACTTTGTCCATCGATGGACATGCGGGTTGTTTCCATCTCTGGGCTGTTGTGCCTGGTGTCGCTGTGAGCATGGAAGTACGTGTTTTGTTTGAGTACTTGTTTTCAGCTTTTTCAGGCATATCCCTAGGAGTGGAATTGCCGGACCATCATACCAGCTGGACCAACACCACTGGGTTGCATGTCCCCTGCTGTGGACATCTCTGGTTTGGTGGTAGGAGGTCAGGAGAGCTAGAGTTATTCGGAAAGGTCTCCAAAGAGGAACAGAGGAAAGGAATGAGTCAGAGAAGGCTTGAAGGAAGAACAGATGTGCCCTGATCTCAGGTCAAACAGAAGAGGGAAAGAATGGGAAGGGTCTGTTGGTGGGGGGAGGGCACAAGGTGGGGCTAATGTGGAAATTCTCCTGTGTGTCGGACTGTTGGACTGTTCTGCTTCTTAATTTGGGAAGTGGTTACATGGGTGTGTGCATACACATATATATATGAGTATATATACACATACATATATGTAGAAATCGATGTGTGCAGTTTTTTATACATTTGTTACATCTCAGTAAAAAAATTCTTTTGAAAGATGGCAATAAGGCCTTTAAGCCTGCCAAAAGAGATGCATTTGGCAGATGAAGGAAAGAAAAACTGCACAAATAAGACCTAGCACTTTGGGAGCTTCTTCATGTCATCAGGCATTTCACATCATCTTCAATACACATCACAACTTGAAAGGCCTGATCTTCACATGAGGAGCCCTTCAGAGAGGGTAATTAATCCCAGGACAAAGCTGGGAAGTGGGAGCAGGGGTCTGGTTCAGCTGGTCCATTCATTCCTTATCCAGGATGAAGGAGTGAAGATTCCTGTTGTGCCTAATATGTGCCAGGCCCTGTGCTAGCCCCCAGCCCACAGCAGCGAACAAGCCACAGTCTCTGTCCTTAAGGAACGCAGGGTCTAGCAGAGGTTACAGGCAGCTCACAAGTAATCCAAGAGATGGACGTGAGACTCAGAACTATGGAAAATCTGAGAAGAAATGGGAGGGGCTGTGCCTTTAGACCCAGCAGCCAAGGAAGGCCTCTCTCAGGAGGTGATCGTTAAGCTGGGCACTGAAGTGAGGAGCCCGAGGAAGAACGTTCTGAGCAGCTGGAACAGCAAGTGAAGGGCCGTGGAGTGGGGAAGGAGCGCAGGCCAGCGTGGCCGCAGCGCAGGCGGGGCGGGGAGCTGCAGCCGGCGCGGTGGGAAGAAGACAGAGGATGGAGTCAGACTGGGTCTGACTCCCACACCCCTGCCCTTTCCATGCCATCCTGCCTCTCCGGCGTGTTTAATCTTAGTCACAGATGAGTCTGAAGTGTGGGCCCAGCCTGGGCTGGGTGCTGGAGAGACAGAGCCATATAAACAAACAATTACCCCACAGGCTGGTCCCAAGGTGCTCTAATGGGGGAGGGCACTCGGGGGAGGGAGGGAACGACCAGTTCTGCCAGGGAGGGTTAGGGAGGCCTCTGCAGAGGCAGCGTTTAAGCTGAGTCTTCAAGGAGGAGTCAGAATTTTCCAGACTGCGAAGGGAGGGAGGGCAGGGCAGGAGGTAGGAATAATGGGAAACAGCAAGCAATCCTCCAGGTTGGAGATGACCTCCCTGGGGCAGGGAGCCCAGAGAGAATGGTGAAGGGGAGGCCTGCAGGGGATGTCTGGCCAGGACCAACCTCCCTCCAGCCATAATGGGGGGGTGAGGGGCTAGCTCTCGGGGTGCCAACAACAGTGCATGCTGTGGTATCACATGCAGGGAAGCCCAGGGCAGTCATGTTGGAAACCAGTTACAAATTCAGACCTGGGCGCTCTCATAAATTACTTGGGGCTTATAACCTGGAACAGTGTCTATGGGAGTCAATTTGGCAATATCAAAATTATAAATTATAAATTATAAACCTTTTGCCCCAGAAATTCTCTTTCTGAGGATTTATCCTGCAGATAGACATGTAAAATGATGTGAATGTGGAAAGATGTCCAGGAAACACTGTAGAATGAAGGAAAACAAAAAGAACCAAGGGACAAAACAGTCTGAACTATACACCACTTTCTGTGGAAAGGAAGGAAAACATTTGCTGCTCAGGCTTAAATTAACTCTGAAGGACACACAAAATGCTACTTAATGTTGATCACAGGCTAAGGGGAGGGTGGGAACCAAGTAGATAAAGAGTGGAAAAAATAATTTTCACTGCCTAAGTTTTTACGATTTTTATTTACTTATTTTCATGTTGGAGTGGGGTTTTTTTGTATTTTCTGTTGAATTTAATTTTTTTCTTTTTTAGATCTAATTTGTATTCATTTAGTTTTCTTGTTTGTTTCTTGAACTTTTATAACTTTTTTAAGTTGGAAAACTTTTGTCATTTTAAATTCTTGAACCACATGAGCGTGTTAGCCACTCACAAATTTAATAAACAAAAAACAAAAAACAAAAAACAAAACAGGCCTGGAGGTCAAATGAAATGGTCCACACTGGACAAGGAGGTTAGGGATGAGGGAATAAGAGATGGGGCAGGGTCAATAGTCCCTCCGGTAGCACCTTGTCCATGGTTCACCCCCCCTACCCACAAACTCAGTGTGACCCCCACCAGGACACTAACCACCCAGGACTCCAAGGGCTAGGCCTCAAGCAATGCCCTCTGGGTTGCCTAGGCCCCTGGGTACCTGGCCAGCTTCTCCATACTTCCCAGGACCACATTTCTTTCTACTCTAGCGGCCCAGCTACAGGGCCCAAAGATAAAAAAAAAACCCTGACTGGTCAGCCCCACCTACAGGGGCTGATGGGGGCCTCGAACTGAGCTGGCCAGTGGAGATATAGAGATGCCAGCATGGTCCCCGCCCTCAAGGGGCTCACTGAGCAGGAACAAAGGAAGTACAGCCATGTGCAAGGAACTCAAACAGGACAGTCTGAACAGGGCTCAGCCCTTCCTGGAGCATGGGATTCAGGCCTGGCCAGAGTGGTATATGGCCCTGGTCACTGAGATTGGTTCAGGGATGAACACATGACCCAGCTGGAGCCAATCAAAGTGAATCTCAGGATTTTGGGGGATTCTCCCAAATAAGTCTTCTGAGTGTCCCCCTAGACTTGAACCCTGAGGTGAGGGAAGGCTGGGGCTGCCCCTGCTTCCCTCACACCATGAGAGCTGGGCCTGGATCCATGAGGGCCCTGCTGACCTCTGCTGAGCACTGAAACCAACCAGACCTGCGCTTTTCAGTTCCTTGTAGCATGACATTCCTTTTTTTGAACTTAAAACCACTGAGTTGTTCCGGGGGATAAATTAGGAGTTTGGGATTTGCAGATACTAACTATATCAAAGATAACAAGGCCCTACTGTACAGCACAGGAAACTATATCCAGTATCTTATAATAACCTATAATGATACAGAATATGAAAAATAACATATGGATGCATAACTGAACATGCTGTGCACCAGAAACGAACATAACATTGTCAATCAACTGTACTTCAATTAAAAAAAAAAACATTGAGTTAGTTTTCCTATCACTTGTACCAGAGTCCTAATAGATGCTCGGGTGATTACCTGTGGACTTCCTCTCTGGCAATACCGACGTGCAGTTTAAGTCATTTCTCTTCCTTCTTCCGCAGAGAGATCTCCTAGAACATGGAAATCACTGGGGGCTGGTGCACACACTTTCAGAGGGAGTGTCTGTGAACTGAAGTACGACCGAGGGAGAGATCACCCAGCGTCCTTCAGCCCTCTGATGCTCTGTGCCTTAGGATGGCCTGCTTCACCCCCGCCGGCCTCTGAGGCTCTTGCGGATTCATGGTTTGGTACTGGAGAGGCCAACTGGCCATCTTCACCAGACTGGGTCCAGCACGTTGTGAGAACTGGGGTATTATTATCATTATCATCAATATCTGCATCCTTTACAAGTAGACATTGGCCTCATAACCTTGAGTAGGTTGGAACCGAGGGGCTGTGTTCAGTAGGTGGGATGGGACCCTCCGGTACCTGTACCCCACCCCCTACCTCTCCGGAAGGGAAAGACCTAGAGATGATACAAGAGGTCAACCTTAGCTAGAAGCTTCCAACACCAGATTGAGAGCAATCAGGACTACCTGTGCGGCCCTTTTCTCAGCCTCCAAAACACTGTGCACATTTAAAATTTTAGAGATGGTTTTCTCTTAGTTCATTTCTTCATTATGGTTCTGGGCAACTTTGGCTTTATCTTCCTCCTCGGGCTCCTCCTCGTAATGTTGGAGTCCTGTCCACATCTGCTCTATCAGGAAAGTCAATGCTTTTCTTTAGAAACAATTTCAGAAGGCAAACCAACTCTGAAGCAGGTTGGTAAACGCAGAAAGGAAATGAATACTGACAGCAATAGCTAACAGTGACAGAGCACTAACTATCTATCAGGCACAATGCCACAGGCGTATGGGAGTAAATCATATGAGTGGATCCTGTAACAACCCTGCTAGAGGGCTGCCAGCATCATTCTGCATCACAGGTGAGGGGCCTGAGGCAAGGACCCACCACTAACAGCAGGATTATTACAAAATATTGAATATAGTTCCCTGTGTTCCCGGTCCTTGTTGTTTATCTGTGTTATGGTAGTGTATACATGTTAATCCCAAACTCCTAATTTATGCCTCCTCCTACCACACCTCCCCCTTTATTTTTAAGAAAATAATTACTTATTTTGACATCATTTCCAAGACAAAATTCACAATAATACTACAAGAAACGTCCATACCTAGAATCTGCACTTATAACCATTAGAATATATTTGTTCACTGAACAAATAGGTACTCAAACATAGCAAGTAGCTAATCTTAATTAAGAAAACACCAGTATACCCAAAATGAAAATCCAAAACAAAGATTAATCTTGGCTGAAAGCCCCAAAGCTAGAAGGGGGAAATGAAGGGTGTCTAATATTTTCTGTACAATTCTTACTCATTTCTGGTTTTATCCTTCCTGAGGCTTACTTGCAGCAATAAATAGATTCACAAAAGCTCAGCACTTAGAGAAATCTTAGAGACCCTCAGTGTAAACCTCCTCACCTCCCACATTCAGCAGATGGGTGCGCTGGCTTGACAGTGGGGCTGGGGTGCTCTGCCTGCCAAGCCCCCTTGGGGAACTGAGAGCCCAGATGGAGGCCCGGCTCTGTCACTTACAGGCTGTGTGACCTCGGACAAGGGCCTAACCTCACAGAACCTTGGTTTTCTTGCCGGTAAATGGAGCTAAGAATGCAGACCTCAGGACGTTTCAGAGAGAATTCAATGAGATATTCAATGCAAAGATCTCCGCATTTAGCAAGGATCCAATGATTGTTTCTTTTCTCTACCTTTGCAAATAGCTTTTACCATTCTTCAGATGATTTCCCTAGACTAGAGTCCCAGGGGAAAGCATAACTCAATGGTAGAGTTCATGCTTAGCATGTGAGTTTTTGGGTTCAATCCCTGGTACTGCCATTAAAGAATCAATAAATAAGCCTAATTACCTCCCCTTAAAAATAAAAAATAAATAGAAATTAGAATAGAGTCCCAGAGGTAGGATTATTGCCTCAGCTGGAAGAAACATTTTTATGACCCTGGGTCTCTATTCCCAACTTGTTTTACAAAAGGATGCTGCCCCTGGTGACATGTGGCCTTGCCAGTTTTCACCATTTCTTTGCCAATGTAAGATTTTTTTTTTTCCCTTTTGAATATTAGAAAAAGAAAAGCGCTGTATCGCTGTGTTAAGTTGTATATCTTCAATTAACCGGCAGGTGAATATTTCTTCATATCTGTCTTCCCTGTTTTCTGACTGATTTGATCAGAACCTTTGACCATTTGTGGCACTGGCGTGTTTTTTTTCTTAATCAATATGTGTGAATTATTTTTTATAATAACAAAATTAACTTCTTTTATAGTGAGTGCAAATGTTTGTTCCAAGTCTTTTGTTTGCCTTTTATTTTGAAGCGTTTCATTTAGTTTTTAGAGATTTCTGTTGTTATGGTGGTTGTGGTGGTGGTGGTTTGGGAGGTTTTTAAGCCACAGAAGTCTTCCATTTGTATTTTGATGTTTTTCTTTGCAATATATTCTTTAACTTCTAAGCTGTCCTGTCTAGGGATTAGAAACTTCTGAGGAGCCAAATGTTATGGCTTGAATTGTGTCCCTCCAAAAGGGACGCTGAAGTCCTGACCCCCCAGAACCTGCATGTGTGGCTTCACTTGGCAGTGGAGTTTGCGGGTGCAATCAAGTTGAGTTGAGGTTACCCTGGAGGAGGGTGGGCGCTAGCCCGATATAACTGGTAGCCTTAGAAGAAGCAGAGAAGACAGAGACACGCAGAAGGCCATAAACTGGAGGCACGCAGCCACAAGACAAGGAGCACCAAGGACTGATGGAAACCACCAGAAGCTAAGGGAAAGGCGAGGAGGCATTCTACCCAGAGTCTCAGAGGGCACTCGGCCCTGCTGACACCTAGATTTCACACTTCTGGCCTCCAGAACTGAATAAATTTCTGTTGTTGTAAGCCACCCAGTTTGTGGCACGCTATTATGGCAGCCCTGAAGACTAATACACCAAATTAGGGCCATATTTTCCTATTTAAATTGGACCCAAGGAGAACTGGACAGAAACTAGGCCATGCTAAAGGTGGAAGTGCCAGGCACGGAGAAGAAAAGTGCTGTTTTCCTACCGTCTAGAAAAAAGGGCAGCAGTTTGAGCTCTACCTTGCAAATTCCACAGACATCAAACCCAAATGAGTGAGAGATTTAAATGTAACACATGAAACCACAGGCATACTAGAGGAAAGCATGTGGGGGAAAAAAACTGTTTTTCAATGCAGAGAAGGCATTTTGAAGTATCATACAAACACCAGAAGCTGTAAAAGAAAAAACTGATACATTGAACCACATAAAAGTCAACTTTCTGGGTGGTAATAAATACCTTCAGCAAAATCAAAGGTCAAATGGCACCCTGGGAAACAATATTTGCAACTCAATTCACAGACAAAGGACTGGTCTCTTTAATAGAGCTCCAAAAATCAGGAAGAAAAGACCAAGCACCAACAGAGGGTTTACAGGAGGGAACACGCAAGTAAAGCAAACAAATGGAAATACCGCCACCGTCACGGTATGAGAAACTATGCTGAGAGACCACTTCTCACCTACCAGGCCGGGCAAAGTCAAAGTGACCTCCCCAGTGTCTTCAATGTGCTGTTGACTGAGAAAGGCAGAAAGTCAAGACCGCAGTCGCTGGCTGACGTCTTAAGGTCCTTTACAGGGGTGGGGCCCTAAGGCCATCATAATTGTCCTTGTCATTGTTTTCACCTGTTAGCATTATCTGAGGGCTAAGACATCAGTTGTATTTGAAAAGGAAACTATAGCCAAATGGTTAGCTAAAAAGTGTAACGGTTAACCGCCTGGGTTTGCTCCTTGGTTCTCCCATTTGCTAGCTGTATGACCCTGGGTAAGTGGTTCAACTTGAGCCTCGGTTTCCCCATCTATAAAGTGGGGATAACGTAGTGCCTACTTTATAGTGTTGTGATGAAGAACTAATGAGCTGATATACGGGAAGCATTTAGAACAGCGCCTGGCACGTGGTAAGAACCACATAAGTGCTAGCAATTATTATCACCACAGGGTGACCCTAAAGTCTGGAAATTGATCATTTTATTATGTTATCTGAAAAACACCACTTATTCTGAAAATTCCTGTGCTTCCAGATTTGGTGGCCACTGTATATGTGCTAGATGCTTCTAAATGCATTATCTTCTTTCATCTTCCCTAGAGGACTGTAAGGTTTGCTTAATTATCTCTATTTCACTAATAGGAAAACCAGGGATCAGAGAGGTGAAGTTGCCGCCCCAGTGTCACAAAGCTAGTAAGAGCCAGGGCCAAGATTCAGACTTAAGTCGGCTTAGGTTATTTCCACTCCCCCTCAGCCCATCCCCCCCGGAGTGCCTTTCTCAGTCCCCGGGCACACTTTGGTTCACTGAAGATGGAAAATTTCAGCCTAGTTCCTCCGGGCAGGTTCAGTCGATGGCAGGCTCCTCCCTGGCTCTGCTGATTTATAGAGAAGGTGGGGAGCATTCCCTATATTCCAATCCCACCCTGACCCGGGATTCCTAAGGCGGGGAGAGAGGCAGACTGCTGGCTCCGCCCCCTGAGAACCCGCGGGGTGGGGCGGGTGGCGGGAGACGCCAGGCGTAAACAACGGCCCGCAATCCTCTCCAGCTCCGCTCACCGGCTACAGGCCCCAGCGTCTCTCAGACGCCTCCATCCAGGCTCGTTCTACCGGACGATCAACGCGTGCAAAGTGTGCAGGGCGACCTGTTTCTAAATAGATCTCATTTGGGCCGTGACTTTGAAAGCGAGCCAAAGGCCCCAACCTAAAATAGTCAGCCTACTGCCCTGTTATTTTCAAGGCTTAAAAAAAAAATCCTTCCAAAGCAAAGCAAGTATTTTTATCACAGGCCTGCTTAGAATAGCAACACCTATTTACTTGGAGGGAGGAGGCTGCCAGGCGAGTTTCAGCGCCCGGGTGACTCTCCAGGCCCAGAGACTGAGTGCACTCAGTTAGACAGAGTCCTCCCCATCACAGGGCTGACTGCTAGGTCTTTACCCCAGCGGCGCCCCCAGCCTCCACCAGACCCCAGGACATAGTCCGTCTCTGGGCACCTTCTGAACAGCGCCTAGATCTCCAGGTCCTGACCACAGGCCTTGCCTTCACTGCTGGGTGCCTCCCCTCCGCAGCCTTCACCCTTCACCCTTCACGTCTGTCCGTGGCCGCAGTGTGGACCATCCTTGGCCCAAGACTCACCACCTAAGGAGCAAACATCAGTCACCAAGGGTCATCATCACAACTAAATTTGTAGGGAGTGCTCACTGGCTGCCAGGAAGTCTCCGAAGCACGTCTCCCGTATCATCTGGCTGAAATTTTAGGCCTGTTCTCCGGGGTTCCCTTCAGGGAACACTGAAGCTGAGCTGCCCTGCCCGGGGTCACCCAGGCAGAGGACAGGCTGGAGATGTGAGCCCAGCTGAATGGCCCCCAGTGTGAGCTCTAGAGCATTCTCTCCCCGTTGGAGGTTCTTACCACGTTTGTGTGACGTTGTTCCATTTTGTATAACGTGTATTTGTGCACATCCGCTGAAAGGACCCCCAGGTGCTACTGCTGGAGACAGGCGCAGAGCAGAAGTTGGAGCCATTGTTTACTTGCTTCTCTAAACTTTCCTGTATCTATTTTTTATGCTCATCTATTTTGTTTATTGTCAGAAATACAAACGCTAATTTGAGAAAAATAAACACGAGCAAGCGCTCAACGTCTCTGGCAGAGGCAGTGTGTAGTGGTTAACAGCGCGCAGGCTCAGCAGCCAGACCGCCCTGGCACTTCCACTACCTGGCTGTGTGGCCTTGGGTAAGTCACCTAGCATCTCTGTGCCTCTGTTTCCTCACTCATGGAATGGAAGCTTATAATAGCATCAACCTTATGAAGGACGGGCAGGAGGAGAAATGTGTTTAAAGTGCTTCAGGCCGTGCTCAGGCACACGGGAAGGACTTCAGGAGAGCCTGCCGTCATTAGACATCTCAAACTGTAGAGAAAAGACAAGGAGATGCAAAGGCCCCCAGGAGCCCAGCAGGCGTGGGGGAGAGGGGTCAGTAGAGCAGGCTTCCAAGGGGTAAGGCCTATGGCCATCAGGAGAGTGTAAAATTGTGGATGGAAGGGGCAGCAATGTTTTAAGATCCAATGCATTTTCTGAAAGAGCTGTAACTCCAGGATTTTATTAGAAGTCCCTTAAAGTTTAATGTTGGCTCATATTGAACAACGACAAGGAGGGTCTGCAGGCCCTTGGGTCCCAGGCTGCTAGCCTGCAGCCTTGCTCTCATGGGCCTCCTGCTTCAAAGGTTCTGGCTCCCAGGGGAACCCTGACACCCAGCAGCGGACAGTGAGAGGCTGAATGAGTCACAGACACCCACGTTTGGAGGGAGGTGGCACCTAGGAAGAGATCGTCACCTCCATTTTACAGATGAGGTAACAGAGGCTCAGAGAGGGGTAGCGATTTGCCGAAGGGCATACAGCGTGGTGTCTGATGGAGCCAGGATTCAAGGCCAGGCATTTCTGATTCCAAAGCCTGTGCTTCTAGGACTATTTATGAGTCTAGCAATTTCCTTCTCTAACAGTTCCTCCAACTTCAGCGTTCTGACAGCAGTCATTAAGAAAAACATTTTTCTCCCTGTAGCATTTCTTTCTCTTTTAAAAAAAGTTTTTGCCTTGAAATAAAAACTGTCAACTCCCAACATCATCTTTAAATGAAATGAGGTTTTTCTCCTGAGCACACAGATGGTTGGATTAAAGGGGCAGCTGGCCCCATGCCCTGGCACTGGTCTGCAGTCATTTGCCTCCACTCAGCATCTCTCTAGACAAGTCAGCAACCTCTTGAGTTGCCCACTCTCTGTGAAGGACCCTGCTAACTGGTAAGAAACCAATCAGAGCCCTGCAAAGAGGGGAGGCTGCAGCCAGATGAGACTGGATGAGATGGGGAAAGAAAGAGAACTAACCTTCAGTCAGCCCCTACTATACGCCAGGCACAGTGCATCTTCGCCACAACCCACTTTGAAACTGCTGTGTAACTTACTGGGTGTTACCTGTGATGTGGGTATTACTAGCCCCATTTTATCACTGATAAATCAAAAGGTCTGAAAGAAGAAGAAATTTCCCCAGGGTTATGTGCATTGTTAAAGAGAAGTTATCTCTCTCTGGATTCTCCCTGTTCCAAGCGTGGTCCCTGGACCAGCAGCATCGGAATCACTCACCCGAGAGCTTGATAGAAATGCAGCCTCAGGTGCACCCCAGATCTGCTGGTCAGAAGCGGCGTTTTCTAGGACCCTCTGATGGTTCTCATGCACAGGGAGTGTGAGAGGTGCTGCCCTAACCAACCCCTCCTGACCTCTGGCTCCTTTCTGCTCCTTGCGGGGGGCCGGGGGGGGGGGGGAGGTGGCTTCACTGTGCATTTCAAACTCTGCTGAGATGCCCCAAGCCAGCTGGGGTACAGTCAGCAGCATTATGCTCTTTATTCCCTAAGTTCAAAAGTACTTTGGCTTCACAGCTGACACTTGAGGGAAAATTCTGAGGAGAGGCACCATAAATCAACACTTGCGTATCATTTCCTCGGTGGGTGGGCCAGTTTGCCCCACTGTGAAGGGTGTCTTGGGATGCAGGACTTTCAGCGCTAAAACTGGGGCAGTTCTAGGCAAACTGGGATGGTTGGTCACCACACCCTTCTCCCAGACTCTCCAACACAGGTAATTCATTTAGTGGAGTAGTTCTCAGCCCTGGATGCACCTTAGAATTACCAGGGAAGTTTGGAGAAAAATGAATGCCTGCTCACTAACCCAGATGAACGGAATCAGAACCTCTGGGGGTAGGTGTGGCCACTGGTATGTTAAAAAAAAAAATTTCTCACGTGATTTGAATGCACAGCCAAGGGTTGAAAGCCACTGTTCCTGCCAAAAGTTATTTTTTGCTCTGAGTAGCACATTTTTTCAGGAACATAAAGAATTGGCTGAAGGAAGGAACTAGCCCTTACTGGGTCCGTGCCTCTCCTGCCTGGTCAGCACCCAAATGCCAGAAGCCAAGCTACCCGTGCAATAGGAGTTATTTGTGTCCATTATGGAGGTAAGAACACTGAGCCTGAGAGAAGTTAACTCGCCCAAGTTCACACAACTAGGAAATGGTGAACTGTGACTTCAGGTCTGTCTTCTTTTATAGCCCAGGGAGGGTGTTCTACGTCCTATCTCCAAGATATCTGGGCTTTAACTTTGCCACTGATCATGATGAAATTCTGGGTGCCTCCTGGCTGTGAACGATCTTCTGCAGAGAAGTTGAGGCCGAGGTGTACAGGTGGACTGTCTTCATGCTGGAAATCCCTCCACCAGGGAGCCTTTCCCCTGGACCCTCTAAGACCCAGGGAGACCCAGCAATTCCACTCCTAAGTGCCCACCCCAAGAGAACTGTCCACATAGAAACCTGCACACGGATGTTCATAGCAGCATTATTTATAATAGCCAAAAGGTGGAAACAACTCAAATATCCATTACCTGGTGATTGGATAAACAAAATGTGGTATCGCCATATAATGGAATATTATTTGGCAATAAAAAGATGAAGTACTGATACATTCCACAACATGGATGAACTTTGTAAAAGGGCTCTATTTACTTAAAATGTCCAGAAAAGGCAAACATCCAGAACACGCAAACAGAGACAAACAGTAGATTAGTGGTTGCCAGGGACTGGGATGGGGAGGGAAGAAGAGAGGAATGGACGTGATTGCTAATAAATATGGGGCTTCTTTTTGGGGTGATGAAATGTTCTGGGATCAGTGGTGATGGCTGTACAACTGGGAGGATACTAAAATGGCTGAATTGTACACTTTAAAAGGGTGGATTTTAGGGTACGTGAATTATCTCAGTCTGCTAGTAGGAGCTCTCATTGGTGGCTGGTGGGAATGTAAAATGGAGCAACAGACTTTAGAAAACTGAGGTTTCTAGTCTGGTTAAATTTATACCTACCCTATCAGACAGCAGATCTACTCCTGCACCTACTCCCAAGACAAACGGGTGCTTAAGTCCGTCCAGAAACACAAACGAGAACGTTCGTAGCAGCTTTGTTCATAATAGCCCCAAACTGGGCTCCACCCAAATATCCACCCCCAGAACAGATAAATAAATTGTGCTGCATTCACACGCTGGAACAACAAATGGCAATAAAAAGGAGCCACTTACTACTACTTGCCTAACTAGAATGAATCTTGCTGATACGATGTTGAGCAAAGGAAGCCAGACCAAGGAGTCCATCCTCTGATTTCACTTCCATGAAGTTCAAGAATATGCAAAATGAATTGATGACAATAGAGCAGAGGAGTATCGGCTGGGAAGAGGCCCGAGGGAGCTTGTTAGGGAGCTGGAGGTGCTCTACATCTCCATCTGCACTGGGGCTGTTGCACTGGGTACGCGTATGGAAGGATCACTGAGCTGAACAGTGAAGACGAGTGTGTTCCGTGCACTTCACCACGTGCATGTTATACCAAAAATATTCCATAAGCTCCTCAGCCGACAGTGACTTTGTCCTGGGGCTCCCTGACTGACCCTGGACATCTCGACAGTGAATTGAGGAAGCTGAGACTGGAGTCAGATGGACGTGGATTTCAGTCCAGCTCTGCCCCATCTCATCCTGTGACCTGGGGCAAGTCACTTAACATTTCTCAGTTTTATGAAATAAGGAAGCAATGCCTACCTAACAGGGATTGCCTTGAGGATTAAGAGAAAAAAATACGTCATGTCCGGAGCACAGGGCTCAGCCCAAGACAGGACAGACGAATTCCAAGTGTCAGGAAATGGTGGCTCAAACAAGACGTCTGCTCTGCCAGGAGGAGGCAGAGTTGAGCCTTTGTGTGGGAACAGGGGCAGCTGGGGAATGGGGCCAGCCAGGGACAGGGTTTATGAAATTCGGCCGGGTTGTCTGCCCTGTTGAAGGGACCACCAGGAGACATCACATGAAGAAGCCAAGGAGAGAGAGAAGAGAGGCCCAGTGTCCCAGGGCCCCCAGCTAAGCCCCGCCTCTGAGCTGTCCCCACCAAGGCCGCCATGTGAGTGAGCCATCCTGGACTGTCCAGCCCCACCGAGACCCCAGAGGACTGCCACCCCAGCCACCATCATGCAAGACTGAGCCACAGTCAATCCACAGAACTGGGAGGTCATAAATCGTTGCTGTTTTAAACTTTGGGGCGATTGCTGTTCAGCCAGAGACCACCAATACAAGAATTGCTGTCTAAAGGGGATTCCAATAACCAGCACTGAAAACACGGGACGCTGGCTCAGGAGCAGGGCCCTTGAAGAGATTGTTACTGGGACCTAGAAGACTGTGAGGAAACTGTTCCGGGAACCTGAGTCCAGGGCACTCGACTTATGTATTGACAGAACAATTTAGTATAGCTGTTCCCTGTAATAACACAGAAAACAGAAGATACAGTTCATGAACTTGTTGCTCTGGCTGAGGAGATTTCAAGGCAGTATGTTGAAAGAGGCACCTGGTTCATTTCAGCTGATTTACGGCTGGAGAAGGATGAGCTAAAGAAAGAAGCGCTCCTTACTGCCGAGAGATCTAAAGGAAACGCTTCCCACTTCAAGTGTGTTGGGTTGAAAAATGAAACTGTTTCTCATTCCCAACCTCTAAAGCCCAATCAAAATTCTCAAAGAAAATAAGAACCTGATGGAGGGAGAGAACCTGGTTAGCATCAAATCCAGGGTGCTCCCCATGAATGTGGCCTTCGGGTCAAGATCAGATCAAGAATGCAGTTGTAAGACCTTTTCTGGAGACCTACGATGCGTTTCAGGGTGTGTCAGGTAGACCCTCTCAGCTAGACAAAAGGCTTCTAAGAATCTCTGAAGACGTGTCCCTTAGCAGCCTGTATGTGGCCCAGGGGGTCTGTTTTGGGAAGAAATGTGGCTTTCGTCTTATGTAGTAGACAATTAAACACATAGGAAACACACAAAAGTTTTCATTTTACTAATTTGGACTGAGAGGAAGAGACATTATATACAGTTTGTATACAGTTGTCTGTTGGTGTCTATAGGGGATTTGTTCTAGGACCCCCACAGATACCAAAATCTATGCATGCTCAAGTTCCTTATACACGATGGCTCAGTATTTGCACATAACCTACACACATCCTCCTGTATACTTTAAATTATCTCTGCATTACTTATAATACCTAACATAATGTAAATGCTATGTAAAAAGCTGTAAATACAATGTAACACTATGCAAATAATTGTTGGAGGGGCAGTGCACTGGCAGTCCCCCGGATGTCTCTAGCTTCTACTATGTTTGCACCAAACAGAACCAGGGACATCCCTTGCTCCAGCCTTGACCACCCTCCAACCTCTTTTCCCATCACCACCTTTGGCACCAACCTCTCAGCTATCCTCTGGCTCCGGGACCAGCCAACACCTTCTTCTGAGCTTAGCTGCTAATTGCAGATCAGCCATGAGCTCCCAAATCCATCAGAATTATTCCACCGCGGTGGAGGCTGCCGTCAACTGCAGGTCAACATGCATCTACAGGCCTCTAACACCCGCCTCTCTCTGGGCATCTATTTCCACCGCAGCCATGTGGCTCTGGAGGGCATGGGCCACTTCCTGCATGAGTTAGCAGAAGAGAAGCGGGAGGGCTCAGAGTGTCTCCTGCAGATGTGTGGCTCCCAAGCACTCTTCCAGGACATGCAAAAGCTACAGAAGCCACCATGGCTCTGGAGGAGGACCAGAACCAGGCGCTTTTGGATCTGCATGCCCTGAGTTCTGCCCGCGCAGGCCCCAGTCTCTGTGACCTCCTGGAGAGCCACTTCCTGGATGAGGAGGTGAAATTCATCAAGAAGATGGTGACCACCTGACTCACCTCTGCAGGCCGGGCTGGGCGAGCATCTTTCTGAAAGGATCACCCTGGGGAACAGCTCGGAGCCTCAGGAGCCCAGTGGACTTTGACCAGACCCTCTGGCAACCCCCCTGGTGTCAGGGCTTCTGCCTGCAGCCACTAGGCAGCTTTTTAACCACCCTTGGAATCCTCTCCCAAGCTGTGGATCAAATGGAAACAATAAAGCTTTTTGCAGGAAAAAAAAAAGTTATTGGAGTGCAGCAAATTCAAGTCTTGATTTTTGGAACTTTTTGGAATTTTTTTTCCGAATATTTTGGATCTGTGATTGGTTGAATCTACAGACGTGGAAAATGTGGATATGGAAGGCTAACTGTATGTGTGTATCTATACATCCACATGTATATGTATATACACATGTATTTTTTATGGGTAAAGGGGGTCAAAAGGTTAAAAAAAAAAAACCCCAAACTTAAAATAAAAAAGAGAATAGAGACATTATAAAACAAAAAGTGGCCTTTGTGACCCCTAACTGCTTAAGGGCAGGAATCAGGCAAACATGAACCATTTCTTAAGGAAAAAAAAGGATGACTCAGAGGGTGGGGCCCAGAGCTAAACAGAACCAGTCCCAGAGAGTAGACCTGGGCCCCCATCAACAGGCATTCCCTACCACTGGGGCAGAGAGAATTGCACCTGGCAGAAGTTCAGAATTGTGACGGGCCTGTGACTTCTCTGCGTCTCCCCTTTTTGAACAGGAGTGTATATTGTGGTGGTGCAGTTCCTGTCTCATCTTTATGTGTTGTGTACAAGGGGGCAGATAACTTCTTAGCCCACAGGTCTTCAGATCAAGAGGAGCCCTGCCCAAGTGCCTCATCAGCAATTGGATCAGAAACTGGATTTCCAGCCTGCCCCTGAGGCCGAAATGGGATGAGAGTTTGGAGGGTGTGGGACGTGGGGGAAAGATTCATCCTGCACGAGAGAGGCAGCTTGGGGATGAGACTGTGGCTAGTCTCCAAAGATGGCCCCGAAGGAATCATGCCTCCCAGCGTTCCTGCCTTTGTGCAGTCCCCTCCCACGTTGTATCTGGGTGGGTCCTGTGACCTACTTTAACCAGCAGAAGGCAGCAGAAGCGATGCCACGCCAGCTCAGGGCCCAGGAATTAAGGGGGCCTGGCAGTTTCAGCTTTTGCAGTTTGAGGAAACCTGAGCTGCCATGTAAGCAGTCTGGCTCCCTTGGACCAGAAGGACTGTGGGAGGGAAAGGCCTGAGGGAGAGGGAGAGGCCCTGAAAAGCCTTGGAAAGAGACAGAGTTTCAGCCTTCCCAGTCCTGCTGAGACCAGACTTCTAGCAATCCCCACCAAGCTGCAGACATGAGCGCGCCATCGTGGATGTTCTGGTTGGGTCTCCAGTGAACTACCTACCACTGCACTGACGTCAGGCGGAGCAGAACTGACCCCAGGTGATCCCAGTCAACCCAAAGAATCATGAGAGATAATAAAATGGTGGCATTTTTTCAACCTCTCAATTATGAGGTAGCCTGTTATGCAGTAAAGAACTAAAACACCATTGGCCCAACCCAGCCAGAAATTAAAGAACAAGCAAGCCCACTCAAGGTGTCCATATAATCGGCTTTCTGAGGCAGACAGCAGGATGGTGAAGGGTGGAGAGTGGATCTGGAAGACAGAGAAGATCAGGATAAGATGAAAAGAGGGCCAAGGACTATGCCATGAAGAACCCCAACATTTTACAGTTAAGCCTTTGCAGGAGGTCGAGCCTGCAGAGAAGACAGAGAAGATCAGGATAAGATGAAAAGAGGGCCAAGGACTAAGCCATGAAGAACCCCAACATTTTACAGTTAAGCCTTTGCAGGAGGTCGAGCCTGCAGAGAAGACAGAGAAGGTGCAGCCAGAGAGGCGGAAACTACTAGGTACGTGCACTGTCAAAGAAGCCAGGAAAAGAAGGTGATGGAGGGAGGGAGTGGCCCACCAAATCTCGCCCTGCTCAGATGCCAAGTCAGAGGAGCGCAAAGGCGTCATTGAGATTGCTGGACTTCAGAAAAGCCATTTAAGCTCTCCTTGGGCTTCATCCTCCACTCCTTCCTTGGTAGACGGCATTCAGTGAGGGGGTCTGTGAAACCAGAACTGAAAAAGGAGCTGGGGCTGTTCCCAAAGAGTGAAAACCCACATGGCCAGTAAACCCATGAAAAGGTGCTGAGCCTCATTAGTCATCAGGGAAATGTAAATTCAAACCACAATGAAATTCCATTTCACACCCACTAGACTGGCTATAAATAAAAAGTCTAACAATACCAGGATTTGGCAAGGATGTTGAGCGAATGGAACTCTGATGTGCTGTTGGTAGAAATGTAAGTTGGTACAACCATCTTGGTAACGGTTTGATATTAACCAGCGTGGTTGGGGATGTGCACAGTGTATTGGGCTACGTTCCCTGGGAAACAAATTCTGAGAAGGAGGTTTGCATGCAGGAGCTTTCCCGGGAGAAGGGGAGGGGAGGTGCTCTCAGGAACAACACCGGCAAGGGAATGAGGACAGCAGATTCCATACGGGGAGAAGATGAACTGTGGTGGAGTTGTCACAGAGACCTCAGTCACCGGGGGCTCTGAAAATAGGCTGGACCGGAGCTTCACAGTTGTCCTGACTTGATGGCAGAGGGTTGAGCCCTTGTACCCCTGCTTTGGCTAGTCATTGGCTGGGGCTGCCCCCAAGGAAGGGTCCTCCCCTTGGACAAGGCAGCCCCATCCATTAGGGGCAGGACTCCTGGCAGCTGGAGAGTGGTGCCTCGGTCCTGCAGGAGACCTAGATGCACATACCACAGCGTCACTACAGTTCCATGCCATCTGCACCTCCTGCTTCATAAAGTAAGTTAACACCACTTGAGAATGTCTCCGCCAGGATTCTGATTCACCTCTTTTTCTGGGGAAACCTACGGTTAGTGGAATTAGCTACAGCTGGCAAGCTCATCAGCTCCCTCCTCTACTACTCATTCTAGACCCCTAGCCATCAGCTGGCTCTTCTGCTGGTCTCAGTGGCTCACCTAGCCACATGACCCAGACCCCCATCCTTGAGAGGTCTGATGCCCTGGTCACCATGCCCTTCTTAGTTATGGCTGCTGCACCTGTCTATTTGGCATCAAAATTGGTCAGAGAAGAACCAAGAAACACTCAAGAGGGTCACCTGGAGTGTCAAATGTATTCTTCCCCCTCCTGTTGTGTAACGACCCCTGTCTCCTCCTGATGTCACGGTCAACTCACCTGCTAGGAGGGTGACTCCTCTTCTTGCTTGCTGGTCCCTTGGCACAAGCAGCCTGAAGCAATCCAGTAGCAGCTAAGCTTAAAGTTTCATGCGACTCTTGTGCTTCCTGGTGGAAGCATCTGCCTGCTGGGAACCCAGGCCCTGAGACCTACAGAGCCTGGAGTTGTGAGGATGGGAAGCCCAGCTTCTCCCAGTGGCTCACTCAGTGCGGTGAAGAGGGTCACTCTCACTTCTACTCCGATGCCCAGATGTGCGTATTCCATTATTGCAGGCAGTGCCCATCCGTGGCTTTTGGCTTAAGGTGAATTCTGGAAGATGATGCTCTGTCCACGCAGAGTACCATTCCCCAAGTTGGTGCCTCAGTTGGATCTCTTTTTCTAGCTAAAGTTTTTTATTTTTAGGCCTATTGAACATTTTTAATATAATGGTTATTTAACATACAAACTTCAATCACAACCGCATCCACAGAACAGGGGAGGGAGGGCAGCGGGTTTTTGGGTCCCTGACCACTTCCCTCACCCGCGATCACCCTTGTTGCCCGAGAGAACATGGTCTTAGCAGAGGACAAGGCAGTTCAGCCAGAGGCTCGGGGCCGCACAGCCCACTCGAAGGTGGCCGGGGTGCAGTCAGCCCCTCCAACACGACGTCATTGCCACCTCTGGGAAAGCCAGATCCAATTAGGAGACAAAAGGAAAATCATTGCTCCCGAGAGGAACCTTATTGTCCCTCAGTATTCTGCCGATCATGCCTTCTGGGCACAGAACGGAGTTTTCTGGAGACTGTTCGCCTGATAAAAAGCTAAAACCCACCTGGGAGAAGAACAGAAATGAAATGTGAGACTACCTGCTACCAGGACTCCTTGCCTGGGACTCTAGAAAGCCGGAGTCGTGGATCTGCTCAGATGTCTGAGAAGCGAAGGAATGACAGAGCCTTTGGCCCAGCAGGGCTGGAGCCTTGCCGGGTAGTGACCAAGCAAGCCTGCAGGCAGGCTGGGGAGGTTTTAGTGGGAAGCAGCTTTTAGCCAATTGTTCTCCAGGGAGCCTGGTGGTACAAGAGCTTTCAGGCAGAATTTATTGCGTGTGTGGAAGAGAGAAAAGATAAAAGTCAGAAAGAATCAAGAACTAAATTACCTGCTTCTTACAGGTCTGCGGGGGTGGAAATAAGCTGATCCTTCTGGGTGGGGGGGAGACTCCAGACCTGTTCTCTTTTAGGGGCCCAGTTTGACTGGCTCAGATGTAGGTGTTAGCCCCAAAGTCCTCATAAGTCCAAAGTTCCCTCAAAACCAGCAGTTTCTGGGCAATGTGGTGTGTGATAAGTCAGTGGACCCCACAGTCATATGCCTCTGCTGCACCTTCTTTGCTGTAAAGTGAGTCCTTTGATCTAATGTGATGTTTTCTGAGTCCAGATGGCAGTGGGTCAAACACTGTGAACCTTTAGAGGGACTGGGACCTTGTAACCAGGCAAGGTAAGCCCATACCCAAAGTACGTGTCAGCCCCAGTCAGGACAGGTTGCTTCCTGGTAGAAGATGGCCAGTGTAACTGACTTGCCCCCAAGTGACTGGGGTGGGGGGTCCTTGCAGGATGGCGCCATGCTGACAGCTCCATGTCAGTCTTTGCTGCTGGAAAACTGAGCACTCAGCAGTGGCAGTAGCCGATCATTCTTAGTGAACGCTGGCTTCTATCCCTCCCTCCCTAACTTCTCCATTCATGAGCCTGTTGTGCCAAAACTGGGGTGGCGGATAACGGAAGCTGACTGCTGGCCTAGCTGAGTCACTCTTTGTTTGGTTGCTTAGTCCCTTTTCTGTGATGAATGCTTTCTGGTGGACACCAATACGTGGTGCAAAGATCTTCACATTTTGTATCCATTCCTGTGGGTCCACACACATCCTTCTTTCCCAGACCTCCTTGTCCCTGGTCTTCCAACATTGATCCTTCCTTTTTTCGCCACTGCCTGTAAATCTGTATTTATTCTCACCTCTGACCACTTCTCTGGCCTGCAGAGTGGACGCCCACGTGCACTGCCCAAAGCCCTGCCTATTGGGAAGATTCCGCCTCACCATTGTCTTTAAGGGTCACTGTGGAATGAGGCTGTAGTGTGGCCACCCTCCATTTCCAGCTCATCCCCATATACCAAACAGATCCATCTATGGGTCAAACTTGGCCTTTTCCCTCCTTGTCAGGTGGCCCTAGGGACATGAGATGGAAGCGTGTTGGCACAGCGCTGGTTGTTGACACGGGATGGGGTCTTGGCCACCTGCTTGTGCAGCTTACTTGTGCCCTCTGCCCTGCTTGTGCCTGATCCCTCGTGTGCCACCTGACCTTATGACATGGTGAGTCTGATCCCTGCTTGGGAGGGGCTGTTTGGGCTGCAGGATCACTAACGTTCCATGGTCAGATGCTCCATGTCTACCAGGCCCTACCCCAGGAGAATTCCCTGCTGCAGACTGAACGGCCTCGCTCCAGAACTCTGGGATCTAGATTGTGATTATCTCACGGGGGCTTGCCATCGAAATGTGGCGTCGTTTCGCTCTAATACCATAGGTTCTTTCAGGTCTTAGGTCCCAAGAGGCAGAACTGCTTGGAGTACAGCCTGGATCTTCTGCAGAGCTCTTTTCTGCCCAGGACCTGCTCAAAGCTGGCAGCCTTCCATGTCACTCAGAAGATAGGCTGAACAGAATTCTCAAGTATCCAAGATGCTAACTCCAGCCTGCAGAGGTCTGCCAGGTGCTGTCTTCCTTCTGAATGGTGGGAGGTACAAGATACAATCAGATGTCCTTTACTTTGAGGGGCTTGTCCCAGCATGCCCCAGACCACCGAAGCCCTCAAAACTACTGATGTGGTGAGCCACTGGAACTTAAGAGAGTTCATCGACCATCGACCTTGAATTCTTTTTGGTTAATTTTTTTTTTTTAATTTGGCATCCTTGAGTTCTTGTAGGGTTTATCTCCTACCCTCTGGAACCATGTCTTGTTCATCCAGTCCTGCGAATGCTATTTCACCAATAGAGTGGAACAATGTGATGTTTTGCAGACTGCCCGGAAGGACAAGTCCCTTTAGACTGCATGATGACAGAGGACAGGAGAGATAGATCGTAGATGTGTATCGCTGTCTGCTCCACATAAAAATGAGCTGTTTCTGGTCCTTTTTCCTGTCAGGGATGGAAAAGAATGTATAAGCCAGGTCAATGGTTGGGTACCGTGAACTTGAAGCTATGTTAATCTGACCAGCAGAGGTACCACATCCAACCCAGCAATGGCAATTGGAGCTACTATGTGGTTGGGTTTGCAGTAGTTCAGTGTCAGCCTCTAGGATCCACCAGGTTCAGCTGTTTTTTTTTTTTTTTTTTTTGGCCTGGTTTTTGCCTAGGTCAGATTCGTGAATTAAAGAGGGGACAGATGGTCAGATGGTGACCACTATCCCTGAACCCTTTAGACCTTACCTAGAGATCTCTGAAGAAGGTATTCTTAGACCCATTTGGCAGATGAGGAAATTGAAGCTTTAAATGAAAGCTTTGAAGGAAGATAAATCTTTAAACTCTTGAGAGTTATAAAAATATTTTATTTTTTATAAAACATTCTGCTTAGTCAAATCAAAGCATTTGCACTTAACCACTAAGCTACCCAGCCAAGAGTTGTAATTAGAGTGCATTTAGGAGAGTGAAAAACAAGATCTCACTGAATCCTCACATCCACACACACCAAGCATGATTTTTGTTAAAAGTTTCGGATCAAAGGGGGCCCATTTTACCTAATTCTTAAGAGTGGGAAATCAAACTCAGTCAAGAAAGTTTTGTTAGCTTTTATGCCTGGCAGCTTTGGGATGAGCTTTATTTCCAAAGCTGTACGCCAGGATATTTCCTCATTTGATTTTTCCAGGAGTGCGATGAAAAAATAAAAAAAGAGGAAAGAGTTGCCACCCCAAATTAAAATATTCCCTTCCAATGGGAACAATGCAGTATGAGGCTGTCTAGAGCCAACAGATGATGTAAATGATAAAGCAGCCCTGAGGTATCATGACTCTCTGTGTCGTCACAGGCAAGTCACCGGATGGGTCTCAGTTTCCTCATCTGTACAATGGACATAATGAGCGAATCTACCTCATAGGACTGCTATGTCTTGTTCACCTCTGAGCCCCTAACATGTAACTGAGCAGGGTTAACTCAGTTACTGACCCTTCCAGGGTCAGACCCCTCCCCCATATCCCCTGCTATACCTTTCCTCTGAAGTACCCAGATTATAGTATCTCATGCATATTTCCTGAGTTTTTCAGATGCTAAAAACCACCACCAAAAGGAAGAATGTAACTGCTTGATGATCGAGAGCATGTGGCCCCCAGGCCTTCTGGCGCCTAAGGGTTGATGGTGTTGACTGCTCTGTTCCCTCAGCATCAACCAAGCAGAGCATTGTGCGCAGGCTGATCACATATCCTGCGACCCCCTCCCTCACCTGGACTTTAAATATGCTTTGATGAAACCCTTTGAGGAGTTCAGGGTTTTCTTCGGCATGAGCCACCCAGTCCTCCTTGCTGGGCCGTGCAATAAGTCTTTCTCGGCCCCAAACTCCGATATTTCAGTTTGTTTGGCCTCATGGTGTGGCTGGCACATGAACTTGCCCTCAGTAACAAACATACCTAGTACAAAGTAGCATTCAGTGAATGTATGCTGAATGAATGAATGAATTTTGAAGATGAAATGAAATGAGACATTTGCCCAGCACATGGCAAACATTAAAATCTACAGTGGCAATTTGACAACAGATATTAAAAGCTTGAAAAACACACAGGTCTTTTGACTCAACAATTCCACTTCTGGATTTGGAAACTTAACCCTAACAATTTTAATAATTAAGATAATGAATTAATAATGATGACAAACTTAATTATTCATATAATGAATAATTAAGGACGCACCAAAGATTTAACTACAAGAATGCTCTTGGAAAAACAACCTAAATGTTCATCATTTTTCAGTGAGGCATCTAGACGTGTGACACAAAGAAAGACTTCATAAGGCTACACACTAAGGCAGTGGTCCTCAAGGTGTGGTCTGGGGACCAGCGGCATCAGCATCACCTGGAAACTTGTTAAAGATGAGAATCAGAAATTCTCAGGTGGGGCTCAGCAAACTGGTTTTTGACAAGCCCTCCAGGTGATGCACCTTCCAGTTTAAGAACCACTGCTCTAAAGTGTTACTAGAGACGGTTTCTTTGTGAGTGGGAGCATTTCAGTGTTCTTATATTTTCTAAGTTTCCTGGAGTAAGTAAGCATTACATTGCCAACTGACATGAGAAAAATACTCCACAATAGAAAAAAAAAAAAAAAAGGAAAAGAAGAAAAAGGAAACTTTGAGTGGAAAAGAAAGGGGAGAAAAGTTATGGAAAAAACAAAATTAACCAAAAAAAATTCCCACCTCCCTTGTTTTTTTCCTTTCCCCCATCTTCCTTCTACCCTCACACCAATGGGATGTTATGTATTTACAAGCTTAATTAGTGTCCAGGCTGTTTTGTAGCTGCTTTTTTATTTTCATTTAATATGAGCAGCATTTCCTAGGCTTCAGAATTATCATTATAAAGTGGAGGCATTAATGTTAATTATGACTGTTCCCTTGGCCACCTAAGTGTTCTGCTGTATTTTCAATTTTTTGCTCATAAATAATGCTGCAATCAATATTTGCATATACACTTTCCCCAGATTTCAAATTGATATTCAAATAGGTTCTCAGAAGCGGAGATGCTGGAACAAAGGGTAGAAACATTTTTACGACTCCTGCTAGGTGTTGCCTGACTTCACTTTCAAAAACCGGCTGCTGGTTTCCACTGCCGCTAAGTATTGTAAAGACTGCCAAACTCCAAACCGCCTCCCTAGTGTGAGGGGTTATGATTTTAAATAGCTTTGCTAATTTAATGGAGAAAATAAGTTATCTTCCTGTTGTTTTAATTTTCATTCCTTTATTAGAAACAACAGCTTCCCCTCTTTAAAAATAAACTAGTAAATATTTATTCTTTTGTGAACTGGATTAGGAGGAAAGCTCTGGACGTCTCACCACTTAACATATTCGGGCCTCAGTTTTTTCATTTATGAAACGGACTGATTCCAGAGTAGCTATGAAACCAAGTGAAACAAAGTATGGGAGAGCTCTTCTTAATGTATTCCTTACTATTACCCACCCAACCTAGCTTCAAGTGTTCCTATTTACCAATTTATTTTAAAACGTTCTGTTTTGTCTACAATCCAGAAAACTTCCACTACAGCACAAATCTTGAAAGCTTTCTTTTTTGCTACCTGGTAACTTCGAAGGCTCTGGACAAAGCCCCTTGTTAATTTCCTCCGTTTTTTGAGGGAAACCCTACAACATGTTTGGAGTTTTCCAGAGAAGAGCCCTCAGTCCTTATCTGACATGAGCAGGAAAAGAGCTTGGCGATGTGAGACCTCACCTTGCGTTTGGAGGAAGAGCCCCTCATCAGGAAAGGTCAAGGATGCTCTGAGACCCAGCAGAGACGCTCCGGGTGCCAGAAGCAGGGCTCGGGCACACCCGGCAGGTGCAGGAGCCCAAACGCCCGAGTTACCTCAGGGAGCGTCCTCCTCAATGTTTTCTCCGTTGCTAGGAAACCTCGCCTTACGGAGGCTCACTGGTTAGAGCCCCCCTGGTGTCCGTACCCCGTAATAGCACCTCAATCAGTGACTGGAACGTGCAAATGGGCTGAAGTTCATCGGAAACCACCGGGGAGATGGTGGTGGCATCAACCCTCCAAAATCCGTTAGGTTCAGGTTTTTGTGGTGGGTGTGTGTGTGTGTGTGTGTGTGTGTGTGTGTGTGTGTGTGTGTGTGTGTGTGTGTGTGTTAAAACATACATCACATAAACTTTACCATTTAACCATTTTTTAATGTATACTTGTCATTTGTAAATTCACAATGTCTTCTAACCATCACCATTATCCATTTCCAGAGCTTTCTCATCACTTTAAATGGAAACTCTGTGCCCATTAAGCAATAACCGCCCTCCCCCCTCCCCCAGCACCTGGTAATTTCTATGATACTTTTTGTCTCTATGAATCTGCCTATTCTAGTATCTCATGTAAATGGAATCATATGATAGTCATTATTTTATGACTGGTTTATTTCACTTGGCATAATGTCCTTCAGGTTCATCCATGCTGTAGCAGGTGTCAGAATTCATTCCTTTTTATGGCTGAATAATAGTCCATTGTGTGTGTTGAGCACATCTTTTTTATGCATTCACTCATCCGTCATTGATGGACAGGTGGGCTGCTTTTACAGTTCAGCTGCTGTGAATAATGCTGCTGTGAACATGGGTGTGCAAATACCTGTTTAAGTCCCTGTTTTCAATTATTTTGAGTCTATATCTAGAAGTGGAATTGTTGGGTTCTCTGTTTAACTTTGAGAAACTGCCAAAACTGTTTTTCATAGTGGTTGAAGCATTTTTTTTACATTCCCACCGGCAATGCACAAAGGTTTCAATTTCTCCACATCCTCACCAATACTTGTTATTTTCCCTTTTTTAGAAAATAAAAGCCATTCTAATGGGTGTGAAGTGGCACCTCGTTGTGGTTTTGATTTTCATTTCTCTAATGACTAACAATGTTGAGTAAAGCCGACTGCCGTCCCCAGTGTGAGTGAGCCTCATCCAATCCATTGTAAACCTGCTCTCTTGTGCTCATTGGCCATTAAAAAAATAACTTCTTTGGAGGAATGCCTATTCAATTCTGTTGCCTTTTTTATCTCTCATTTTTGAATTAGGTGGTTTGTTTTGTTACTGTTGAGTTGTACAAGCTTTTTTTTTTTTTTTTTTAATATATTCTGGATGTTAAACCCTTATCGGATGTCTGATTTGCAAATACTTTCTGTCATTCTACAGGTAGTCTTTTCACTCTTGATAGTCTCCTTTGATGCACCAAACAGTACAGGTTTATTCTTCAAGGGAAAATTGTGCGGGAAAAACACCGGGGCAAATAGCAAATATTGACTATAACCATCCACCAATTGGTCCAAAATGGAGCTCTGGGATCATCCTCGACCCCTCTTTTTCCCTTCACTTCTTTCATTCACTCACTCATTTATTTATCGAACAGACTCAGAGGCTGGCTGGGGAGACCAATATGGACAGAGGGGGTTGCCCTACTGCATATTAAAAACTCTGACGACGGGGAAAAAGCCGTGGTGTGGGTGGTGCACACTTCCAGTCAGACTGTGGGCTAGGCTTCAGTGTCTCCGAATCTACCCTCCCGCGCTGCTCTCGGGGCCCTGCCTCTCGTCTTATCCCGCTAGGTGCGCCTGCTGAGAAGCCAGCACCAGGATGAGACGACATAGGGAAGGATGTCATCAGGGAAAGCACCTGTAGCAGAGAAAACGCCACAGGAGTGGCAGGCTGGGAGGGCCTCAGGCAGATCTGGCCCCAGGTTAAGGAGAGAGGGAAGGAGGGCTGGGGGAAGGGCTTAGTAGGCCGGCCGGGGAGTCTACAGATGGTTTGGCAGGTGTCGGGGAGTCTAAGGGCGGTTTGGCAGGTGTCGGGGAGCCCACAAGCCAAAGTGTGCTGTCAGAGGCATGCCGTCCCTCCCAGGAAGGGGTCTGCTTAGCGTCCCTCCCATCTCGTTAGGTCTGTGGCTGGGAGCAGGGCCTCGGTGCAAACACAGATCCAGGCAGCCCTTGGTCAATTACCATTCCTGTAGCTGGAGGTCATGCTCATCCTCATGGCCCCACAGGGCCACCAGAGGGATTTTTCTAAAATGCAACCTCACGGTGCCACTCCTCTGCTCGGACACCTTCCCTGGCTCCCCAGTGTCCTCAGGCTAAAGTCTCAGCTCCTCATCCCAGCTCTCAAGGTCCTGCCAGGGGAAGGGGGCCATTTCCCCTGGGTGTGCCCTGGCCCGCTGATCCTCGCTCCTCCTCAGCCACGCTGCACTCATACCTGTTGCCCCCAGACGTGCTAGCCTTTCAGTCCTCCCTGCCTGCGTCCTCTGCCTGCAAAGCCCTTCCTTACGTCCACCTGGCAGAGCCCAGCCCCCACGTCAAGCACTTTGCCCAGCTAGCAGCATTTCTGGCTCCATCTCTGGTCCCGCCCGCCCAGGTCCCCTGGAGTAGACAGAGGGCTCCCGGGCCACGGCAGGAGAAGCAGACAGCAACTGCCCCAGCCCTCCTGACCTTCTCTCCTTTCTCCTCTCAGCGCGAGGGCTTGGATGGCCTCGAAATACTCCCACACCCGTGTCCTCCCTCCGCTGTGGTCACAGCAGAAACCAGCGCAACCAGAGACAGCCGCCTACTCCACCCAAGCCCTCCGCCCCTCCCCCCGCGCTTCGCAACCCTGCCTGCCTGGACTCAGGATTCAGCGCTTTATTTTTAGACTGCTTGTTGGACTGGGGCTGCCAGAATCTGTTTGACGCCTGAGGTGTAACCAGACCCCGCTGGCACTGGCCTTGAGCTGTGGCTGGGCAGAGAGGCAGTGAGGGGGTCCAAGGGCAGCGCTGGGGGCTGGGGCCCCAGGGTGGCAGCGCACTCAAGCAGGGAGACCCGCCGCTGTGATCCTGGATGGGGGGCTTTCTCTCCCAGGGCCTGAGAGGCTCTTACAACCTAATCCACCTGAGCCCCTCCTTTAATAACTGGGCCCAGAAAGGCAAGGTTACCAGCAGCATATCCCCACGAGGCAGTCGGGCTGTCCAAAATTGGAAGGTCGAACAGAAATGACGGTGGCCTTCATCTTGCCCTGGCTTTCTCTTCCATTGCGTGCACCTCCTTCGGCTGCTGTCTCCAGCTTAACACTATGGAGAGCCCCCCAGGGCACGGTTTTATCTGACCACCAATGATTTGAAATGTTTTTTTAAATTGTGGTAACATACACATAACATAAAATTCACCATCTTAATTGTGTTTAACTGTACCATTCAGGGGCATTAAGAACATTCACACTGTTGTGCAACCATCACCACTGTTCATCTCCTGGACTTTTTCATCTTCCCCAGCGGAAACTCTGTCCCCATTAAACACTAACTCCTCATTCCCCATCTCCCAGCCCCTGCACCCACCATCCTGCTTCCTGTCTCTATGGGTTTGACTCTTTAGGGACTTCATATAAGTGGAATCATCCACATTTGTCCTTTTATGACTGGCTTATTTCACTTAGTATAATGTCTTCAAGGTTCATCCATGTTGTCGCATATGTTGGAATTTTATTCATTTTAAAGGCTGAGTAATATTCCATTGTGTGCATAGACCATATTTTGTTTATCCTTTCATTCATCAATAGACACTTGGGTTGTTTCCATCTGTTGGCAACTGTGAATCATGAATTATGAACATGGGTGTGCAAATATTTCTTTCGATCTCTTTCAATTCTTTTGTGTATGTATCCAGAAGTAGATTTTTTGGATCATAATGTAATTCTATTTTTAAATTTTTTGAGGAACCACTATACTGTTTTCCATAGCAGAATTTGGAATTTTAAAAGATTAGTAGCAGGGGTTGGGTATTGCTCAGTGGTAGAGTACATGCTTAGCATACATGAGGTCCTGGGTTCAATACCTGGTACCTCCATTAAATAAATTAAATAAATAAACCTAATTACCTACCCCCCAAACAAAAACAAAACAAACAAAAATAATAAAATTTTAAAAAATTTATTGTTTAAGAAAATTAGTTGCCAACATTAAAAAAAAAAAAATCTGGGTTTCCTGCTTCTGCTGAGAAATTGGAGGTCTGACATCACTGGTCCTGCATTTCTAGAACCAGCCTCATCAGGCTCCTCTTAGAGACATTCCTCAGGCAGGACCCCTCCTCAGAGGTCAGGGTCCTAGCTCTGTGGGGCCCTCTCCCCAGCTTCATAGTTCTCTTTCCTTTGTTCCCCCAGCCCCAACTGGTGGCTGCCTCCCTGTCAGGCTCTGTGATACCTCGGTGGTCCCTTTTTGCCTTTTCGAAGATCCTGCACCCACTTAACATACCCACTATAAATAGATCTCTCTGTTAGAACACCTGCCAAGTTCTGTTTTCCTGGCTAGCCCTGGCTGGAAATCCCTCTGGTCAGGGATCAGCTCTCCTGCTCCCTCTCTCTCCTGCTCCCCATTTTCTACATTGGGCTGACTTTGCCTGACTGACCCTAAAGGCTTGGATGTGGCCTCTGCCCAAATCAAGTGCCTCCCACCTACTGAGCCTCTACTATGTGCCAGAAAGGCAATTATCTCCCAGAACCCTCACCATGCACTGTGAGGTGGGCGCTACTGTGAGCCTATTGTCCAGATGAGGAAACCGAGGCTGGACAGGGAAGGCTACCCTCACTGCCCTCCAGTCAGCAAGTTTATGTTTCTATTGTGAAACCTTGCATTCTATTTGTACATTTGATAAAAATCTTATCTGTGCACTCCAGGCTCCCTTTTGAGGAAAGTTCCCACTTCTTCAATTATTCTTTATATCCTCACTCTGGTTTCTTCTGTGTATTCTCTAGTTTGTCACTGTCACTCTTGATATGTGACTCTAGAACTGAACAAGGGAACCTACTATCACCTCCTTCAGTCTAGACTCTATACCTCAATTAATGCAACCCAAGTTTGCAATGGATTTTGTTCTGTGCCCTTATCTCATTTCTTTGGTATTTGTTGAGCTTCGAGTAGTACCTAACAACCCCCGATCTTTTTCACAAGAATGTTTGTGAAACCCTGTCTCACATTCCAAACCTATGCAGTTGAAGTCGTGGACCTAAAATGAGGGGCTTTTTTACATTTATTCCCTTTTATACTTTATCCAGTAGGACAACGTATTCTATCTGACAAGATAGGGTCAAAGAAGACCCCAAATGTATCCTTGCACTCAAAAAACCTAAAGAAATACTTAGCTGACTCTTTTTAGTCCAGGGAAGAGAATGTTTATTTGAATCTTGATAGAGTCCAAGGGTAGCAGGGCTGGCACCAGGTGACAGGGCTGAGGGAAGATGCCTGGATACTGTGGCTTTAGTCCTCAATATCTCACCTGTATCAGGTTCACCCCAGGGGCCCAATGTGGTGGTTCTCTGCCTCTGGGCAGTGGACTGTCTGTCTGTCCCGGGATGGCCTGGGGACTTAAGAGAAATCACAAGCCCAGACAGATTACAGCTTGCAGGGACCAGGGGTCTCCTCCCGTCTCCTGAGAGGAGTGACGTCACAGGGTCGTCCTGCTGATCCAGGTCCCATGAAGGGCGCAGGCCCGCACCCCTCCCGTCCTTCCATCCTGCAGCTGGGTTGGGGCCAATGCTGCCTGAAGGGCACCTTGGCCCGGCTGGTGCCAACATTCAGACCACATGGAAGAAAAAGCGCTGTCTTTATTGCTGTGTCTTGTCCCGCCCACGTGTCTCCTGGAATGTTGCGCCATCCTCATGTGCTGAGAGAAGGTAGGGGTGGTCACGCCGAGGCCTGGCCTGGATGCCCACCCGGCACTGGCTTCAGTTGGTCCTCCTGAACCCTGGAAGGCAAAGCCTGCAGGATGGCATGGGATTCTGAAGGCAGCCAGGACTCCTCCCCACCCTTACCCCAGATGCCCAAATACCCCTCATAGCTGGGATAAGGTAGTCACTCCAGAGGCCACAGGCCTCCATGGCCCACAGCTATGGCAACTAATCACCCCTTGATGAATGAGATGGATGAAAGGAGACAGAAGTCCCCAGCAGAGACACACAGCCCCTGGCTTCTCAGGCACAGAGCTGCTGGTCAAAAGAGGATCTCCTTTAGCCCCGCCCAGCCACTCTGGCTGTGTGATCCTGGGCAAGTCGCTCTACCTCTCTGAGCCTCCGTTTGCTCCTCAGCCAAGTGTAAGATAACTAAAACCCACTCCCACCCCCAGCTGTTACTAGGGAAAGAAAATCACAGACAGGATATTGTTTGGAGAAGTGCAACGTTCCATGAGAGACGGAGGAATATCCAGATTCCCTCTACTTCTCTACAGTGGTCCAGACTTAAGGACTTCTACGTCCACTCCTCACTTGATTTTCACAACACCTTTGTGCTGGAAGTATTATTACACCCATCTTCCAAGTGAGGAAACTGAGGCTAAAAGAGGCCCCAGGGCCCCAGAAGTGGAAAACTGGAGGAGGAAGGACTGGAACCCAGGCTCCGACTGCAGGCCCCGTGCTCTTTTCTATACGCTAAGCCTCTTCTGCAACAGAAGACTCCGGCAGGGAGGGGAAAAGTGAACACAGGGAAAACGTAGAGTTACCTATCAGTCTAAACTTCTGCAAAAGAGGGATGAAGCCATGCAGGATGCTGTGGATCCGGTACACTGCTCAGAAAAGAGAAAGGTGGTTGAGCTTTGTACCCGTGGGGGGAGCCGGGGTCAGCCCTCCCGCCGCCCACCCCTGGACAGGGGCCCAGTCCACGCAAACAAAGCTCTTCAGCTTAGATCATAGTACTAGGCTTATTATTATTAAAAACAACCACGAACAGCAGTAACAATGCCAGGAAGCTCGGCAAATTCAGGACCCACCTCCACCGACTGACTTGTTTTCAGCATCTGACTAAGTCTGTCGGTTTGCCACGTCACACTGTTTGGGTTGTATTTTTATGGAGCAGCCCATTTTTCCCCCCGGGGGTTTTGCCAACGACCTCACACTGACCTCGAAAGCGGTCAGGAAGAAAACACGAGCATAAAGAAATCTTTACAAAATGTTTAGGCCGTGGCCTTCTGGTCCCTGCTGGGCCCCCTGTAGCCAGTCCAACCACCGCCCTCCCAGAGTCCCTGTGCGGGGGCCTCACCCAGGCCAAAGTAGATGCCGACGGTCTCCAGCGAGGCGAAGGTGAGCAGGCCGACCCCGAGGGACATGAACCAGTCTGCGCGGGTGGCAAGGACAGAGCGGTCAGCCGGACGGTCTGGCCCCCGCCCCGCGTGCCCACGCGGCCCCCCGCTCACCTGTGTAATAGTGATAACACACCAGCAAGGCCCCGATGGCAAAGCAGAGGAGGATGAAATGGAAAAACTCGTCTGTAAAGGCAGAGAGGGGGGTTACTGTCTGCTTCCCTCCCTCTCTTTTTCTTTTAAAATAATTTTTAATGGCTGCACGATATGTTATTATTTTTTTCTTTTATTTATTTCTGTATCCCTGTTTGGGGGGGGTGCTGGGGGAATTAGGTTTATTTATTTATTTGTTTGACAGAGGTACTGAGAATTGAACCCAGGACCTTGTGCATGCTAAGCACGGGCTCTACCACTGAGCTCTATCCTCCCCCTTTTTAACTACTAAAAGTATTGCTGCCTCTGCTCAAATGGAACTTTGTTCAGAGAAACTGCTCCTGACCCCAAGCCCCACCCCTTTCAGCCCTTATCTCTCATTATTTTTTCCTAACACTGATCACCACTCAACTTGTTAGATTTTCATTTCTGTTTCTTCTCTGACCCCTTGGTTGGACGCTCAGGGACTTGGCCCAGGCTTGCGGGAGGTGCCTGATGCTTTCTTTGGTGAATAATGTTAAATACAATTGTAAAAGGTGCAAATGTGTCTAGTTTAAAAGTTTCACATTGCTCCATTCTCCCTTCCTAATCGAACTCCTTAAAAGCAACCAGTGATTGGCAAAATGTTTCCAGGCATATAGATGCACTTATTTAAAAAACAAAAGCTGGATCAATTTGTAAACCTGCTGCTCTGTCATTTGCTTTTTTCTTCTCAGTGATAGATTGGGGCCATCTTCCCATCTCAGAGCATATATATCTGCTCTGTGATTTTTGATGGCTGCATAGTATTCCATGGTATAAGCTTATCCTAATTTATTTAATCAGTCCCCTATTGATGAGGCTAGAAGTGTCTGATTTTTTGCTCTTACTGCAGACAGTGCACTAAACATCATGACACATGAATGTGTCTGGCCCTTGTGTGTGTGTTTTTGTGGGACTGCAGGCTCTTCCTCGTAGTTAACGGAGGTAGAGAATGCAGTTGGAGGGCAGGGCCCGTGCCTTGGGCAGGAATTTAGGGGTGGTTTGAGGACGCCCCTCCCCCCGCCCTTTGTCAGGCATCAGGGGAGAGAACAAAGGGGACTTGACCCAGACAAAGGGCTGCGATTAGGGGAGATGCAAAAAAGATTTCTAAAGGAAACAAAGAAAAAGGGAAAAAGTGAGGACAATTCAGAGAAGGTTTCCTGGAATGAGGCTGGCTCTCTGAGTGGGGAGCCGAGGCTGCTGGGAATGTGTCCTAGTTTAGGCCAGTTTGGCCACTGATGTGCTGTGAAGCTTTGGACAAGTGTCCTGGCCTCCCTGAGCCTCAGCGTTTTCATTGATAAAGTGAGGAGAGCACCCTCTCCACCGCTGACAGACGGACGGGGGTCTCGGATGGGGAAGTGCTTTGTAAATAGTAAAAGGCAGAGTGGTATTACATGTCACTGCTGTCAAGGACATTCGGAAGGCAAGTGAACAGATGTGAGGAGGCTATTTCTGGTTTTGATTTTGTTGTTGTTGTTTTCCCCCTAGGGAAGAAAAAATCAACAGAGTATTTCGTAGCAGGCTTAGGTCTCTTCAGAGTTGTGACAGCCTAGGGGTGAGGTGGACTGCAGAACTCTTTCCTCACCCAAATTTTCAGAAGTGCAAAATGAATCTCTAACAGAATTTCTCCCTGAGTCTTTTCCCCATTTCCTTATGAATAAATATTTAGAAAATACAAGCGTTTTTAAAGACCGAGAGACAGCAACAAAACGCAAGATCAGAGGACTGGATGGGTAGGACAGCTTAGTTTGAAACAGTGAAAGAATTAGAAATAACCTAGAAGTCTGTCAAGTGGGGGATGGGAAGTGCATCATAAGGCACCTATACTGTGAACTGGATGCAGTTGTAAATGTCCTAGATATTCAGGAGTCACCATATCTGGGGCAGTCCAGGAGGGCTTCCTGGAAGAATGAGAGTTTGCACGAAGCCTTAAAGACTGTCAAGGTAGCAGGAGTTGGATGGGGGGGAGAGAGTGTGTGTGTGCTCACCTGCCATGTCACGTGGGAGGCAGGGAGGCACAGTATGAGACAAAGTTAGAAGTGAGACCAAAGCACAGACCCAGGACAGCAAAGGGTTCAACCAGGTGAGTGGAGGGGCTATTGGGAACTAGAAGTTTTGGGGGCTGAAGAGATCAGGCCAGGATAAGGACTCCGAGGTGTATTCAAACCAGGAGGGACCTAGGGGGTCACTCTCGTCTGTTTTCTCAGCTCTCAGCCATCCACACACCACCTTTGTGGGTTCTGGGTTCTGCCCTTTCTACGCAGCACTGCTCACAGCCTTCACAGCTTCGTGCTGTCCAAGGACCATCTGTACTAATATTTACTTAACGTGTTTCTTTAAGCAGATTCCTTTTTTCCTTAAATAGATTTACCTTGGAAAGGAAACTTTATGTCACAACAGTCAGTGGAAAACTAGGATCCCATGTCTTAAAAGCAAACACAAGGCGCACAAAGCCAGACGGGGAAGGCCTCGCCGCCCGCCGCCCTCGGAAGGCTCTGCGCACAGGACAGGCCTGCCCTGTGTCCGAAGGGCAGTGAGCAAGGGTCAGGGAGGCATTAAAGGCACGGGGGCTCCAAGCAGAGACAGAGACTGGGAAAGGCAGTCACCTTCTCCACTGGGGGTGTGACACCACATCCTGAAACAACATGGACACGGCCCGCGCTTTGGGAATCTCGGTTTCAGTCTGACGAGGCTCACTTCTCAGCCCGGGATGGTTGACACGTGCCCGGGCTGTGTCTAGCTGGACAGAGGCAGCGCTATCCAGCTCGACACAGGCCCAGGTCGCCCCCTCCCTAAAGGTGGGCTTTTGCAACAACTCAAGATGTTTCTAGAACAACTGCCATTTGTTTAATCAAAAACCATGGTCTTCTCCCCCCCCCCAATGAAGCCCCCACGATTCCAGGCCTGAAGCAGACGGGGTCCCTCTGGTTCTCATGGCTCCTTCCCTGGGGTCCAGTCGGTCTAACCTCATGGCTTCCTCAGCCCGGCCCACTCCCAGCTCCCTATCGTGGCCGTGAGGCCTGCAGGGTCTTATCACACTAGGGACTCCGCGCACAACACGGAGAGCACAGGGCCAGGGGCCAGGGCCCAGTCCTGTCGCTCAGTAACTGGGAGACCACTCCCCACCCTGGAGCCTCAGCTTCCGTATCTGCAAAACGGGAATCACTGGACCGCTTCTCAAGGTGGTTCTAAGCGGAGGCGTTTGCAAACTGCAGGGCACACGGGAAAGGGGGGATGGTTACTGTTGGTCCAGGCCACCAGCAGACTTTCCGCCCAGAGGAACCTGGAGCAGACCGTGCAAGTGGCTCTGGAGCACCAGTTTCCTTACCATCCTTCTTTATATTCAGTCTTCTTAACTGAGAGGCCTCCACTTCTCCTTAGGAACAAGAGAGAGACAGGCATTTACCTTTGATGTGGGACAGCAGGTGGGGTTCTCTCTCCCCCGCCTCACTGAGAATGGCTCTCCTGGGTTTAGCTTCCTGGGTCAGAGGGCGCCCACTGCAGGACGGGTCAGGGCAGAGCTGGAAGGTGGGGTGGCTCTCCTTGGACCCCGGTGACTCCCTCCTGCACAGACCCGAGTCTGCTCCGTTCCATTTCCCCCGAGTCCAGAGGTGCCTTTCCTGAATTACAGTGACAGTCTGGCTGGTGATGGCACCGCTGCTGGGACTGTCCCCCGCCTTAGACTGCCTGTGGTCCCGTCCGAGCCCCCGGAATCCAGGCCGCCTCCCGCTCTCCCCTCAGAGATTGTGTATTTACCGCTCGCCGGGTCAGAGCCTCTCCTTCGGAGTATGAGTCCTGGAAATTAGAAAGTCAGCATCAGTGCCCAGGCCAGCTTGGGTCCTTACAGGTGCCTCCACCCCACAGAGGGACGCCACAGGTGGCCTCTGAAAATGCCCGTGTCGAATCTCCAGCCCCCAGGGGACCTATATATAGCTTGCTATTTACCATCTCTTTGCTCTTGCCTGGACTCCCCTTCTAACCTCCACAGGCCCCCGGCCTTATGCCACAGCCAGCCCTGCCTGTTGGCTGAGCCCAGGGCGGAGCCCCTGGCCCCCGAGTCGTGTCTCTCACAGCTGTGCACCTGGCAGCAGCTGGCTCTCTGAGAAAGGGATGATGCCCAGACCTTGTTCTACACCAGCACCATCACCCCCGCTCCCCTAACAGACGCTCACCTGATTCTCCGGAGGGCACCACCTCCCCAGGGGCACCTGTGCAGAAGGGAAACCAGTGACCACGTACGCATTATCCTCTGGGTGGGGGGAAGTTACACCCCAGGGAGGGTAAGCCTCTCTCACTCAGAGACTTTCCATTGATCTGCAGTGGGGACTGGGGCAAACTGAAGGGCTCCTTTCCCACCTACAGGGGCAGGTGCCACCGAGCATCCCTGAAAGCTGCCGTCGGAATGCTGCCCCATGTTACAGGTCTTCTAATTTCCCACCAGAAGCCAGAAATGCTGGTTTTTATATAAACTTCTTTTTGAAAAAACTTACTTATTTTTATTTATTTTATTTAAATTTGGGGGGGGTAATTAGTGTATTGTTTTTTTAACAGAGGTACTGGGGATTGAACCCAGGACCTCGTGCATGCTAAGCATGTGCTCTACCACTGAGATATACCCTCCCCCTCATATAAACTTGATTATTAAAAAGTTGGCAACTCATGTTCCACTGAATCAAAGACGTCATGGTTTGTGAGAGTGACATTATTTGATGCAAGAAAAACTACTGCCCATTATTTAAATGGCCGGTGATTTTAAGATGCATCCTGAGATCACAGATGTCCAGACGTGAAAAACTGTTAGTCGTAGAACTGATGAAATGTATCAGTAATAATAATGAAGACACTCTGTGAGCCAGAGAAAACACATCGGCACGCACAGGCCGCCAGTTTGCAACCTGGGCCGGCCTGCTTACTCCTATCCAGATGCAGGGGCCACGTGGCCCCAGCCCCACCAGGCCTGTAGCTTGTGGGAGCCACGCTGGGCTGTACACTGGGGGCCTCAACCCCCACCCTCCCGAGTGTCGAGCTCTTGTCTGGGCTGCCAAGGGCAAGCTGAACCCTGTATACCCGCCCTGAGCTGCAGCCTCCCCTTTAATCTGGCCTGGAGGGGGGGCCCTCACGCCTCATTCACCTCCTGGTTCCTGGGCCTGTTCTCTTCCTAGCGACCTCTCTCCTAGCCTGTCATCTTCCTGCCCTCGAGGGCAGGCAGGAGCGCCCACTCAGAAGGGGACACTTGGCTCATGGCAGTAAACACTCAGTAAGATGAACTGTCTTTAGGGCTAACGTGCAGATGGGAACCACCCTCTGCAGGTGACCCAAGAGAGCCCAGCACCGAGGGTACAGAAAGTGGTATGAAATGAGACTCCAGCAGTGCCATTACCAAGTACCTCCAACGTCTTGGGGGTAATTCATTACCTGGGGGAAGTAATTCACAAATACATGAGGATACCTACGCTTTCTACAGTGACTATGACTTACTTTTTGATGAGAAAAAAACATTTAAAAATATTATGTGTGTATGACTGAAACATTATGCTGTACACCAGAAATTGACACAACATTGTAAACTGACTATACGTCAATTAGAAAAAGGTTAAAAAAAGTATATGTAACAGTTTCTTTCTCATTTTACACCCAAAACCTTCCTTATTTATTCCTTATTTTACACCTTTAAACCTTCCTTATACTACTTGAATAATTAAAAACATTTTTCTAAATCAGGAAATGTTTTAGGTTAAAAAAATTAAAAGAAAGAAAATAAGAAAATTCAGATCAACAAACAGTATAATGACTACTCACAATGCTGCCACCCAGTGGGAGCCACTGGTAACAGCTGGATGCAGAATATTAAAATATTTCATTTATATTTCTTTGAACGCATACTTGTTTCCCATTGTTTCTCTTGGGTTATTATCAGGCGTTGGGAGATTAAGCAGAGTTGGAAAAGTGGGGTTAAACAAAGTGAAACAGGTTTTCTTTCTGGCAGTGTGCCTTTGTGAGGCTTTCTGGCAAACTGGTTCATTCCTACAAATTCCCCCAGCCCAACAAAGTGCTCCCAAGCAAAGGGCCATACTATCCCCATCTCTTTGCTGTAAAAATGACGATGCCTGGAGGCAATTATTCCATAAGATGAATTCTGTAGAGATCAGATCTTTAATTTTCCCTTGCACGTGTCAACAACCCAGTATTCCAAGAGCGAGGGATCACGTCCCACTTTGCTAGTTGGGAAGCTGAGAAAGGTTGGGGTTACAGTTCCGGAGAGATCCCAGGACAGTCTCAGTGGGGGAGAAAATGCCTGCCCAACCTCCACCTGCCAGTGTCATAACCACTCACCTTGCAACATCTCCTGGATCTGCCCAGGACCTTCAGCTCAGGAAGCACCCTCATCACATTGTGTCCCCTCAACAAAGCCCTAAGCCTTCACATCCTTCGTCTAATTCTGTTTCTCCCAAGGCCACTGGACAGTCAATTACCTCCATAGAGTTGAAGCTCATCCTTCAAAACGTCAGACTCCCCGAGCTCTGCACCTGGGTGGAGACACACCCCATTAGTCAGCTCTCCCCAGTCACCACACCTCAGGGTGGTTTCCTTCTCCCAGAAGGCTTGAAATCCTAAAGAGCGGCACAGCCCTTGTGCTGGGGGTGAGATGGTGGTCTTCCAGAGGCAAGGCAGCCTTACAAGAGCTCTCCCTCTACTCTGACACCCCGACAATACCCCCAGGTAACTGTGTTCAGTTGACTAAGAAAGAATTGGGGGCCTGAGTGGACCTGGGCCTCATAAGAAGTCAGTAATAAGACTCGCCATTTATTGAGCACCTACTATATACCAACACTGAACTAGGTAATTTATAGTTAATGTTTCATTTGGTCCTCATGGAAATGTTGTGAAGCCGGTATTAGTATCTCCTCCTCCCCCATTTTACAGATAAGGAAACTGAGGCTCATAAAAGTTATTCCCTGAAGGTCACATAGCCAGGAAGTAGCAATTGTAGGGTTCAAACCCAGGTCTGTCACCAAAGCCTGTATTCCTAATTATTTATCTCCAGAAATAGAACCCAGAGGGCAGCTCCGGTGTCATGGGAACATTTATTAAGCACCTCATGTGTACTGGGATCTGTACTAGGCATTAATCCAGGCTCTTTCCCCCCAAGCTCTTTTCTTCCCACAATCAATTTAGGTTGATATTTATCAAAGTTGTTTTTTCAAAAAACAAAATTATATTCTCCTGGTTATAAAAATAAAACATGCCTAGTATAAAATATAAAGATAGGTACTTTAGAGGAGAGCTTAAAGAAGTGAAAATAAAAATCAACCATAATTTAACCATCCAGAGATAACCAGATTTCCTTCCTGTCTTGTTTATAAGCAAGTATATGTGAATTTTTATAAGGTGTAGATGAGATCAAGCAAATTCTAGATTTGACTCTCTCTTTTTCACTTCAGAGGTGTATGAAGACCAGAGCTCTAACCCGGACAGCTGGCAGCTTCACTGATCTATGTTGCTGTTGTTGGACGTTGGGTTCTCATTGCCCTACTATAAACAATGCTGCAAGGGACATCTTCACCCGGACGTGCTCAGTCCCACTGAGAAACAACTGTCAATCAAGTGGCCAAAGAAGAAATGGTGAGGCCTTCTGCCTACTGGATGAGCCGTCCCTGTGGGGGTGTCCAGCCCCCTGGCTCTGCTGACGTTTTCCGGTTACTTGGGGATGCTGGTCCTCATCACTGCTCTTTGCAGGGAACAAACACAGCTGTAGGAGAGCCCCCTCCCGGAATGAGCCTGGAACACCTCGTTCTGGTGTTCGTTCTCAGAACTATTTATGTGAGGAGTGTGGTCTGGGAGAAAGAGCTCTGCTTTGAGGGTTGGGGGACAAGAGATCTGCCATGAACTTTCCGTGTGACCTCAGACAATCACTTACTCTTTCCGACACTGCTTTCATGAAGATCAGACAAGGTCCTATGAGGCTTTTTGAGTTACTGAGGTGATTTCCCTCCCACCCTGTGCAGGGGCTGTGTCATCTCCGTAAACCCCCTAACGCCGCGCTGACCCTTTTCATGCTGTGTCTCCCACCTGGAGCGCTCTTCCCGCCTGCTCCCTCATCCTGAAGGTTAAGGTGATGTCACACCTCCTGCAGAAGGGCTTTCCGGCTGCCCCAGCTCACATACATCTTGCCTACCCTCCTCTGGGGTTGCTATAGCATCATCTGTCTGTGCTTGACACAGCTGGCCCCTCCAACCACCTTGAGCTCCTGAGGGACAAGTCCTGGTCATCATTGTGCTAAGGTCCCCAGCCTGGAGCAGGAGCTTGATGAAGACTTGAAGAATGACTGCATTGTGGGAGAGGGCATAGCTCAGTGGTAGAGCACGTGCCTAGCATGCACGAGGTCCTGGGTTTAATCCCCAGTATCTCCATTAAAAAAAAAAAAAGAATGATTGCATTGTTTGCACTCTTGAATCAGTCAGCGTCCCAGGGATTCAGACCTAGGAGTTTTTTGGCTTCAGGTCCGGAGGACTCCATTTTCCTCAGGATGACCAAGACAGCCCCTGTAGTCCTCATGTCCCTCAAGTGTGCTTGGGGACCTCCTGGTCTATCCTGGATAGATTTTAAAATGCCAGGAAACCAAGTTAGCTGTGCTTAAAAATGAGTGCCTACGTGATCTCAGCTAGTTACAGGGAAAGGAATCAGGAGGTGTGTCAACATGGCAACGCTGGTATTTATCTCAGGAGCTAGGATTGGGGGTGGCTTCTATTTTCTTCTTTTCTGTATTTTACAAATATTAATCAATGCCCCCAAAAGGCTTTTTCATCACATTTTGCAAAATATCAAACAGTACAGAAAATAAAGGAAGCAAAAATGACTCCAAATTCTATCAGTCAGGGATGACCTCCAACAACATGCAAATGAATGTTATTTTAGCTTTCTCTGTGATATATTCGCAACGCATCTTTTTAAATAAATATGTTATAGAATTATATGCTGTCTAAAGTGAGGCTAATTTCTGTATGTGCTCTCTAATTCAACTATTTAAAAAATCGATCCTGGCCGAAGTATCACAGTCTGTTGCTGGTGACCCCAGTGTCCATCACGGAGCCTGGCACATAATTGGCATTCAATAAATATTTACTGAATAAACGTAAGGAAATGCACTAATACATGTTTGGCGGCTAACAGAGCAACGTGCCCAGGTGTAATCTTTTACAATAAAAGAGTTTTAATTAAAAAAAAACAAGATACATTAAGATAAAAAATATATGGAGGGAGAGCGGTGCTGGATGACAGACGAGGAGTTAGGGTCCTACGTGTGGAGGACGGCTGGGCTGAGGACTAACGGTCACGGTCACCATCTGAGCCTGAAGACGGGTGGGGTCTGAGTTCCCGCAGCAGGCTGGCCACGGCAGGATCAGAGACCAGGATCCTGAATGTCAGTCTGTCTCAATGCTCCCTGGACTCCGTGGTTACTTCCCTGCTGCTTTCTTCAGTGTTCAGTTTTGCTAACTACAGCCAGTCCCCTGTGTGCTGTGGAGACCGGTGGGGAAGGGGCTTATGGCCACGCATGGGGCAGAACGTTTGTGGGGGAGCAGCACCTCCTGAGGATCAACCAGAAGATAGAGCGTCCGCTCCCCCCTGGGGAGGAGAAACGAAGGGACAGAGTCCCCCTGCCAGAGCCCCCCACCTCTGGAATCCCTTCTTCCAGAGCTAGACCTCATAAGGGTGGGTTTGTACACTTTTTAAAGAGGACAGTGGCTTTCTTTGAAGTCCCGAGAGGAGACTGGCTACAAACCCCAGGACCACTAACCACTTTCCCTTCTCTCTCTGCTGAAATTAGCATGGATTTCTTGACCTTGAGCCTCAGTCTTATCATTTCTGACACAAGGACATGAGGCCAGGGCTTTGCAAGCATTTTTTTTGTTGCTGTTCAGCCCAAGAACTCTTTCCCCAGATGAAATCTCAGGCGCAGGCCCACTGTGTAAAACAGATCACAGTGCAGGAGCTCTGGTGGAGGAGGAGGAGACCAGAGCCCACCCCTTAGCCTCCCTGGTCCCAGAAAGACCTCCAGGGAATCCCAGGTGGGTTATTGAGCCCTCTTACAACAGGTCAGTTAGCCTCACTGGCCTCAGGTTCCTCACCTGTAAAATTAATTATGGTACCTTCTTCATGAGTTGCTATGAGAATTAACTGAGTTACTTCATGTCAAGTGCTTGGAACGGTGCCTGGCACATAGTGAGTGCTCAATAAATGCTCTCTCTGATGTTGCTGCTGCAGCTGTCAATTCAGCCTCACATTTTGAGTTAAAAGAATAAAAGTGGAAGAACATTCTGCTTTTTATCAGAGACTAATGTGGCACTTTGTAATCAAGACTCAGTGAGAGGTGCTTATCCCTCTAAACCCATCACAGTGCTTGTGGGGAGTCAGTACTTGGGACCTGATTTGTATGAAACATACAAAAAGCAAAAGCTTTTGTGCCAGGATGCTCATGAGGATGACAAACTGGGTGGGGGGGGGGTCGCTGCTCTTAGCAGGACCAGTTATTTTCAGAGCTTTTCCTGTGTGCTGGGTGCTAAGCCTCGGCATGCGTAGAGTGCAGTCCTCGCGGGAATGTTATGAGGTAATAACTACGCGCGAGGACCCAAGGCACACAGGGTTGAAGCGACCTACCCAAGGGCACAGAGCTGGTTAGCGGCAAAGAAGGGACATGGACCCAGGCAGATGCAGTGCCTCTGGCCGCAGAGCGTCCCTAGGAAACTTACATGTTCCTTCACACGAGATGCAGTCGCTATTCGGGAAGCATGAAAAATGGCTGCAAAGCTTTTACGGAATAACATGGCAAAATGCTTAGGATGAGACGGCAAAAAAGTTGTAAACTGAGGACCAAAGTGACTATATGCTCAGTTAGAACTGTGTACAAGTTATGTGTACAGACGGGCGGGCCCAGGAGGGAAAGCAGAGAAACGGAACTGAAGTATCGAGGAGGCAGGTCACAGGGGATTGCTTTCTTCCATGTAAATCCTTCTCTTGAATGTGTTGATAGCTATGTATTTAATTAAGTCATTGCTGTACCTGAGGAGGAGGAGGACGAGGACGAGGAGGAGGACGAGGACGAGGAGGAAGACTTGTCTCTCTCATGTTGTTCTTGAGAAAAGAGTCCGGCCTCCCGGTCTTGCTCTCCATCTGGGAGGCACATATAGGCGAGGATGAGTGTTTCCTGTCCGCCCACCCAGAGACCACGGAGGCCTCCCAGGGGTCTGCTTGGACTTGGGAGCCAGGAGTGGCAGGATTCCCTGGGATACTCTTCCCAAACGCCGAAGGCCAATGGCAGGTGCAGGAGATCAGGGCTCTCAGAGGTCCCAGGGACTCTAGCCGGGCCCAAGGCAGACATTTCTCTGCTTACGGAGCCCAGAAGGGGCTTTCTAAACCCACCCTTCTCAACAGACCGCTAGGCTGTGTAGAGTAATTGCCAATCTAACATTCTCTGTAAATTACAGGGCAGGTGAGATCTGATCAAGCCCTAAACCTTCCCACGCACATTCTGGGGCCATACAGGACCCTTCCTACCTTCTGGGGACTCTCCCTATTGCCAGTCCAAGCCCCCAGAGCCTCTTTGACATTTGGGGAGCAACTGAGGGTCCCTACAGCTAGATAGGGCTGGGGGACAGACTAGACCACACATGCAAGTGTGTGTGTGTGTAAAATCACTTCTTCTCTAGAGGTTTCAACTGTGACTTGGGCCAATGTGTCACATGTGCTGAGCAGGGTCTTCTGTTCCACCCACTGCCAGACTCCACCTCCCATGTGGCTTTGCCCAGAGGGTCAGAAGAGCAAACATACAGTCTAGATCTTCTGCTTCTCCGTGGACTTGACTGTGGTCTTGAAGTGATTCTGAAGTCTCCATAGCCTTCCCTGGAGGAATAACAATAGTAAGTAATTAATATCACCTTAGTTGATGTCCTTAATATATAAAGAGCTTGGCAAATAAATAAGTAAAACACCCAATATTCAAAGACATAAGAACAATTTACAAAAAAAGAAATACACAAGTAGGGAAATGTGAATAATGATCATCTTTTGATATTATTAAGAACTTTTTAAAAAGTAGACTTTAGTTTTTAGAGCAGTTTTAGGTTCACAGCAAAATTGAGTGCAAGGTACAAAGATTGACCATATACCCCCTGCTTCTAAATATGCATTGCCTCCCCTGTTATCAACAGCCTCCATTAGAGAATTAATTTTTTAGGTGTGATATTTATATTGACATTATATTTATTTAAAGTATCCTTAAATTTAGGGCTAAATACTGAAATATTTATGATGAAATTATATGATGTCTGGGACATGCTTCAGAATAATTTTATTTGAATAAGGGAGTTGGAGGGCATAGGTAGGGGTCCAAACAGAACAAATATGTCCACGAGTTAATAATTGTTGGAACTGTATTAAAATATAAATAGTGGTTATCTGTGGGTGGTAGCATTGTGGATATCTTTAGTTTCTCATTTTTACTTTGCGTTTTCTAAATTTTTAATAGTATTGCTTTTGTTATAATAACAATAATTTTTCATTACTTAAAAATGTAACATGCCACCTCGTACCAATACAGTACTTAATAGTTTTACAAAGTGCTTTTGTGTCTGTAATTCCACCTGAGCCTGATCACAAACCAGTCTGGTGGGAATTGGGATTAATTACTCCTCACATCTGAATTGTAGTTTCTAGGCAACAAAACTTCCAACAAACTGTAGTTTCTAGGCAACAAAACGAGACAACAAAAGATTGTCTCGTTTGACTCTCACGAGAACCTTGTGAGGTAAGTTTTATTATCCCCATTTTAGAGAGGAGGAAACTGAGGCTCAAAGAGATGAAGTGACTTGCACGAGCTGGGACCCCAGAACCCATATTCTGTTTAATGGATGTTTTATGGTTCTAGGGGGAAAAGTATATACACACACACATATGCACATACATATTTTTGTTATTAATTTTACTGATGCAAAGAATGTATAGCACACAGTTTACGAATAACCAAAATACAGTACTCTTTTTTTTTTTTGGAGGGGGAGGTAACTAGGTTTATTTATTTAATGGAGGTCCTGGGGATTGAACCCAGGACCTCATGCCTGCTAGGCATGTAGCTTTACTGCTGAGCTGTGCCCTCCCCCCAGTACAGTGCCCTTTATTGTGAATTTCATCCTCCTATAACTTCAGTGTGACTTGGAATTTCTTGCAAAGTCTACTGTCAGTTTTCATATATCTATCACCAACAAGGGTGTCACGAAATCAAATTACAAATAAATGCTCGATTATTACCAAATTCAGCAAAGAAGTCGCTCACATCACCGATGAACAAGAGTACATCCCAAGTGAAAGTTGGCTGGTGTTTCCCTTCACGTTAACGAGTAAGAGGAAAGGGAAACAACAAAGGCCTCTGTGGCCATAGTTTGTCAGTCACGTGAGCAACTTCTTGGCTGAATCGAGTCACAGTTGACCAATTCTGGAAGAACACTTTGTCAGCTTCTCGTGCTGTTCACAATGAAATGGCAACAGGTGTAATGTACCGCCTACAGGTTTTAGTTTAATCAGCATTATTAACATTTGCTTGGTCACTTTCTTAAATTTAGAGACTCATCAAAGCAGACCATCGAGCTCTGATTTGTAGAGTTTACGGATTTCTGTGATACAAAGACTCCCACCGTGACTGGTACCGATGTGAGGTCACTGAGCGCAGTCGGGAAGAGACGGGCAGTGGGACAGAGCATGAGGCAGTGTTTCCACAATGCAGATAAAACAGCTGTGAAAATCCCAGGGCCCAGGTAACAGCAGAACGTAGTCAAATAAATTAGGAAGCGACACATTTCGAGTACTTACGAACCTTGTTTTTGATATAATTTAGTGAATTATATACCTATAGAATTTAATTTAATAATGGCTGTGTTTAATGACCGGCTCCCAAAATTCCTAAAGATTCAGCCATCAGCTCTCCTGCGTGGTAACCTGGTTCCAGCTCTGGGCATATACTCTGTGCCTCCTGCTTCCTCTTTCCTGCTTTTGGTACACTGGAGCCCAGACACTGGCAAGCCAAGCCAACACCCTAGGGAATCCCTGAGCAAAGAGGCAAAGGAAACCCCCACCCCAGCACCGCAAGCCTGTTCACCTGGACCTGCCTCTAGTGGGTGACAAGATCAGGAAATGAGCTTCTCTCTTACGTGAGCCCTGGGATTTGGTCTCTGGTACAGCACCATTACGTGAGCCCTGGGATTTGGTCTCTGGTACAGCACCAAAGCCAAGCTGTGCAGGCTTCATTCTGAAGCCCCCAGTTCTTCTCCCAGCTCTGAGTCTAAAGCCTCAGCTCTGAGAGGAGGTAGATTCCCTGCTCTCTAACTAGTTAAGACCTGGGTTCTCAACCTCAGCACTCGCGCTGGAGACCTACGGCTCTGCCGGCGTAGACGCTGCACTGTGAGGTGTTTAGCATCCTCCCCACTAGATGCAGGCAGCAACCCTCCCTAGGCATTGTGACAATCAAAAATGTCTCCAGACGTTGCCAAATGAACCCTTGGGGGCAAAAGTCTCTCCTACTTGAGAACCCCTGGTCTAGAGAACCTACACTTTAAAAAGTTTTAAGATTTAATTTAAAAATTTTATTGCAGTATAATGGTCATATAACATATTAGTTTCAGGTGTACAATATGATGACTCAATATTTATATACATTGCAAAATGATCACCACAGTGAGTCTAGTTAGCATCTGTTTACCATATATAGTTACAAATTTTTTTTCTTGTGATGAGAACTTTTAAGATCTACTCTGTTAGCAACTTTCAAATATGCAGCACAGTGTTACTAACGATGGATACCAGGCTGCACATTCCCTCCCCGGGACTTACTTGTTTTACAATTGAAAGTTTGTTATCTTTTGAACCTTTTCACTCATTTCGCCCACCCTCAAATTCTGGCAACCACAAATCCATTCTCTGTATCTGCAACTTGTTTGTTTTTAGCAGATAATCTATTCTTAATCCACCACAAGACCTTGGTAAAGCAGCATCCTTCCCTGTGCCTCAGAGCTGGACCACCTGGGTGTGAATCCTAAATTCCACTTGTGGGAGTTTGGGCAAGTCAGTTACCCTCTTGCTGTGCCTCAAGTTCCTCTTCTGTAAAATGGGGGCGATAATAGTGCTTCCCTCATAATATTGTTGTGAAAATGGCATGAGTTAAAACCCATCAAGCACTTAGAACAGTGCTTGGCATAGAGCAAGGGTTGAATAAACTACCGTCTGAGATGATGCTCATTATTATGATAGGGGTGGGAAGAAGACAGCTTGTGGTCTGGGGTCAGACTGACCAGGGTCCAACCCTGGTTCCATCAGTTGTGCAGGAGATGACCTCAGGCAGGGCAGTCCCCTTCTCTAGGCTTTAGCTACCTCAGCTGTGAACTGGTGATGGTGGCACTTTAGAAAAGAAAGATGGCCAGCGCCTGCCCGTAGCAGGGCTCAGTGGGCAAGAGTTCCTTCTTCTACAGACCTACTCCCCTTGGACACGCAGTCTCCACCCCCATCTCCTGGGCCCCAGGCTCCAGGCCCCATTACGCCTTTCTAGAATAAAAATCCCCATTTTTCAGAGCAGAATTCAGCTAAGCTTTAGGAGGTCACTAGCCAATAAAATGGACGGATATCCAGGTATGAATGACCGACGACCACAAGCTACCAGGGCATATCTGTATTTTGAAAAAGACTCTGTACGTAGCAGGTGTCCAGGGCATGCTCACTGACTGAGATCATCTTTAAGGGCGAAATTTCAGGGAGCGGAGGAAGAGATCTAGAGCCATGAGGCATAAAGAGCCGCTAGGCTGTTGCCAAACACATCAATAGTTGGCCGAGCTGGTCCTACCTCTTTCCTGCTCTAGCCGTCTTGGTCACATGGCAGCCCCGGTCACACTCAGCATTTTCAGGCCTCCAGATCTAGGCCATTCTTCCCTGTTGTCAAAATTGCATGACTTTCCAGGCACAGCGCAAACACCACCTCCGTCATGAAGCCCTATGCTGGCTGTCTAACCAGTACCCGCCCTCCTTCCCCTGAACGCCTTAATCCTTCCCCCCCTATCACCCCTGGCTTCTTTCTTGCTAATAAAGCTGCAGTTTTGTTCTTCCAGCTCAATTAGATACTTGTTTTCCCAGCCTCTCTTGTAGCTGAGGGTGGCCATGTAACCCAGTTTTGGCCAAAGAAAAGTGAGTAGAAGTTGGCTATGGTCCTGGCAAGGGTTTGCTTCTCCTGACAAAAGAGGCCAACAGTGCTGGTGCTGTCTTGCCTCTCCTTTCTTCCTTGAACATGAATGTGATGTCAGGAGCTACAGTGGCCATCTTGTGACCATGAGGAAAAGCCAAAGCAAAGGCAAAGACATTGAGTTGCCGAGCTCTTGACAGCAGCTGCCTGCTTTCCTGTTCCTTGAAAAACATAAACCTCATTTTGTTTAAGCCACTATAGTCGGATTTTCACATTTGTAGCTTAACACAGTTCTGACTGATGAACCATTCCTCCTATGTTCATACGTTAATTGGCCACCTACTGTGTGCTAGCACTGAGGACACCGCAGTGAACAAGATGCAGCCTTTCCTCAAGGAATTTCACGGTAGACAAGGGGGACTGTAGGAGCCCAGGGCCCAAATCAGACCAGGGTCAGTCAGGGAAGTTCCTGAAGGAGGGAATGCTGGGGGTGAGTTTAGAAGGGCCAGACAGGACAGTGTGCAAAGGCAGAGAGGCAAGGGGCCTTGGCCCACGTGGGAAACAGTTGGTAGGAAGCAACTGTAAGAAGAATGGAATTTGGGGGAGTCCCAGAGGATGCCCCTGCCTTGTCCCAGCACATTGCTCTCCTGAGCCTTAGTCAGCTCTGCCTTGTTCCAGATTCTTCCTTCTCAGGTAGGTGCCTTCTTACACAGCTCCCAGGGCCACCGTTTCTCTTCACCTTCAGATCTCTGCTCAGGGCCTGGCAGAGGGTCTGACACACCCAGGGTAAGTCTCCTCCACCAGATCATGAACCCATCCAGTGTAGGGCCTAGGGCTGATTCATAAAGCAAAAATGATGACACTGATGATGATGACAATAACAAATAAATGCATACTATCTGCCAGGCAGGGATCCGAGCACATTACACGTGTTATCTCGTGTGTTCCTCATCACAACTCTATCGGGGCTCCCTGTGATTGTGCCCATTTTATAGGTAAGAACATTGAGGCACAAAGAGGCTAAGAAACTTGCCCAGGTCCATGGAGCTAGTAAGTGGTTGAGCAAGGGTGGCTGCTCGTTCCATGTGGATGCTGGCATCTCTTCCCAAGCCTCTGTCATTAGTACCCGGAAAGAAGCCACTAACAGTCATCAGAGTGTTATGCAAATGATGCTGACTTGGCTTCTATTTAGCCTCTGGGAGCCCTGAGCGGTGTCCTCAGAGCCAAGGGAACTTCCTGGAGCAATTCTTCAGCACACTGATCCATCAGGAGGGGGGAATGGGACTATCACAGAGGGAAGACCTGAGATAGCCCTGTTTCTCCCCTTAGCGTCCTCACCCCATGGCTCCTCCACCCGTATTTCCACGATGAGAAAGGATAGATGTGTAAAAATTAAAAACTCTAACATCAGTGTGCAGGGTGATGCTGAACACAAGAGGACAGCGTGAATGGTGGGACATCAGGCACCGGCAGAGGGATTGCTGCAAGGGGCTTCTGAAAGTCTAAGTTCACAGCATGTGACCTCCTTTGAGCCAAGATGGACCACGAGGAGTTGAGACAAGGAGAAGTGAAGAAAGAAGAAAGAGGAAAGAGAACATGGCACGTCCCCCCATCTTATTTCATGCATGCAAGTTTTATTTTACACAGGAAGAAACTGAGGTTCACAGAGACCGAGGGACTTGTCCAAGGTCTCCCAGCTTACAGACAGACTTGAATCCAATCCCTGCCCCAACAGAGAACCCCCATTCCCTGGCCCTGGTTATAGGCCCATAGGCCCCCCTCTTTCAGGTGGCCCCACATCTGAGGCTGATCCTACCAGGAAATGCAATGTCTGACTTTCGGGCACTTTTCTCCAAAAAGCCCAGCCCTGCTGAGTCACCGGTGGTGCTGGGGCCGCTGTACCCACAGGTTCTGCTAAACTGGATTTCCACTTCCGTTCAACCCAGATTTCCTAAGCTCCTGCCATTACAAGGGCTTGGGCCCAGGGTGGGAGGGATGTTAGGGGACACGGAGCCATCACAGCCTCACAGTGCTTCCCCTGCCCAGCTCACTCGATCCTCAAGCAAACTAGGCAGGAAGCAGGTGGGGACCGGTGCCCTATTTTACAGACAGGGCGACTGAGAAATGGAGAGGAACTTGCACGAGGTCATGCAGTGATTCAGGGGCGAGGCTGGCTCCAGAACCCTGTCTCTTGTTTCAGGGGCTGCGTATCTTTCTGGGTGTCCTACCTGGGAGGAGGGGGCTGGCTAAGACTGCAGCGGATTTCAACAGGTGGCCAAAGTTGGATGAAGGCTTAGCTGGGGGTGGGTGGCGGCAGGCAGGGGAAGGGGCAGGAACCCCGTGACGTTGGGGAATCAGCCTGGGCCTTGGGTGCATGGCTCATGGCCAACTTTTCCTATAGGTGGACGGGTAACAGTGTGTCTGGGGGCCACAAAGGCAGGGCCAGCTCAGCTAAACAAACCCAGGGCAGGAAATGGGAGGGGGGGCACTGGGAGCAGAAGCAGCAGCTGGGAGGGGAGCAGAGGTGACAGAAGGGTGGACGCCTACTGTTTTGACCACCGGGCATCAAAGCCCCTTCTTCTGGTGATTACAGCAGTGGGGGGGGGGGGCAAGTCAGAGCCCTCCAAAATCTGCTGCAGGTTCTCAAGCCGCCCCAAACAAGCAGGCACCCTAATTTCGCGCGTATCTGGCCAGGCAGGTGCAGCTCCAGCACAAGCACACGGGAATTCTGTAGGGCGGCTGCCGCTACCCAGCCTCTCCCTCCGGGAATCTGGCTGTGACGTGAGTGACAGAGCCGTCCACCAGCTGGGGCCGGTCTGCCCTGAGACAGAGCCCCGAAGGGGCTGTCCTCTTGTTCCCGCTCCTGGCCACCACCTTCTCTGCAGTCTGCTTCCTCACAAGTTCCCTCTGTTCTGCGAGACCCCCATAAGCTCCCTAGAAAATCCTCTCCTGGTCGCCTGTGGTGGTTTCTGTTACTTGCAACCAAAGCATTTCAGTCGAGCTGAAAGTGTGAGGAGGGCTCTGAGAGTCTGGGCAGAGCAAAGCAGGGCTCGCCGGGTAGGCCGGGGTCCACGGGTTTCACTCCAGGCCCCGGGGCGAGACGGGCCCCCGGCCTCTACGAGGTGCTGTGTGTCAACTCCAGGCTGGGCTGGGGGCCTCCCGGGTTTCCACAGCGCCCGCCGGCCCTTCCTCCCCCAGCGCCGTAACCGCCCGAGCCAGCCGTCCTGACGATCTTACCCTAGACATCTGTACACTTGCTGAGGACAGAGACCATCTCAGAGCTAGTTCAGCTCCTCACTGGTTTTCTATTGCTTCTGGAACAAACTCCCACTAACAGTGGCTTAAAACAACACACATTTAGTATCTCAGGGTTCTGTAGGTTAGAAGTCCAACCCTAGTTCACCGGGCTAAAATCCAGATGTCAGCAGGGTTGCCTCCCTTTCTGGAGGCTCTAGGGGAACCCTTGTTCATTGCTGCTGCTTTTTCTCCTGCCCTCTACCCCCTCCTCCACTCCTTCATTTCCTTACTTTGTTCAGCTTCTAGAGGCCACCCGCATTCCTTGGCTTGCAGTCCCTGCAAGAAGCATTTTCAAAGCCAGCAACGTCAGGTCACGTCCTCACATTGCACCGTTCTAACCTCTTCCGCTTCCCTCTCCCACATTTAATGACCCTCGTGATTACACTGAGCCCATCCAGATCATCGGGATCATCTGGGATCATCCCCTATGTTAAGGTCAGCGGACGAGCAACCTTAATTCCATCTTCAAGCTTCGCTCCCCTCCTCCATTTAACCTCAGTCACAGTTTCCAGATTAGGACACAGACATCTGGTGGGCTATTTCTCTGCTACCAGTCTCTCAACCCCAGTGCCTGCCACAGCCTGGAGCCCTGCAGATGCTGAATGTCTTCCTTCCTAAATCAGGTTCCCTCTCTGACTCCACCATGCTCCTTGGTCTCTGAGCTCCAAAGGCAGGAAGGATGACGCGGCTCCTCTGTCCCCAGCCAGCCAAAGCCCAAGCCTGTCCCATTTTCCCTTCAAGAGAACCCGGTTTCTCTACTCCCACTGCCTCCCTCCCAAAAAAGACTGTAAGGGGAGGGAGGGCTTTGGAGCTGGTCCTCGCTGTGTTCTTGTCCTTGTCTCTTTGCTGCCTGGCTCCTCTCAGCTTCTATAAAATGGGGTATTAACATCTATCCCCTAGAGTGTCATGGGGATTAAAGGATATCATGCCCGTGACAAGCCTAGAATACTGGCACCTAATAAATGAGAGTTTCCCCTCCCTTTCCCACGCTCAGTGTCTCCCAAATTTGGCTAATGGTCAGATTTCCCTGGGAGCAGTGCTGGCAGTGCAGGTGCCCAGGACGACCCAGAGCATCTGGTGTAAGGAGCAAGGTTAGGGTTCAGGTGTGGCTCAGGGAAATCTGTATTGTTGAGAAAGACACTACATGCATAGCAGAGTGTGGTCCACTCAGACCACCAGAACCTCTCCCCCGAGTGTTACAACAGTCTCCCAACAGGTTTGTCTACCTCTGCCTCCCTCCTCCAAACCCTGGATTGCCCTGGGTTTCAGTTTCCCAATTCACAGCAGCTGGGCTGCACCCTACAAGGTTCTTCCAGCTCTGATGTGCTAGGATACTAATGCTCGACTCCTATTAAAGCCTTCAGGGGTCATCTACTCAATCAGCAAGGGCACTCAGGGTTGATGTGACTGGCGAGAAGGCCCAGGACAGCATGTTCTAACAGTAAGATACACATAGTATCTTGTGGGGCCCTTGAAATGCTCCAAGAAAAAATGGATTTTGTGTTGAAGGAAGTTTGGGCAGCACTGCTTTCCAGAGGTCCCCCTCCTGGAACTGCAAAAGGTGCAATCGTATATTAAAGGCTCTGAGAAGGCCTGCACGAGAGAAAGTTCTTTCACTCTAATTAATCCAATCCTTCCCAAAACTACACAAGAGCACAGTTCCTTCCCCCAGAATGAGGTTCAGTGTCTTTTGGCCCAACTTTGAGAAATGCCATCTGCTTCAATCCCTGATGTGCCCGGGGTCAGCCTTTCCGCCCTGGAACCCAGGCCTGAGCACTCTCGCTGCCTACTCTGGACAGTTGTGCTGCATCACTTGACTTCCCAGACCCATGACTTTGGGCAAAGCCCTTTATACCACTCATTCTGAGCCTCAGTTTCCCTGCCTGCGAAACAGGGATAGTGTCACCATCTTGCAGGGCCGCTGTGAGGATTGAGATAAAAAGGATTTCGATTCTCGGCTCCCTGGGAAGAGGAATCATGTTTTTCTTGCTCTCTGCTATGTTCTACCCTCTGGCTGAGAGAAAGTGCTTCATAAAAAGAAGCCATTGTCAGGGGCGGAGGGTTTAGCTCAGTAGTAGAGAGTGTGCTTAGCAAGCACCAGGCCCTGGGTTCAGTCCCCAGCACCGCCATTAAAATAAAAAATAACAAACAAACAAACAAACCTAATTACCTTCCATATCACCACACACACACACACACACACACACACACACACACAGAGCCATAAAGTGCTGTATTTAAGAGCTTAGAGAAATAAAGTTAGACCAGCCAAATCTCGGCACCCGCCCCCTTCTCTTTATGATCCTCTGATAGCTCACACCTCTTCTCTTCCTCAGCTCCCTCCCCCTTCCTACCCCAGGCTCACCCCCACCTCCCAGCTCCCCAGGCTGGGCCCTCCCTCACTTTCCCCAAGCTTGGCAGCCAGGAGATCAAAGCTGAGGCCCAGAAAGGGAAAGGGATCTGCCCACAGGCCACACAGCAGGGATACAGACTCAGATCTAAAGCTGAAGGCCAAGCGCCAGGGAAACCTTGCAGAGGGAAAGAAGGAAGATGCCACGTTTCCACCTCCTTGGCCATTTGTCCAACCAGGCAGTTTAATGGTAGGACAACAACTCAACCTGCCCAGCCAGCTGCCCACAAGCTAGAGGGACTTACGATGAACCTGGATGAACCCTGTGGCCACAGCACATCCAAGGATGCAGCCAGGGCTGGGGGTTGCCCCTGAGGAGTGGGGATGGCACCTAGGCTGAAATGAGAAGGTAAAAGAGCCAAAATCAAGTCTGTGCAGAAAGAGGATGGGTGGGCCCAGCTTGGAGGCTGTTTATACAGAAAGATCTGGGATTTTTAAAACATGCTCAGAAAGATAAGTAAATGGTAACACAAGCGCCTAACCTGGCATCTAGCAGATAGGAGGTGCACAGCCAATGTTTATTAAAGTCCATTATGAGCCCACAGGTGATAAAGCCTCAAAGCAAAGCTAACACAGCCTTGGGTCACGTTAACAGGAGCACAGAGTCTACAGTGAGGAAGGTGACCTATATCTTACCATCTCCTATTCTAGGCTCAATCCTGGGTCCTGAAGAGAACAGAATCTGGACAAACTGAAGATGTGTGTTTGGTGAGGGTGGAGACCACACCCAAGAGAAGTGGCTGGAGGAGCAGGGCGCTCAGCCTAGGATGAGCACTGCATGAACAGACCTGGTTACCGTCCCCACGTCTCTGCAGGGCTCCTCCAGGGCAGGGGGACCAGGTGGGGCTGTGGGCTCAGAGGGAGGGGTCAGGACCTTGGGGAGTCACCAGGGCAGATGCCAGCTCAATATACAAAAGGATTTTTCAAAAGTGACAGCTGCTTTGGGTGGTCACGAGCACCTTAGAAGTCCTTAGCGCAGAATCTATTAGTCTCTCAAATAACAATCTCCAAAGTACAGAAGGAAAATACTGGTTCATCTATTTCTATTTAACTTTGAGCTAAAAATAGTTAACAGTATATAGTTCAACCCTGATGTGCACCGTTGGGCATATGTCAGACCCCCAGCACCGTAGCCACTAAGTGGGGGCCCCAGAGGTCAATGGGGGCCCACGATACAGCCACATCTTCCGCTCCTCTACAGTTCAGCCTATCGTCATATGTTGCGGCTTCCCGGTGGCGTGTTAGGTGGATTTGAGGATCAAATAATACAACTTTAACTGAATCGGCCCCTGGTGTGGACGAGTGGCTTCAAAGAGTCCCTGCCGAGAAACGGCGGATGGAGATAACGCTAATCACGAAAGCACAAGCCAGCGACAGGAAAAGTGCGGAGCAGGCCCGCCGCCGCTCCTAGGCCCGCGTCAGCCCCGTCACCACGTTGAAAACAGTAATGAACGGGATCTCGCACACATACTATGGCTAACAGAAAAAAGAGGAGACTCCCTGAAAGGTGGACTTCAATGCACTATTGTCAGTGATGAAATTCACGTGTACATTGGGCCTTGAGACATTAGCTGACGGTCACAGTGCCTGTATGTAATTTCTAAATCCATCGATCAATCAATCTGTTGGGGATACCTAGATATTTTTCTGACGAGTGCACCATTAAGAAGCGTGACAAGCAGAGGGAGGGGACAGCTCAGTGGCGGAGCACATGCTTAGCATGCATGAGGTCCCAGGATCCACATTAAAAAGAAAAAGTGTGAGGATCCCTGCTCCGGATCCTCAGACCCTGCTAGACACTAGGGGATGCTCTTCCCTGTTTAGGTTCTGGGGTCTAATCAGACTTGTTTCAGATTTAGGGACAAATTAAAACTAGGGGGGAGTTTGCTCCCCAATAAACTTTTTTTGAGGTCCCCAACGTGTTTAAAGATTAATGGGAAGAAGCCAAAAACTCTGAAAATGTTTTCCTTGGCTCCGACCCCCCCCAGGTAGGTGTCTAGTTAAACAGCCAGAGCTGGTCCTGCCTCCTCTTTCTCATCCTCTCATCCCAGTGCCTCTCAGCTTCTCTGCCTCCCTGTCTGTCTCCTCTCTCTTTCCCATCTTTCCCCCTCAGTCTCTCACATTTTCTCTCTCTCTCTCACGCACAGAACTGGCAACAGCAAAAAAAAAAAAAAACCAGAAATTAGGCATCCAGTGCAAGAGAAAGAGCTTGTTGGTTCTTGAACGTCAGACAGACCTGGGTTCAGTTCCCACCTCTCCCATCACTGACTTCAGTGAGATCACTGAAATCCCGGCCACTCTTGGCATCTCAGAATCCTCCCCTGGAATGGGCACGCCAACAACTCAACGATAGCATGACGAGTAACCCAATTCCTACATGGTCAAGGGTGTCAACAGACATTTCTCTAAAGAAGATCTACAAATGGTCAATAGCCAATGGAAGAGGATTCAGCATCATCAGCCACTAGGGACACGCAGATCAAAACCACCGCGAGATGCCACTTCACGCCCGCTAGGATGGCTAAAATAGGAACACAGACAGTAACAAGTTCTGGAGAGGATGTGGAAAATGTGGAGCCTTCACATACCGCCCGTGGGAATATGAGACGGTGCGGTCACTTCAGAAAAGTTTGACGATTCCCCAAATTGTGAGACATAGATTCACCCTAAGACCCAGCAAGCCCTCGGTATTACAGCCAAGAGAACCGACGGCCTGCGCCCACACACAGACCTGGACGTCAGTGTTCACAGCAGGATCATGCACAACAGCCCAAAAGTGGAAACTACCCAAGTGTCCACCAACTGCTGAATGGGACAGAATCATACACTGCAATGTGACTCAGCCGTAACGAGGACGGAGTGCTGACACGCTAAAACACGCATAACCCTTGAAAACATTATGCTAAGTGAAAGAAGCCAGTCAGAAGAGATCCCCTATTGTGGGACTCCATTTACAGAAAATGTCCAGAGTAAGCAGATCCAAAGAGACAGAAAGTAGACGAGCGATTGCCAGGGGGAAGGGGAATGGGGAGTGACTGCTGAAGGGAACAGGGTGTATTTGGGGAGGATAAAAATGTTCTAAGTTAGATGGTGGTGATGGCTGCACAAGTTGGTGAATATACTGAAAACCACTGGCTTGTAAACTTTAAAAGGGTGAATTTTGTGGCATGGGAATGGTATCTCAGTATAGTTTTTTTTTTTAAAAGAGGACTTCCCCCACAGGGCTTTTGTGAAAGTGAAATAAGGCCTCGGTCGGGACGATGCCCTGCGGGGTCCCTGGTGTGTGGCCAGCGTGTGGGAGACGTCTCTCTAAGAAGGTGGCCTGGTGCAGATTCCCAGGCACAGGGACCCTAGTGTTTCAGAGCACCGCCCCAGCCCCAGTTCTGGGAATTCCAGAGAAAGGAGGGGGTCTCATTATTATAGATCTGCTTGGTTTGGCCCTCAAACAGGGCAAACACACACTCCTGACTTGACTATTTTGTCCGTTTCTAAACAAAACAGATCAAAATGATAGGACATCACCATAATCTTTCTCATCCCCCACAAAAGGAAAATGGATAGGCTCCTCGCCTGAAGGCTGCCTCTGAGGAGAGGCAGGGACGCTCTGAGCAGAAGTGGCCCCTCCAGACTCAGGATGACTGCCTGGGGGACTGGGGTGGCTGAGGGCCCCTCTGGGCGGCACCTTCCAGTAAGCCTTCAACAGCAGCAGGGCTCCCCCCTCCCGTAGCTCTCTGCTCAGCACTTTTTCCCCAAAGATGCCTTTGAACCCAAGGCCAAGGAGATAACAGCGTCTACCAGGCCGGCTGGAGGACCAGGGTGGCTTCTTGGGGACAAGAGGGCGGCTGCCTTCCCTCGCTGGTCAAGGCACAGAGGCCGGGATGTTTGTGGGAAACACCCTCCGAAGCTGTCAGTCCCACGAGGGCGGAGTGGGAGAAGTCTTGGAGATCCAGTCGGAGCTTCCGTTTCACAAATGGGGAAGCTGAGGTCACAGCGTTTTCTGAAGGTCCCACAGCAAGTCAGCGACAGACCCAGAGCTGGTCACCTGCTGCGGCCAGGTGTGGGTGGCTGGAGCCTCACAACAACCCAGGGGGGTGAATGTCACTCCCCCCATTTTACAGAGACTGAGACGGAGGTGCTCCCTGGCCTGGGAAACCAAAGAGCTGCGACTCAAATCCAGGATCAATGGGAACCACAAAACATCAGGCCTGTTGAAGAGCCTGCTTCTCCCCAGTTTTCTTAAAAATTAACCCCCACCTCGCCCCGCACACACTCCTTGTCGCTTACCTGTGTCCCGAGGCCTGTGTGGGCTGGAGGTGAGCCGTGTGTGGACTGTGTGATGCCTGATGCTTGCTGGGCAGGGGAAGAGGGAGGGAGGCCAGGCCGCGCCCCCGTGACAGGCAGGGGTGGGGTGTGACGTCGCCCGGGCCCCGCGCTGGCTCAGCCGGTGGCATTCCTTCCTGCCGGTGCTATCAGCCCCAGGCCTTCCTGTCTGACTTGACTCTTCCCTCCATGTGCCAGGAGCGGCAGATGGGGCGGCTGCACCCCCAGACCCGCCCCTGGGCCCTAGTCATGCCCTCTGACTTCAGTGGTGTGGGGGCGGCTGCACCACCCCCGCTGTGCCCAGCTCTGGGCAGGGATGAGGTGGGGTGTCCCTGGTCCCCCCTGCCCCCAGGGGTGAGGCTGACTCAGGGCCCAGCCATGTGGGTCAACCTGATGCTCCCTGGAGGAGTGAGATTGGGCCGGCAGCAAAAGAGGCCCAGGGCTGGGGTGGGCTGGGGGACTCCTGGGGATGGACTGGCAGTGCCCTCTCCTGGGGAGGAAACTGGGCAAGGGCTAGCACATCCATTGCTTTGTGCCAAGGGGAACATGGAGCCCAAGGGGTGGGGGATGGGGACTGACCTCTTAAAGCTGAGGCCAGGAGTAACCCCATCTCAGCCAGCCTCTGTCTCTCACTCACCTCTCAAACACTCTGGAAGCAAGTCCTACACTGCCCCGGGAAGCACCCCGAGGGTGACAGGCAATGATAGCCCCCATAAGGGCACGGCCCAGGGAGCTGTGGGTTCCCTGGAGGGCTTCCTGGAAGAGGAGTCAGCCAAGCTTCAGACTCATGCTCGGAGTCATCCTTGACTCTGCTCTCTCATACTCTGTTTCTGATCCACCTGGAAAAGCCTGTTGACCCTGAATGGCTTCAACATATTCTGAATCCAGCCTCCTCTCCATCTCCTTGGCCACCACCCTGGTCTCTATGTTCCTGCCCTCCACCCAGTGTCTGTTCTCATCATGGCAACCAGAGGGATCTGGTTAAAACTCAAGTCAGCTCCTGTCCCTGCACCGCCCAGCACACTCCCAGGGCTCCCATCTCATTCAGGATAAAACCCACGTTCTTACACAGCCCTGCATGGTCTGCCACTCACTCTTTGCTCTCTCTGACCTTAATCCTTACAACTTCCTCTCTCACTGCCCCAGCTACCCTGGAATGTGCCCCAAACATTCCAGTTAGGCTCCCTCCTCAGGGCCTTTGCACTGGCTGTTCCCTCTACCTAGAATGCTTTTCCCCAGACAGCCACCTGGCTCCTTCCCTCACTTCTTCACATCTCTCCATTCAGATGTCATTCTCTAAGCAGCCTTCCCTGACCACCGTGCATACAGTAGTAACCGCCAGCACCACCTCTCCTCGTCCCTCTTTATTGCTCGTCATCTGACACTATTTATTTTCTTGTTATGCACATTTCCTTGTTATATACTTGTTTGCTCTAGGATCTGGGACAGTGTCTGACACATAGTAGGTGTTCTATAAACTTTGTTGAGTGAATGAGTGACCTGAAAGGGTAGCCCAAGAAGCATCCCAAGGGCCTTCTAGGCAGAGAGAACCAAGTATGCAGAGGCTTAGAGGTGAGAGGCACTCCTGTGTTTAGGATCCACGAACAATTCAGCACAGTGGGGGAGTGGGCGGCGTGGGGGCTGGAGCGAGGAGAAGGGAAAGCCAGAGAGGCCTCAGAAGCCAGACCAAGGAGGCTGGATGTTATGCTGAGAGTGGTGGGGACACGGTCAAATCTGCGTTTCAGACAGTGATTTGGCTGCTGTATCGTGGATTGGTGGGCAGGATGTGAGGGGCAGGCGTCCTGGTGGACACAACCCAAGGCAGGGGACTGAGGACTAGGGACAGAGTCACTTCACTGTCCAAAACGGTGGCCACCAGCCACATGTGGCTATGGAGCCCTTGAAATGTGGCTGTCAGAACTGAGATGTACTGCTGGTGTGATATACACACTGGATTTCCAGGTCCTGGTACAAAAAAAAGAATATACAATAGCTCATTAATAATTTTTGTATTGATCACCTGTTAAAAAGATAATATTTGAATACGTTGGGTTAAAGTATATTATTCAAATTAGTTTCGCCTGCTTCTTTTTGCTATTTTTAATGAAACTACCAGAAAACGTTAAAAATGTTGTCCACAGAGTTCACAATATATTTCTATTGGACATCACTGACTTAGAGGGTGGAATGGATAGAGCTCGGTGGCTCTGGCCTGTGCAGGTGAGTTTCCTCTCCCCTCCAATTTCTCCTTTCTGATGAGATCATGGAATCCAGAAGCAGAAAGAATGAGCCACAGAGGAGAGCTGAGAGAGTCAGTTTTCATCTTCACACAAGCACACGTGAAGAATTTACATCTTCACGGTAAAAACTAACTAGAAATTGGGGGAGGGTATAGCTCAAGTTGTACACTGCATGCTTAGTATGCACGAGGTCCTGGGTTCAATGCCCAGTACCTCCTCTAAAAATAAAGAAACCTAATTACCCCCCACCAAAAAAAAAAACCCTGAATAAATAAATAAATAAATCACTCTTTAAAAATATTTTTTAAAAAACTCTAGAAATGAAACATGTTGGCAGAATAGGCAGTGAGCCTTCCATCCCTGGAGGTATGTAAGAAGAAACGTGAGGGCCACTATTAAGCAAGGGAAAGGAAGTGGAACTAATTAGTTATTCCCAAAATGTGGTCCCTGGACTGGCAGCATCAGCATCACCTGGAAACATTTTAGAAATGCAAATTCTCGGGTACCCCTTGGTGATTTTTTTTTCAATTAAAAAACAAATTTTTTTACTTACTTTTTATTTTAATTTTTTGGGGGGCAGGATAGGTAATTAGGTTTACTTATTACTTTTTTGAGTAAATAATTTAAGAACATTTAAGAATAACTGGACTAAATAATACTTCTTACTATTTAAAGGTTTCAGTGACTGGCATATAGTAGGTGCTCACCAGGCCAGGCACTACCTTGGGTTTGCCACCTTCTAGACCCAGGTTAGGGTACTTCCCCTCTCTGAGCAAGTAAGAGCTTGCCTCCTACAACACTTGGTTGTATGTGAACCTGGCACAGGGTGGAGGCACAACCTCAGGGCATTTCCCCCATTTCTCTGCAGGACCGATCTGCAGGGCCATCACAGAGCTGCCAGAGGCGTAAGGGAGGCCCAGCTCAGCTCCATCCTGAGGTGACCTCACTGCCGTGTGTGTGTGTGTGTGTGTGTGTGTGTGTGTGTGTGTGTGTGTGTGTGTGTGTGTGTAGGCGGGGGAGTGATTCATGGGGCAACTTCCCACCATACCGTAGGCACGTGCCTACAGCCGGCTGGCGGGGGGACCCAGCTCAGCAGCTGAGTGTGGCATCCGGCTTCCCGGCATTCCAGAATAGACGGGATTGTGTGTGGGGGGTGCCTGACTCAGCAGGCACGTGAACCCTGGAGACAAAAGTTTGGCAGCTTGGCCTCAGTCTCCACGTCCATAAAAGTGGGGTGACGGCTGTCCCAATCTGTGGAGAGACTATTTGAATGAAGTGCTCAGAGCAGTGTCTGGACACAGTGAGTCCTCACTACATGGTGGCAATCTTGTGATGAGGGTCTTGGGATCCTTCAGGCTGGTGGGAAATCCTCAGTGACTGCTTGGGTCTGAGAACGACGCCCTGTGCGTGCAGGGGCAAAGACTGTGCACCTACTATGGGCCTGGCTGTTGACATGAGTTTTTACTTACTCACCAAATGCATGCCTGTGAGGGCGGGGCCTGTCTTAATCATCTTAAAACATTTATTAAATGAATGCTCTAAATCAGGGACTATCATCCCCATTTCACGGATGAGAAAAGTGAGAATTAGAGGGCTGAATGATTGGCTCAAGGTCACGTAACAGGGCAGTGGCCCAGTCAGGACCTGAAACCAGGTTTCTCTGACTTCAAAGGCAGGACTTTTTTCACTCCTCCAGGAAGAAACTCCAGTCCAACTTGGTTGAGAAGCCTCTGTATGTATCATTTAAATCCATGTTTGAAGAGGTAGCCTCTGGCTTAGACTGGAATCTTTGCAACTCCATGTTCTTTGAGAAACAGTGGGTGGATCTGATGCAATTTGAGACAGAGTTTAAAATATTCCCAAATCTAAATTAAGCCTGACTCACTCTGAGCCTCCAGGCCTCAGTTGTTTCAACTGTAAAATGGGAGTAATGAAAACCTGTATGGCTGAAGGCAGACGTTTGACTCGGCAATCCTGAGAGCCCTCTGACTCTCAAGATGCCAGTGTCCCGATGTCTCCTCTAAAGAACAAGGACTAAAGTTAAATTAAAAAAATAAAAATAAAGAGGGAGTGGAGAAAAAGTCAACCCTATCTCATTCTGACAAATGTAAAATGAGGGATTCAGACTCCATTTAAGTGGCTTTCAAACTTCCTATTCTTTTTAAAGCAGAAAGAACCCTTTGGCAAATAAAATTCAAGACATTCTACCAGATCATGGACAGCAGCATATAAATCAATGAAGTTAGAACACTCCCTCACACCATACACAAAAACTAACTCAGAATAGCCTGAAGACTTAAATATAATACAGACGGTTTCCACCACCACATGGACCCCTCCTGTTGCCTTGTTAGAGCCATGCCCACTCTCCTTCTCACTCCTCCCCTCCCTGACCCCTGGCAACAGCTAATCTCTAGTTCTATAATTTTGTCATTTCAAGAATGTGATATAAAGGGAACCATACAGGCTGTAACCTTTGGGGATTAGCTTTTTTCACTCAGCACAATTCTCTGTAGATTCATCCAGGCTGTGTGTATCAGTAGCCTGTTCCTTTCCTTTCTTTAAAAAAATTTTTTTTTAATTGAAGTATAGTTAGTTTACAATGCTGTGCAAGTTGTCTTTTGTGGTTTTCATATATTTTTTTTTAATATGGAAGTACTGGGGATTGAACCCAGGACCTTGTGAACACTACGCATGCGCGCTTACCACTGAGCCACACCCCGCTCCCGCTTTGTTATTGAGCACTACTCAGTGATGCCGGCACGCCACGGTTGGTTAACGGTTCACCCAGCAGAGGGCTTCTTTTTGTTTCCAGTTCTTGATTATTATGAGCAAAGCTGCTATAAACATTGATATGCAGGCTTTTGAATTAAATTTTTATTCCTCTGGGAATAAATGCCCGTGAGTACAAGTCCCAAGTTGTACGGGGCTGCTGCACGTTTAGTATCTTAAGAAACTTGCCACTCTCTTTCCCAGAGCGGCCGCGCCATTTTACATTCCCACCAGCAACGTCTGAAGAATCCAGTTTCTCCATATCCTCACCAGCATTTGGTGTTGTCACTGTTTTTTATTTTAATCATCCTGACAGGTCTCATTATGCATTTCCCTAGTGGCTAATGACGTTGGACATCTTTTCTTGTGTTTATTTGCCGTCAGTATACACCCTCCCTGGTGAAATGTCTGCTCATGTTTTTCATTTTCCAATTGAATTGTCAGTATTTTTACTGGTGAGTGTTGAGTTCTTGGGAATTCTCCTAAGAGCTCTGGGAAGTGACTCCCCTGTGAGTGGCGTCTGGACCGAGCACAAGCCGGGGCAGATGTCATAGGACACACCTGTCCTGTAGGTGTGGGGACAGGCGGGCCCAGGGCACCCGATGATGCAGCTGGAGGATGCGAGGATGCAAGCATGTGTGTCTGGAACGCCGGCCTGGTTCTCTGCTAGGAGGACACACCTGCTCCTCACGGCCTGGCTCACATGCCCACCCCTCTCCTCTGTGTCCCCACAGCCCTTCCCCTGACCCTTGTACATCATGTCTCCCCTGCAAGGTGTAATGATAATAAAAACAACTAACATTGATTGCCCCCTGTAGGTTTGCCACCTGCCAGGTATTCTGCCAAGAGTTTTACCTCATGAGGTGGGAGCTACTGTTTCCATTTTACAGATGTGAAAACTAAGGCTCATAGGGACAGTCACTTGCCCAAAGTCACACAGCCAGACGGTGACTCAGATTCAGCTCTGTCTTCTCACAAAGTAGTCATCCTAACCGCATCTCTGATCGGCATGCCTCTCCACCCCAGTGAGCCTTGCAAACAGCCTGGCTCTTTGATAAGTGCTGACAGGAATACTCATCACTTTGATCTGTGGCTCCCCCGACAGGCTAGGGGTCTGCCGCCCTCTCCCAGCAACCTGCCTGCCTCGGTTACTCCCAAATGATGTGAAGAACAACAGTTCAGCCTTGTTTGCTCCAAGCCACTGACATCTTTCTCCATCCTACAAAGAAGTGGCTTAGCCTTATAAACAGCCCTGAGCTGGGAGCTGGGAGACCCCAGTTTGAGTCCTGGCTCTAGCTGTGTGGCCTCGGCCAAATCACTTAAACTCTTTGAGTCTCAGCTTCTTCATAGGTCAAATGGAGAAATCACCTGCCCCTTGCAGGTGTGGGGTTTACCTCCAGGAACCTCACTAAGTTCTCATAGTTAGTGGGAGGGGACACAAAGAGTAACCACTGCAAAATACACCCAGAGTTTTCTCCATAACAAAAACCTGTCTTTTAGGGAAAAAGTCTTTACAAATTCTATTCCACTTGGAGGAAGGGCATTTCTCCCCCTCCAGCTCCCTCCAGCCTTCCTGCCTCACCTAAAGTAGGGGAAAAAGCTAAGAAATATACATGTGTCACAGCCCAGGGATACAGACCCACTCAAATACTGAGATTTAACCATAAGGTTATACAATGCTTCTCCTCTTTCACACCTTACCACACAACAACAGGGGTCCAGGGTAATAATAGTAGATTACAGTTGAAAGCGTTGCAAGATACAGATTCTCTGTGAGGAGGAGAATATAGGGAAGCCAAAAGTCAACAGGGGAGACAAAAACAAGGACTCCAGGAGAATAGGAGGTCCCTGGCACATACAGCTACAGGAAACATTAAGCACTGCCCAACTCCCAGCCAGATCAACAGAAATCCTCACACAAGAGGCTCAGTTCTGATTAGCCAAAACAACACGCTCAGCTTTCAACAAAAAAATCACAACACGTGCAAAGGATAAGGGAAAAAACACAGTTCTGAGACAAAGCAAGCGTCAGGACTGGATTCAGATATGGCACAGATGTTGGAATGATCAGACAGGGTATTTAAAATAACTATGATTATAAACAACAAGTTTCTACTGTATAGCACAGGGAACTATATTCAATGTCTTGTAATAAACTATGATGAAAAAGAATATGAAAATGAATATATATGTGTGTTCCTATATGACTGAAGCATTGTGTTGTACACCAGAAATTGACACAACATTGTAAACTGACTATACTTCAATAAAAATATATTAAAAAATAAATAAAATAAAATAACTATGATTAATATGTTAAGGGCACTAATGGAAAAAATAGACAACATACAAGAACAGAGGAGTAATGTAAGCGCAGAGATAGAAACGCTAAGAATGAACCAAAAACAAATGCCAGAAATCAAAAACATTGTAAGAGAAATGAAGAAGCCATTGATGGACTCATTAGTAGACTGGACACGGCTGAGGAAAGAATCAGTGAGCTGGAGGATAGGTCAACAGAAACTACCCTGATTTAAATGCAAAGAGGAAAAATACAGGGCAGATTATCCAAGAAATGTGGAACAATTTTTATGTGTGACACATGTGTGATTAAAATGTCAGGAGAAAGAATGGAACATAAGAACTGTTTTGAAATGTAGGTTTTATTATTATTCAGGTCTGATGAGGCTAAGAGGTCAGGAGATGACTGCCATTAAAAAAAAAAAAAAGTTCATCACTCACAGTTCCCAAGAGAAAGAGGCCATGCACCACAGAGGGCCACGTGGAGAAGAACCAGGGTCCGTCAGGAAGCAGAGGGAGCAGGAGGAAGACATGGGCAGGAGACTTTACTATGGTTTTCAAGGGAAAAAACTGGTGAAGCAAGTTAAGCAGGTTTAGGATTCACTAGTTTGAATGACTGCAGGGGACACAGGAACTGTCCTGAATTGTTCTGTACCTGGCCCTGGGTGATGAGGGCAGGAGAAGAGTGGCCTTGAGGTGAGAGCCCAATAGAGGAGGTAGTTGGCGGGTCTGGGCTCTGAACTCTGAACTGATTGGTTTGCATATAAAAGATGCACTCCTGGGTGAAATGTTTGCTAGCTCTAGGAATCAGCTAACCCTAGGAAGGGCAGTCTCACCCCAGTCAGAGAGGCCCCAGATGCCAAGCATCAAGAACACAGAAAATAAGGAAATATAGTTAATACAAGAACTATTTGAAGGAATGATGGTCAAGAATTTTTCAAATTAATGACAAACCCCAAACTACAGAGCCAAGAAGCTCAGAGAATACTGATTAGGATAAATGCCAAAAATCTACACATATGCATATCACATTCAAACTGCAGAAAATCAAAGACAAAGAAAATCTTGAAAGAATCCAGAGAAAAAAGAAAACATTACCTACATTACCTATAGAGAAGCAGTGATGAAAGTTGCAGGGGACTTCTGTCAGAAACCACGTTAGCAAAAAGAGAGGAGTGAAATATCTGATGTGTTGAAAGAAAAGAAACGCCAACCTAGAATTCTATATCCAGAGAAATTATCCTTCAAAAGTGAAGGAGAAAGAGATTTTTCTCATACAAACAACACCTGATAGAATTCACTGCTAGATCTGCCCTGTAAGAAATATTTAAAGAAGTTCCTCAGGGAAAAGGAAGATTATATAGATCAGAATCTGAGATCTACATAAGGAAAAGAAGGAGTAAGTAAAAGTAAATCTCTTATTTTTCTTATTCTTCATTGATCAAAAGATAATCATTGGTTGAAGCAGTAACACTAACAATGCATTGAGTGATTATAGCATAGAGATAAGGAAAATGAATAATGGTGATAAGAGAAAAGAGGAGATTAAATGGAATTACAGAAAATGCTTTGTTTTATCGTGGTAAAATCTAACATAAAATTGACCACCTTAACTATTTTCAAGTGTACAGTTCAGTGGCATTAAATCCATCTATCACCTCCATAACTCTTCATCTTACAAACCTGAAATTCTGTGTCCATTAAACAGTAACTCTTTGTTCCCCACTCCCCCCAGCCCATGCAACCATCATTCTACCTTCTGTCCCTATAACTGTGACTATTCTAAATACCTTGTATAAGTGGAATCATGCAGTATTTGTCTTCTTGTGACTGGCTTCTTTCACTTAGCATGAAGCCCTCAGGTTTCATCCATATGGTAGCATGTGTCAAAACTTCCTTCCTTTTTAATGCTGCATAATATTCCATTGTATGTACAGACCATACTTTGCTTATTCATTTGTCTGTTGGTGGACACTTGGGTTGCTTCCACGTTTTAGTTATTGTGAATAATGTTGCTATGAACAGTGCTGTACAAATAACTGCTTCAATTCCTTTGGGTATATACTTAGAAGTGGACTTGCTGGATCACGTGGTAGTTCTATTTTTAATTTTTTGAGGTACTTCCTTACTATTCTCCACATTGGCTCTATCATTTTACATTCCCACCAACAATGCACCAAGGGTTCCAATTTCTCTACATCCTTCCGATATGTGTTATTTTATGCTTTTTTGATAGTGGCCAGCCTATTGGGTGTAACAGTTATCTTTTTATTTGTGTCTGTACCCACTTTACTGACTCCTATCCTTTATTGAGGAGTAATTTACATATAGTAAGTCCACCTTTCTTAAGAGTACAGCTTGATGAATTTTGACAAATGTATATAGTCGTGTAATCACCACCATAATAAAGATACGAAATATTTCCATCCTGCCAAACAGTTCCCTCCGACCCCTTTGCACTCAGTCTCCCCTGGCAACCACTGATCTGATTTCTCTCTTGATAGTTTTGCCTTTTCTGGACATCTCACAGAAATGGAATAAAATACTATGTAAACTTTTGTACCTGGCTCCTTTCACTTAGCATAATGTTCTTCAGATTTACCCACTTGCTGTGTGTGTTAGGGATTCATTCTTTTCTATTGCTAAGTATAATTCCTCTCTGTGGGTGTGCCACAGTTGGTTTCTCCATTCACCAGTTGATGGACATTTGAGTTGGTTCTTATTTTTGGTAATTACAAATAAAGCTGCTATGAACATTTACGGACAAGTATTAGTGTGAATATACATTTTCATTTTTCTTGGATAAATACCCATGAGTGTAATTGCTGGGTCATGTGATAAACATGCTTTAGAAGAAACTGCCAAACTGTTTTCCAAAGTGGCTGTGTCATTATTCACTTTTTTTTGACGTGTAAAAATATATTCACTGACTTTTAAATTATTCCAAAAATACTGTTAAAAGAGAAAAAAAAAACGTGTTAAACTCTGTATTTACTTCATTTCCCTTCTTTTTACTTTTTATTGAGGCACACTTGCATATAGCAAAGAAAAGCTCAGTAAATTTTTATATATGTATATACACATAATTATCCCCCAGATCAAGACTGAGAATATTTACAATATCCCAGGAAGGCTACCTTGAAGAAGGGACCTGCCCAATCAGTACCCCTCAATGGTAATTACTCTTCTGACTTCTATCATCTTCAGACTAGTTTTGCCTAGTTTTGAACTTCATACACAGTATGCATTCCTGAGTCTGGTTGCTTTTACGCAATCTAATTTCTCCGAGGTTCATTCACGTTATTTGTGTAGCATTAGCTCACTACTTTGCATTGCTATGCAGTATTGCATTTTATGAATATACCATAGTTTGTTTACCCACCCACCTGTTGATGAACACTTGCGTCGTTTGTAAATTTTGTCTATTCTGAATAAAGCTGCTCTAAACATTCTTTTGTTGAACACATATGCATTCATATATCCTGGATACATGCCCGAGAGTGAAAATGCTTATCTGAATTGCTTATCTGAATGAATAAGCAGAATAAGATTGGATCCAGTATCTCCATTAAAAAAAAAAAAGGTAAACAAAGTAAAGTCAGTGCAATCAAAAAAAAAAAAAAGAAGTGATGGGAGTGTACGAGGATGGACAATATTAAGTGTTACTGAGGATGTGGAACAGAGTTCTTATACCATGCTGGTTGGAGCTTTAAATTGGTGAAACTACACTGGAAAATTGCTTGACAATATTTACAAAAGCCACGCCTGTGTCTACCTTGATCCACTCTGTAGAGCTCTGATTTTCCTTATCTAATCACTTACTTCCTTAATGCTCAAGTCCTCCACTAGAATGTATGGTCCCCAAGGGGCAGGGGCTCTATTGTCCAGAACTGCACTGTCCACTATGGTAGCCACTACCCATAGGTGGCCATTTAAGGTTAATTAAAAGTAAACAGAATTAAGGATTCAGTTCCTCAGTCGCAGTAGTCACATTTCAAGTGCTCAAGAGCCACACGCGACCAGTGGTTACCATAATGGATAGTGCAACACTGCAGAAAATTCTGTTGGACAGTGCTGCTTTAGAATACAGGTACCCATAATAACAGGTACTCAAGAAGTGTGTTATAAAGATTTCTTTATCCCCATCTTATGAGTGAGAGGAACATAGCTCAGAGAGGTTGTGTAATTATCCTTAGATCACAGAGCCAGGAAACAGCCTCGCAGGGATTTGCACCCAGGGTTGTTTTGCAAACGCTACTCCCTTTCCCAAGAGCCAGCAGCCTCCTGCTGTTTAGAGAAGTTCTGCGGGTCTCCCTGTCCTCCTACAGATCCTCCCACCCTGAGCTTGTACCTACCTGCGGAGAGACAGCACGCAGCTTCATGTAAGGATTGTGGGGTCCGTCCTGATTCCTTCCCAGATTCACTGGCTGTGTGACCCGCAGCGAGTCCCTTTGCCTCTCTGGGCCTGAGCTGCATGAAGATAAAATGAAGAAACTGACGGTGGTCACCTGCGGGTTGCAGGTGGCAGGCAGGAGGCCTGGTGCGACAGGGTATGCATTCCGCATCCTGTTTGGCGTCGGGGTAGGCCAGTACGGGGAGCGCGATGGGGGTCAAAGTGCTTTGGTCGGTTTGACCTACAATAGTAGCTCCTGTTTCTTGAATTTACAGATGACAAAGCTGAGGCTCAGAGGGGTCGAGTAACTTGGCCAAGGCGTCACAGCTGACAGAGCTGGGGCTCGAACTTGAGACTCTCCGCTACCATGCCTGGTCCCGCGCGCAGGGTCGAGGGGCCCGGAGGCAGAGGCAGGGCCGCGGGAATCTGAAGTCTGCGTCGGCCGGTGAAAGGTGGTGAGCGGTCCGTCTGTGGGAGCGCCCAGGCCGGCGGAGGGCCGGCCGCGGGGCAGGGGCAGGCGCGGGCCCCTTCCGCCTCCCGCAGCCGCGGCGCGAGGCGCGAGGCGCGAGGCGCGAGCGCGGCGCGGCGGGGGCGGGGCGGGGGCTGCTATTTCTGTCCGCCGAGCGCAGCCCGCGCCGCGGGGCGGGGGAGGGGGCGCCCGCGCCGCCATATTCGCTCCCGCCGGCGGCCCCGCGGCGCGCAGCCACCATGTGCACCGCCGCCTTCCACATCTCCAGCCTCCTGGAGAAGATGACGTCCAGCGACAAGGACTTCAGGTGCGCCCCGCTGCCCGGCCCCCCCGCCTGTCCGCCGCGCGCTGAGAGCCCCAGCCTTCCTCCCGGAGCGCCGGCCCTCCCCTGCGTCGGTGCAGCCCCTGCCTCCACCGGCCGCCCCGAGCTCCACCCCTCGCCCTCGACGCCCCCTCCCCGCCTCAGCGCCCCCGCGGAGCCCCCGGCCCCCTTCTCCGCAGATTGCTGCCCTGCCCTCCGCGTGGCTCCAACCCAGCTGCGTCTCCCACCGTACAAACTTCAGCCTCCGCCTCTTGTCCCGCATCAGAGCCGCAGCTCGCCCCTCTGCACCCTTCCGCGGCCTCTCTTAATTCTGCCCAGCCCGCATCGCTCGCCGCATTTCATGGTCCCAGGCCCTCCTCTTCAGCCCACACTGAAGCCCTCGGCCTCTCCTTGGGGATCCCAGCGCCTGCCGCTGCTTCTCCGCATCGAAACCCACTCCCTTCCAGGGCTGACTTTTACACTTGTGCCCTCGGTTCCGCCCTCTTCTCAAAATCACCCTGAGCCTCCTCCCCGCACTTCTTCTGGGGACCCTCTCCCAGACCCTCCCCTCCAGGGTTGCGTTGGCTCGGACTCCCCCTGAGGGAGGGGGCTGGGCTGAGTGGCTTTTCTGGCACAGGTAGGTGATGGTTCGGTGAGGGCTTCTAGGTTTTGTGGGCCACTCCCTTTCTGGTCCAACCCCCTCCTCAGGGGAAACCGAGGCCCAGGGAGGGAAAGGATTGGTCGGTGGTCACACAGCCACGTCCAGACCCTCTGAACTGAGAGGAGCCCTAAGAGACCGACATAGCCACGCCCACTCATTGAGCATGCTATCACATTATCCCCATTTTACAGATAGGGAGAGTGAGGCTCAGAGACCGGAAGAACCCAGGTGTAATCACAAAGCTAGGAAGTGGAGCATCGGGGTCCATATCGATGTTCAGGTCACTCTAACATAGAGGCTGAGATCTTAGCCAGACTGTCCCTTTTCAGCCCCCTGACAGGTGAGAAGACCCAGGCCCTGCTCTCCTGGCCTGACCCCTGCCTTCTCAGCTCATTCCTCAACACCCCCCAAGAGCCCCTGATAGTAGAACCTCTGAGTCACAGTCCTGGGTTCAGATCCTGGCTTCAATCACTTATTGGCTGTGTGACTGGACAAGCTGCTTAACCCCTCTGAACCTCAGCTTCTGTTTCTGTAAAAAGGATTTAACAACAGAACCCACCTCGATGGTTGGTGTGAAGACGAAATGGGTTAATACGTGTGGGATACTTAGGTTAGTAGCTGACGCTAGGTAAGCGCTTAACAGATGGACACTGTTGTGATTCTGTGCACATCAGAAATCTGCCATCCCTCTCCCAGCTCCGGGGAAGTTTACCTGGAAGTTCTTTGTCTGCCCTTTTGTGTCCCCCCTTCACCTCCCTAGCTCCTACTCAGTTGTCACCTCTTCAGGATGCCTCCCTATACCCGGGCGAGGTTAGGCACCCCTCCGGCCCTGTGCTTCTGCTGCATTGCTTCTTACCCCTGGACGACCCAGAGCTCCTGGACCACTGGACTGTGCACGCTCCTTTTGTGTCCCAGAGCCTGTTTTGGGTATACAGTAGGTGCTCAGTGAATGTTTTCTGTGTCCCAGGCTCCCTGCCGTGCTGTCCGGTGTAATCTCACTCAGTCCTCTTGTTCACCTGGGTGCGAGCGATTGTTCTTCCTGTTCTCCAGAGGCTTGGAGAGGTGAAGCGACTCGCCCAAAGTCACACAGCCGGCCGGTGGCTGAGGGGACTGGCACCACTGTCTCCGGGGCCTCAGGTCCAGGCTCCAGGAGAGGGAACTGGTCCTGCTGACTAGAGCCTGAGAAGCCCTTTCAGCCTGCTCTGCCAGCGGCCCTGAGAACACTTAAAACCACCCCAAGCATATGAGGATGGTGTCTATTTTTAAAGTCCAAATACCAGGGGGGCTGGGTCCTGCTGACCAGCTGTCCAGGCACCCGTGTGGCCGAGTGTTTCAGCTGAGTCGCCTCTAGGGTTTCTCTGGAGTGAAACTGAGACCGTGTCCTCTGGCTCTTGGAGGTGGCTGGTGACTACAGGTGGGGGTCCCTGGTTGGGGAGGAAGCCTTTGATCGCTGTTGTTCCTGGACCCCCACTCTGTGGGCAGGGGGCTGCTCTGTTTCCACTCAGACTTCAACAGTGAAATGAGTAAATGGGGGTCTTGCAGAAATTCCTACATCATTTCTTGAAAACATAGAAGTTTTGTTTGAGGAACCAGGAGCCCTGACTGGTGGGCTGATTCGCTTTCTAACTCGCTGTGTGACCCTGGATGGTTCTTGCAACCTCTCTGAGCCCAGTTTCCTCATCTACCTCATCCTAAGAGCTCGTTGTCCTATTAAAGCCTCCCAAGGATGTTATGAAGTGGGGGGGCAAAGAAAATTCCCATTTTATAAATGGAAAAATTGAGGCTGGGAGAGGAGTCACTTGCTCAAGGTCACCCAGGCGATAAGTGGCAAGACCAGTATATTTATTTAGAGCCAAAGTTTGGTGCCCAAGCTCTTATTTACCAAATCATACCCTTTCCTGTCTACCTGCTACCACCACCACCACACACATAGGCACGTCTTTATCTCTGAGAGTTGAGTATTGGCAGGAACTTGGGTGTGTGGAATGCTGAGGTGTACTTCAGAAGGACTGGTTTCTTTTTTCTTTTTTTCTTTTGCAGGGTGAGGTAATTAGGTTTACTTATTTATTTTAATGGAGGTACTGGGGATTGAACCCAGGACTTCATGCATTGCTAGTCACGCACTCTGCCACTGAACTATACCCTCCCCCCAGGATTGGTTTCTGAGTTTGAATTTCCACTCAGCTGTTCGGTTCTGAGCTCTGTTAGGGGCTGGCTCTAACCAACTTTCCCCTCTTGCTCTCACACTCTTCCCCTGCCACGGTCCTCTTTGGACCTGTTCCTTGCTGGGCCTGGAGTCCCAGAGATGAACTGACAGGCTCCTATGAGTTCACAGTTTAATGGGGGAGACACTGGTGACCAAGCTTGTAGCGCAGTGTGAGAAATCATGGAGGGGTGCTGAGTACCCTGAGAGGGTCCTATCCAGGGGAACCAAGTGTGCTTACAGAGTGTGGGTGGGGGACAGGGCAGGGTGGTCAGAGGAGTCATCCCTGAGACAGGGACATTTCAGCTGGGCCTTTGATGGATGGATAGGAGTTCAACATGTGGAGAAGAAATATGGGAGCAGGAGGCCCATCTGGAGCACATCCCCTGGGTTGCCAGGCTGAGCTGGGTCTCCATGGACTGCAGCAGAAATGCAGGTTAGAGACCCCGCCTGCCTCCCCTGAACATCCCCTCAGTTGGACAGACTTAGGAGTGTGTGTGCCCACCCCAGGCCTTGGCCTGGCTCTGATCCAAACCTCCTCCTTCATCTTACCTTGGCTGCTTCTCCTGCAGTGGCCAGGCCCAGAGGTGGGCATGCTCAGCCCTGCCAACCCCTCCTTGCCTCCAGCCCAGCCTCCTTCCTCCTCTTGGCGGCTTGAGGCTTATCCCAGCTGTTAAAAATAAACAGTTATAACATCGACAAGTGCCTTCCTGCTTAAGGGGCCCTGGGGGCTGCTGTGACATCCAGCGGCAGGTCTGAGCCTGCAGAGATGAGGCTGGAATCCCAACTGTGGCCGATTTTGCCATAGGAGGCTTGGAGGGGTGGCGGTGGTTCTTGGTTGCCTCGCTCAAGCTAGAAGGCAAGGCTGGTGTGAGGAGGCCGAGTGGCCTGGTGGGTCAGCAGATTTGGACGCTTTCTGTGGGGCCACCACACTCTATCTAGACTTCACGGCGTCTCTCCTGGCTGCGCTCAAGGGCTGGCAGGAGCCAATAAATGGTGCGTTGGGCCTGGGGAGAACCTGGAGACCTCAGTGTGCGTCCACCTACAGAGGGCAGCCTCGCCCGACTCACTCAGCCAGTTGTCGTCATGACTGCAGGCCCAGTTGGGTTCAAATATTCTGTTCTCAAGAGATTCTGGAAATCAATACTTTCATGTCAATTCTTCCAATTTTTAAAGGTCAATAAATAATTCAAAATTTCGAAAAAAGATTTGCCAGGTGGACACAGCCAAGGGCTGCCAGTTTAAAGCTGCACTCCCCTCCTGATCTTGGCAGGAATGGTGCTCCGTGGCCTTCCAGCTCTGACTCCACTGCAGTTTCAAATGCCCGGGCCAGGGCGCCAGGCCACACGGATCTGCCTGCCGGTGGGGGGGTGGTCCTTGACTCTGATGCCCACCCCGGCTCAGGGAGCTGTGGCTGGGGACTAGGCAGCTGTTGCTGTCCGTACCTGAGATATGCCCATTGCCCATCAGCCTGGCCTGGGGCATTCGTTCTCCGAGTGTGGTCCCCGCCCCTCAGCCGCATCCAGGAACTTGTTAGAAATGAAAAATTGGGGGCTGCAGCTCAGACTTTCTTATTCAGAAACCCTGGGACCCGGCAGTACTTACAAGCCCGGCAGGTGATTCTGATGCTGGCTGCAGTTTGAGGACCACTGGTCTGAGGGCAGGGCTGGGTGATTCTTTGAGATGGGCGTGGGCGAGCGCTCACCGTGTGCTACGCACAGCACAGGTGTTATCTCATTATCTTCCATACAGCCCCACTTTTCAGACAGGTAAACTGAGACTCAGAGAGGTGAAGTCACTTCCCCGAGTTCATATTTGCTTAAACGGCAGAAGCAGGAGCCACCTGCTTTGAAGCCCTAGGCCTTTAGCTGGGATGCTCTGCCACTCTGAGTCCGCCACATTGGGGCAGTCGGTGTCCCACACACGGGTCTCCTTGTGGTTGCCCGCCCGTGCCCACAGCCCGGATCATCTACTTGCCCTAGATGGTCCTTGACTCTTTGTATCAAGGTAAGCTCCTGGGGGATCTCTGAGGTACTGGCCAAATCACTGGGGCCCAGAAACTGCTCAGCATTCCTCTGCCCTCCCTGCCCAGGTTCATGGCCACCAGTGACCTAATGTCAGAGCTGCAGAAGGACTCCATCCAGCTGGATGAGGACAGCGAGCGCAAGGTGGTAAGAATGCTGCTTAGGCTCCTGGAGGACAAGAACGGGGAGGTGCAGAACCTGGCAGTCAAGTGGTAAGTGTTGACCTTGGCGGGGATGGGAGGGAGCCTGCCCAGCATGGGAGTACCCAGGGGTCCCTGCCCCTTTGGGGTGCAGCCTCGGAGAGAAGAATTACTGAGCAGCTCTTGGAGCACCTGTGGAGCTGGGCAATGCCTTGCTCTGGCTTCCCCCAGAAGTACACCTGGTGGCAAGGGTTCAAGTGTAAGTTTATTAGGGCAGTGATCCCAGAAGACTCTGGTAGCAGGATAGGGAAGTGAGGCAGGGAAGGAAGAAAAGCAATGAAGCCTGTGTTATCAGACAGGTTACTGCTATGGGCAAGTGGGGCTTAACCCTGCTGGGGACCCGTGGGACAAAGTGTAGGACATGCCCCTCAGAGTGTCTCCATCTGCTAGTGCGGTCACTCCTTGATTGAGGGCTGCACCTGGGGTAGGCGGAGGGCATGCATCCCCTGGCACCTCTAGCGAGAGAAAGCCGTAGGGCACAGATGCAGGTACTGGCAGCTGGAAGGTCAGCTTGACATGCACAGTAGTGAGGGCTGAAAGGGCATAGGAGGCCCCCAAAAGCCTTTGCCCTAGGCATCATGAGGTTGTAGTCCTGAAACCTTTGCCAGTCACCTCCAGAGCTGAAAAAGCAAGATGGGGTATGCACAGGGCACGTGTGTGTGTGTGGTGGGGTGGGCAGGGGACCTAGGAATGGCAGGGGTCAACAGAGAACTGGGGCACTGCTTCTCAAACAGTACTCTGAGCTGGATTCAGGCATTCTGGGCTGCTTGCGAATTTCAACTTGATCCCAAAGCTGAGGAATTCAGTAAAGAGTTTCATGCAGGAACAAGATGTGCACAGGTTTGTGGTCTGGGAGCATCCCTCTGACAGTGGAATCAGGTGGACTGGTTTCCTAGTAACAGACCTAACAACCCTGTTTTTATAACACATGGTCTGAAATACTGTTTTGAAATTGATACGTAATAGAACCTGCCTCCACACGTGATTACAAAACAGTATATATAATGCCCTAAACTGAAGCACAGAGAGCGTAGTTGAAGGTAAGACAGTTCATGTTTCAGCGTGTAAATGCTCGGGCACGTGGACGGGAGACGTGATGATGACGATGTGAAAGCGCGCACCTGAGCGTGGGCCCCCTGTGCGCACCACGGCAGTGAGCAGGTGGGGACAGGCGTGGATGTTGATACCACAAATGGCACTGCTTTTATGAGATTTTCTGAAATGGTGACCATCTCTTGGTCAAGTTTCCCAGAAAAAGAAAGTACAGTCTTCCATCAATTTACCTGCTAACTACATTTTCGGAAACTTTAGAGTATATTAGCACAGTGCAAAAAGAGATTTTGTGTTTATATGTAAAATGAAAGTAGGTTTTGGACTCAGGTGATTATAGAAAGGCTTTTTACCTATATGAATGCCCAGTGGGATGTTAGAAACTCCAGCAGGACATGGAACATGGTTTATTTTGCAATATCGTCTTTCTCTCAGCCCCGGCTTCCTCCTCTCCCCTCAGTAAAAGCCAGAAGTGCCATCTCATTAGTTAGGATGACCATGAAAGGCTCCCCCAATACATTTCCAGAACGCCCTTGGGGGCAGTATCACCCTACGGGGAACTAGTGCTGTAGGTAGACTGGGAAGACCTGTCATCACTTAGATGAAGAAAGAAGTCAAGAGTTTGCAAACTGCTGTGTGCTGCAGCCACCTGGGACTCTTGTTTAAATTATGTGCGCCCCACCCAGGGGTTCTCATTCAGGAGGAGCTGGGGCAGGCAGATGAGGATGTAGCACCCAGCAGTCTGCATTCTAATGCACACCATCATCTTGAGAACCACTCTTTTAGGTCAGGATCTCAGCTGTGACTGCACGTTAGAATGACCTGGGGAATTAAAAAACACTCCCAGCGGCCAGGCCGCACCTGAAACCAATTACCTCTGACTCTCTGGGGCTGGCACCCAGGTAACAAGTTCTTAAAAGGCCCCAGGTGGTGGCAATGCACAGTTAAGGCTGAGAACCAGTATGTCTGGTGTGGTTTTTAAATTTTAACACGCATTTGAATCACCTAGGGATTTTGTTGGAATGTAGATTCTGGTTCAATAGCGCTAGTTGAGGACCTGAGCTTCTGCATTTCTGACAAGTGCCAGGTAGTGCTGACAATGCTGATCTGTGACCATACCTGGAGGAGCAAGGCTCCAAGACAGAGGTTCTCAAAGTGTGGTCCCTGGACCACCAGCATCAGCTTCTACTGGGAACTTGCTAGAAATGTGAATTCTCAGGCTCCACCTGGACCCCCCCACCTCCAGTCTGAAAATCTGGGGTGGTGCCCAGCAATCTGTGTTTTAACAGGTCCTTGAGGGGATTCTGATACACATACAATTTTGAGAACCCTGCTCTTGGATCTTCCTTGATTTGCAGCTGAGGTTTCTGGGTTCGACAGTTTGGCTGTATACTGAGATGCAAAACCCAGGAGGAGATGCAGGTTTGGGAGGTGCCAGGAGTGATGTTGGTATCTCTCTTTCTGGCAAAACAGGGAGTCCCCTGTTGATCTGGGGCCTTTCCCTCAGCACATGTGGCCCCACGGGCGTGGTAGGGGTGCATAAGGGCAACCTAACTCAGGCTGAGCCTAGGTTTTTGGACCCCTCCCTCCCTTCTTGCTCAGCCTGGGTCCTCTTGTGGGCAAAGTGAAGGAGTACCAGGTGGAGACCATCGTGGACGCCCTCTGTGCCAACATGCGGTCAGACAAGGAGCAGCTCCGGGACATCGCCGGCATCGGCCTCAAGACCGTCCTGTCGGAGCTTCCCACTGCGGCCACAGGTGCCCAGGTCCCAGGGGCTAGGGGCTCTGTGATTTGTCCTAGTTTATGATTCAAGAAGCTGAGGCTCAGACTGGTGACGGGACTTACCCAAGGTCGGCCAGCTAGTAAGTGGCAGAGAATTCAGACCCAGATCTGTTGACGTTCATGGCTCTGTTTCAGGGATGCTTTTAGCTGTAAGTAACAAAAGTCTAACTAATGGTAGCTTGAAGAAGTAGAGGGTTGCTTTTCTCACATAACTCTGGAGGGATCAGCCACTCCATTCTTGTAGCAATTCATTTAGAAGGTCAGTTAGGACAGGGCTGAGGTCTCTGGCCATGTCTCTTGCCCTTTATAAGAAAAGCATGTTTCCCCAGATGCCTCGAGAAGACTTTGACCTGTGTCTCACTGGGCAGAATGGGGGCACTTGGCCCCTCCTAGCAGCAAGGGAGTCTAGGAAAGACGTGCTTGATTTTTCCCACCTCCCCAGTGGAAGGCGGAAGGCGGAAGGCAGAGGGGTTGGGTGCAGGTGAGCACCAGACCAGCCAGCAGGTCGGCCCTCGGTTCTTCAGCTCCTCAAGCTGTCTCTAGTTTGGTTGGACTCTGGGTCAAGCCTTGGACCACTCGAGCCCTAGCTTCCCTGGTCATCAGTTTTCCAGGGATGTGGGGTCAGAAACACAACCAGAGCAAAGGCTGACCACAGGAGGAGGTCAGCCCTGAGCCTCACCTTGCCCACCTTGTGCTCTGCGCAGGCTCCAGCCTGGCCACCAATGTGTGCCGGAAGATCACAGGCCAGCTCACCAGTGCCATCGCCCAGCAGGAGGACGTGGCCGTGCAGCTGGAGGCCCTGGACATACTCTCTGACATGCTGAGCAGGTGCAAGAGGCCACCCAGGGCAAGGAGGATGGGGTGGCGGCCGGGGGACAGGGAGGGACTCAGGTTCACAGAGCCAGCATTTACTGCACACTAGGGCTCCTTAATAGTCCCAGCAGTGTCCCAGAACAGCTCGTTTGTCACAGTTTTTTGGGCTCTGAGAGGCGATGTGGCCTGCCTGAAGTCGCAGTCAGTCCGTGGCAGAACTTCACACTGAACTTGGGTCTCCCCATTGCTGAAGCCCACGTGTGTCGGTCCTCTCCCTTACCCCTTCTTCCTCCTTTTTATCTTCTCTTGGATTCATATAGCTGGATGGGCCTTTGTTTTAAATTTTGCATTGCACATTTTTAAAGGCTTCATTTCTTCTGCCTCCCAAGATGTGAGCACCTCCCAGAAAAAAAACCAGGTGCTGGACTAGTGCTGGGAAGATGGAGTTGGCTCAGTCTTGGCTGCTCCTGAGGACGAACTCACAGATGTGACCCTGAATGGAGGCAGAACAATAGGGATCAGAGCAGGGCCCGTAGGAGCGCAGAGGAGGAGCCCCATCCCAGCCAGTAGGGTGGGGAACCTTCCTAGAGAGGGTCCAGCCAGCTGAGCCTGCAAGGATGGGCAGGATTTGGCCAGGTGTGGGCGGGCACAAGGGGGACACTGGACAGGGAGGCAGCCCCCAGCCCAGAAATTAGAGGCCGGAGAAGACACGGGATCCCGAGGGTTGTGTAAGGTGGTCATGGGGCTGGGGTGTAATGAGGAGGGGTCGGTGTGGAGAGATGAGGCCCAAGGACTGGGCGAGGGTAGAGTGGATGGGGTTAGGGACTAAAGATTATACTGAAAGTGGGAGGAGCCCACAGAGGGGTTCTCAGCAGGGGCTGAGAACCTCTGCACATTTGTGTGTTTTATGCTGATCTTTCTGCAGTGCGTGTGGCAGATGGGAGGGGTTGACCTGGCCGGGAGATGGGTTAGGAGGCCTCTGCAGGCAGGTGAATTCAGGTTGTGTTTAGGAGGTAGACTCCACAGGGCCTGGAGTGGGTGAGAGGCTAAGACACAAGGGTGATACCCAGGGGTCTGGCTTTCCTACTGGGGACACGGACACAGGGCCATTGGCTGTGTGGATCCGTTCCAGGAGCAGTGTGTGGGGAACAGGGTGTTGGATTCCAGGTGGGGCACGTTGAATCTGAGGTGTCTGGGAGACACCTCACCAAAAACTCCATAGGGTGGGCCTGAGGGCCAGAGCCTGTCTTGCTCACCCAAGCTTCCAGCCCCGGTGCTGTCACATAGTAGGTGAACAAATAAATCAATGAAACCCAGGAAAGAGGTCTGAGCTGGACAGGGAGACACAGGAGGGTGAGGTCAATGTGTTTGTGTGGAGTGAGAGAAGTTTTGGGACATGTATGGAACGGACAAAGCACAGGCCTGGTCTGAAGGTGGGATGGAAGCTGCTGAGGTGGGCAGGGACTGTGTTCTACCTGAGCAGAAAGCATTCCCTGGTGTTACCTCTTGCCTTGAGCCCAGAGCTCAGCTTATCCAAAGGGCCCTGGAGAGCCATTGAAGGAGTTAGGCAGAGGTACCCTTTAGATCACTGGCTTCAGTGAGGGAGGATGGGCATTGAAGTTAGGCCCAGGATCCCAGGAAATCAGGACAGTTCACTGGAGTCCCCCACACCCCAGTACCATCTGGCCTTCTCCCCAGGCTGGGGTCCTGGATACCCAGGTCCAAGTCCTGGCCTTGCACTTCTGGCTGGGTAGGCTTGAGAAATCCCTGCCTCTCTCTGCTTCCTTTCGTGTAATAATAATGAATAATTACTTCACTCAGTTGAGGGGAGCATTTCCGTTTACCAAGGGCCATTGGGTTGTCATAATTCCGGGGAGGAGGGCAAGGAAACAATGGGGAGGGGGGAGGTGCCTGGCCCAGGCTGCCTGCCGCGAGGGCCTTGCCCGACGCCCCCTCCGGCTCCCCAGGCTGGGCGCCCCACTGGGCGCCTTCCACGCCAGCCTCCTGCACTGTCTGCTGCCGCAGCTGAGCAGCCCGCGCCTGGCGGTGCGCAAGCGGGCAGTCGGGGCGCTCGGCCACCTGGCGGCCACCTGCAGCACCGACCTCTTCGTCGAGCTCGCCGACCACCTGCTGGACCAGCTGCCCGGCCCGCGTGCACCCGCCAACCCCGCTGCTATCCGCACCTTGATCCAGTGTCTGGGCAGCGTCGGCCGCCAGGCCGGCCACCGGCTCGGTAAGGGGGCGGGGTCCCACGGCAAGGGGGCGGGGCCGAAGCAGAGAGGTGCGGGGAGAGGGGTGACCAGGGCTGAGGAGGCGGGGCCTGGGAAGGCCACCTCCTTGGCTAGGGGGCGTGGCTGAGGTGGGGAGGTGCTGGGGAGAGGGGCGGGGCCAAGGTAAGGAGGAGTGGCTGAAGTACCTGGAAGGGGCCAGGCAGGCTCAAGAGGCATCCAGGGGGACCAGGCAGGGGCCCCCCTTGCCTGGTCTATAAGGACAGTGCTTGCCTCCCCTCTTTCCTCGTCCAGCGCTACAACCTAGCACAGGAGATAAGGCAAGGACACGAGTAATAGTTTCAACAACAGATGTTACTTTTTGAGTGCCTGGTCTGTGCCAGGACCTGGGTTGGAGCTCTTTATCTGCATCTTACGACTAATCTGGACAAAAGCTTTGACTGGCAGGCTTTGTTATCCCGACTGTGAAGATGAGTAGACTGAAGTTAAAGGAATGTGGTGTGCCCGAGGCTCTGCAGCTTACAGGTGTCCGAGTCATGGCTAGCACCTTTGTCTGCTTGACTGAGTTTGCCGTGGTCAGGGCTGCAGGTTCAGGCACAGGCTAAGTCCCATGGGCTGGGGAAGCCCAGGAGAGGGTCTGGACTGGCCTCACCTCAGTCACCCACTTACAGGGGCCCACCTGGCCCGCCTGGTGCCCCTGGTGGAGGAGTTCTGCAACCTGGATGACGATGAGCTTCGAGAGTCCTGCCTCCAGGCCTTCGAGGCCTTCCTGAGGAAGTAGGTGCAGTGGGGGTGCCAGAAGCTGGGGGCCCCAGGCTTTCTTTGGGAGGTTGGTGGGGATGGGGTCAGGGCGTGATACTGACCTGAAAGCACTCAGATCTCAGGACCCACCCCTGGGCCCCACCCCCAATCCTGTCCTGCCTGGGTCCAGCAGAGCCTCCCCCATCCTACCCTACAGGTGCCCCAAGGAGATGGGTCCTCACGTGCCCAACGTGACCAGCCTCTGCCTCCAGTACATAAAACACGACCCCAACTATAACTATGACAGTGACGGGGACGAGGAGCAGATGGAGACAGAGGACAGTGAATTCAGTGAGCAAGGTGGGTGGCCAGCTTGTCCTTGGGCTTGTGGGTGGAAATGGGTGCAGCCCTCCTGGGAGTCCCCCAAAGACGGGCCACATTGGGTGCCCCATCCTGACCCCAGCTCTTCCACAGGCTCCAGCCACACCCTCAGAAGCCTGGAGCCTCCGTGGTCCCTGCACTCTGGTTCACAGATCTCGTGACAGCAGTCATTGCTGTTATTTATTCAGCATCTACTGATGTCCTCTTATTTCATGTTCCTTACAGTAACCCTAGAAAACCAGACATTTATCATCATCCCCATATTTCAGACAAGGAAACCGAGACTTAGCGAAGAGATATGCCTGAGGTAACACAGCTCAGAAGTGGCATAGCTGGGACTCGGGGCCATGTCTCCCAGACCCCTCCATCTCTGTAACCTTTTAGCTGTGGCTTCCAAGAGCCAAGGCTTTAGCCCAGCAGAGTGAAGCTCTAATGGTGGAATGGTTGGCGCTGACAGGGGAAAGTTACCTGGACGGGGAATGGACTCAACGGCTTCTTTCTGTCTGTGCCTGTGGTCCTGTCTCACTCAGGTGGATGCCCCCGGACCTGGGAGGCATTGATGGAGGCGAGGGACTTAGGTCCTGACGGGGTACTTGGAGCGAGATGCAGTAGGAGATGTGTTTGGACAGGCATGTTGGGGCCTCAAGTGCCAGCCAAGGAGATGAGGCGTTTTCCTGTTAGTAACAGGGAGCTCTGGATGTTTCTCCATGGGTGACACAGGGTGGAGATGACAAAGGCCCATCAGAGGGGACATCTGCCAAGCTGACGAGATGCATCTGGCGCCATCCACGTGGCATGTCCAGATACAGTGCCCTGAGAGTCTGAGTTATCCACAGAGCAGTGTAGGTAGGAACATGTTGGCCTCTGAGCCCGTGCCTGAGAGTGTCCCTAGGGAGGCCTGTCCCCCTCCGAGCCTCATGTGTGTCCCCCTTGGTGCGTGGGTGGGCCTGACTCAGCTCTGCTATTTCTAGCTGTGTGTCCTCAGGAGGGTCTCTCACCCTCTCTGAGCCTTATACTTGTCATCTAGAAAAGGGGCTCAAGGCCCCTTTGTTCCTGAGGTGTGGTCAAGACTTGAGCTCTGGCCTCTCGGGGGAGCTTGGAGAGTAGAGAGCCACTCAAATGTACCTTTTCCTTATTAGTAGCCCTGCTTGGAAGGCGGAATCAGGAGAGGTTGGGGGTGGGGGTGGGGGAAGGGAGGCCCTACGGCCTCTTCTCCCTGGGATCCCGGTAAGTGAAACATCACACAGCCCGTCCTGAAACCATGGGATGGGTCTTGTGTGCCAAATGGATTCCCTAAGTCCTCACTGGAGGCTTGGGAGTCTGTTTTTTCCCTGATGTAGTCAAAACTACAAAGGGTCTGGAGGCAGAGGGTGGACCCTGGCTTACCTCCGGCTGTTTCCCTGCTTCAGTGACTGGAGTGAGCACTGGCCGGCTCCCTCATCTCCGTGGGGGAAATAATCTGCTTGTAAGGTGTGAGGCTAAAGTGAGGTTGTGGATTTGAAGCACTTGTGCCGTCTTAGCACACAGCAGGTGTCGATTAAATGGTAGGTCACCTCCCAATAGTTACAGTGACACGGAAAGAGGGGCCCGCAGCGCGCTCCTTGCCGCCCCCTCCCTCTCACTGCTCTGTCCTGGGTAAGGACCTGGGAGGGGCAGGTGCTAGGTGTGCAGGGCTCCACGGGTGTCTGTTCCTGGCGCAGAGAGCGAGGATGAGTACAGCGACGATGATGACATGAGCTGGAAGGTGCGCCGCGCGGCGGCCAAGTGCCTGGCGGCCCTGATCAGCTCGCGCCCGGACCTGCTGCCGGACTTCCACTGCACCCTGGCGCCGGCGCTCATCTGCCGCTTCAAGGAACGTGAGGAGAATGTCAAGGCCGACGTCTTCGGGGCTTACATCGTGCTGCTGCGGCAGACGCGGCCCCCGAGGGGATGGCTGTTGGCCGCGGAGGAGCCCACCCAGACCCACAGCAACCTCCACATGTTGCGAGGACAGGTGTGACAGCCTTCACTCTCCCTCCCACCTGCTCACCTCTCTTCTGTGGTCCAACTTCCCTCCCATCCACCCACCTCCGCATCTGTCCACCCGCCCGCGCATGTATCCACCCACTCGCGTAGCCGACCACCTGCCCATGTGTCCATCCACCCAGCGAAGTGTGGTGGAGCGTGTTGAGTGCTTGCTACCTGCCCGGCCCTGTGTTCCAAGTGCAGGGCACAACCAGGAGCAAAGCAGATGAAGTCCGCGTCCCTGGACCACAGTCTTGGGGCAGATAGACAATGACACAAGTAGGGTTCCAGGCCACAGGAAGGGGGTTCACTTTTATTCTAAGAGGGTGGAAACCACAGGAGGGGAATTATGTGATCCCACTCATTTGAAGATGCCCATTCTAGCTGCCTGTGGGGAGTGGGTGGTAATGGCTTGGAGACACAGGAGGCGGTTGCAGCTGTGCAGGGGAAAGGGATGGGGGTGGTGCCTTGGGCCCCGGGGTGGAGAGGAGCATAAGACTTGACAGGTAGCTTTGGGATTTGCTCATGGATGTAGAGGGCGAGGGTCAGGGAGTTGTTCTGTGACTTCCAGGCTCTGCTGAAACACGAGGTTCAGTCCCCCAAGATGGCGGGGTTGGTGGGGGAGGTGTCTGGAGTTCTGCTCTGGACGTTTACATCGAGGTCCTCACTGGGTGCCCGAGCCGAGATGCTGAGCGGGCAGCTGGCACAGGAGGTCTGGTGTTGGGGATGTAGATCTGGGAGTCTCGGCTTCACCTGAATCCGAAATCTGGGGAGTGGATGAGCTCATCTGGGGAGAGCGTCTGGCCAGGGAAGGGAAGGGGCCCCAGCGTTCGCCCTCACCGAGCATAGGAGTGAGGAGCCACACAGCCTGCGTGGCCTTGAGCAAGGCTCTTCAACTCTGGGCCTGTTTCCCACTTGTAAGGCAGACACAGAAGTAGTTCCTACCTTGGAGGGGGAATGTGGAATCAGGTGCGGGGTGCGGAGTGAGTGATGGGAGAGTCATGATGGAGCGATCCTATCCACGATGGGAGTCCTCCATGGGCAAAGCCCCCCAGGATGGGTGGGAGGTGGAGGTTCCTGGGTGGTCACTGATCGCCCCCCACCTGCCCACAGGTGCCCCTTGTGATCAAGGCCCTGCAGCGGCAGCTAAAAGATCGGAGTGTCAGGGCCCGCCAGGGCTGCTTCAGCCTCCTCACGGAGCTGGCAGGTGTCCTCCCGGGCAGCCTGGCGGAGCACATGCCGGTGCTGGTAGCAGGTAGGATGGGCCAGAACTGGGTGTCTGCTGTCCTGGGCGTCTTCCAGAACCCAGCCCCCAATCCCCGAGGGTACCCCTGTTCAGAAACCTATGGTGGCTCCCTACTGCCAGCAATGAGAACACGGCTGGGGTGCAGGCCGTACTTCCTGATTTCAAGTGGGTTTCCTGTCCTGGGTCCTCAGCAGTGGCCCTGGCCAAGCCCTGACCAAGCCCTGACCTCTCAGAATTTGCTACATAAGAGCCTGGGTGCCTGGGTCCAGCTCAGACCTCTGGAGGTGCTCCACAGCCCCATCCAGGGAGGGCTGAGTTGGGTGAGGGTCTGTGGCCCCTTAACTTCTGCGCCCACCCCACAGGCATCGTCTTCTCACTGGCTGACCGCTCTAGCTCCTCTACCATCCGGATGGACGCCCTGGCCTTCCTGCAGGGGCTGCTGGGCACAGAGCCGGCTGAGGCCTTCCACCCACACCTGCCCACTCTCCTGCCACCTGTGATGGCCTGTGTGGCTGACCCTTTCTACAAGATCGCGGCCGAGGCCCTGCTGGTGCTACAGGAGCTGGTGAGGGCCCTGTGGCCACTGGACCGGCCTCGGACATTGGATCCTGAGCCCTATGTTGGAGAGATGTCTGCAGCCACCCTAGCACGGCTTCGTGCCACTGACCTGGACCAGGAGGTGAAGGAACGGGCCATCTCCTGCATGGGTCACCTCGTGGGCCACCTGGGTGACCGGCTTGGGGATGACCTGGAGCCGTCGCTCGTGCTCCTCCTGGACCGCCTGCGGAATGAGATCACCCGACTTTCTGCTGTCAAGGCGCTGACACTGGTGGCCATGTCCCCACTGCAGATTGACCTGCGACCCATCCTGGCAGAGGCACTGCCCATCCTGGCCTCGTTCCTGCGCAAGAACCAACGGGCGCTGCGGCTGGCCACGCTGGCCGCCCTGGACGCCCTGGCCCGGAGCCAGGGACTCAGCCTCCCGCCCCCCGCCGTGCGGGCCGTCCTGGCTGAGCTGCCCGCCCTGGTCAGCGAGAGCGACATGCATGTGGCCCAGTTGGCTGTGGACTTCCTTGCCACCATGGCCCATGCCCAGCCGGCTGCTTTGGCCGAGGTCAGTGGCCCCGTGCTCTCAGAGCTGCTGCGGTTGCTGCGGTCGCCCCTGCTGCCGGCCGGGGTGCTGGCCGCCGCCGAAGGCTTCCTGCAGGCGCTGGTGGGGCCCCGCCCGCCGTGCGTGGACTACGCCAAGCTCATCGGCCTGCTCACCGCGCCCGTTTACGACCAGGCGGCGGACGGCGGGCCCGGCCTGCACAAGCAGGTGTTCCACTCGCTGGCTCGGTGCGTGGCGGCCCTCACAGCCGCCTGTCCCCAGGAGGCGGCGGGCACAGCCAACCGCCTGGTCTGCGATGCCAGGTCACCCAACTCGAGCACGGGGGTCAAGATCCTGGCGTTCCTGTCGCTGGCCGAGGTGGGCCAGGTGGCCGGCCCGGGCTCCCAGCGGGAGCTGAAGGCGGTGCTCCTGGAAGCCTTGGGGTCACCCAGTGAGGACGTGAGGGCGGCTGCCTCCTATGCGCTGGGCCGTGTGGGCGCCGGGAACCTGCCTGACTTCCTGCCCTTCCTGCTGGGGCAGATGGAGGCCGAGCCCCGGCGGCAGTACCTGCTGCTGCATTCGCTTAGGGAGGCCCTGGGGGCCGCCCAGCCCGACAGCCTGAAACCCTACACTGAGGACATCTGGGCCCTGCTGTTCCAGCGCTGCGAGGGCGCCGAGGAGGGCACCCGGGGGGTGGTGGCCGAGTGCATCGGGAAGCTGGTCCTTGTGAACCCTCCGTTCCTTCTGCCCCGGTTCCGGAAGCAACTTGCTGCAGGTAGGGGCTTGGGGATGGGCAGAGGCAGCCCAGCTTGGATGTGGGCACTTTGCCCTAGCATCCTAGGAGCCCACACAAGGGGAGCTCGTTCAGGTCATGGGGTCTGGGAGTCACGGTGTTTCTGAGAGTAAATGGAGAGGAGCCGTTAAAAACAGTGTTTCCTGAGACTTCAAGGCCTCTTCCCATGGTCCCCTCAGGGGCGAAATCCTTGGTGTGTCCCGACAAGAAATGAACTTTGCACAGTGCCACTTTAATCATCCTTGCTGTGGACAGAAGCCTGTGGCCCAGGGGAAGGTTAGTGAAGGCCGTTCTCTGAGGGGCCAGAAACTGCAGCCGGACAACTTGAGCCAGGAGCAGATGTAATCGTGGACTAGGATTGGCTGCCTGACCCCAGGGTTTGGAGAGGGCCAGGCAAGCGGGGCCGGAGCAGGTCTTAGCATTGTCAGGTCAGAGCCCGATGGAATGTGCTGCAGCTCAGGGAGGAAGAAAGCGGGCAGGTGGGGCTGAGGTCTTGGGCAGATGAAGGCCCTTGAGAACAGAAGGCCTCTGGGCCGGCAGCTGGTCAGCTGGTTCCCAGGGTGTGTGAGTTGGTACAGTGCAGGCAGAGTGCTTGGTGTGGTGCGTCGGTGCTGAGCTAGTAACCTGTCGCCACTGTGTTAGTGATCATGGGCCAGCCCTTCCTGGGCCACCGGTGCGTGAGCAGCCTCTTTGGGCCCTCACCGCTGTGTGGACAGGGAGACCACACTGAGGGCATCACCCGTTAGACTGCACAGGGCTCTTCACGAGGACCCTTGAGAGGTGAGAGCCTCGGGATGAGAGGCAGCCCTGCCTCTTCTCAGCTCTGATTTGTTTAGGCCTCCCTCCCTCATGGCCACTGTTGAACCAGCCAAGTGGTCACTGGCTGCTGGGAAGCTTAGTGCCAAATCAGTGGCGTCCTAGCAAGTTCACGGGCCTGCCTGACGCCTCTCCCTGCGCACCCTCACTCTGGTCTCCATCTCACTTCCTGCCTGTTGTTGTCCTTGGCCTCATTTTTCTTAATTGACTTAATCCTGTTCTGTGGGTATTATCTCCATCAGCCACCCCGAATCTTCTTAGGAGCCAGTCAGGATGGAAAGAGGGAAAAACTACACGTGTGAAGCCAGTAACTCTTTCATTCATTTGAGCACCAGATTGTAGACCTTCTCCTGAGTCTTGAACTAAATCTGCGGTTAGAAACAGGCTTAACCCCTTCACTGCTGTGTGCCGAGGGCGCAGGGTGGCCGGGGGAGGAGTGAGCAGCTGATATATTGCTTCACCCTAATGGGAACTGTATTGCCCTCCCTTTCTGCAGCTTTCCTACTCAGAAAGCAGAAGAGCAACATTAAGTGAGGTCAGCCTGCTTGAAGCACTGCTGCCCCTGCTTGGGGAAGGCAGGCCTAAGGGGCCCCGAGAAGGCCAGGAGCAGCGAGTGAATTTTGGCCCTGCTGTGTGACCTTAGATATCAGTTTAACCTTCCTGGGTCTCTCTTTCCTCATCTGTAAAATGGAGATTAATAATAATTTTTATTAATTATTTTGATTAATATTATATTCCCTATTATTATCAGTTAATGGATAGGATTGATTAATCCTGAGGATTGAGATAACGTGTCTGGAAAACAGCATGCAGCCCAGGGCCTGGGCAGGGGTCTGTCTTTGGGCTGGCCACGGTCTGGGGTTCTTGTTCTCCGTTTGCGTCCTCGGCGTGGTTACCTGAGAGCGGGCAGTTTTACCCTCAGCTGCAGCAGGAAGGATTCAGGGGAGGTTCTGGGCTGCCAAGGGGAACAGGAGCATTGACTTCATCAAAGATGGGTGGGGGTGGTTTCGGGTGGGTAGGGGATGTGGTTCTGTCTCCCGTGGAGGCAGAGAGGCCTGGTGCCGTCCGCCCTGTGGGTGTATGGGACTGGCCGTGCCCGCGGCCAAGCGCGGCCTCTTGTCCTGCAGGCCGGCCGCACACCCGGAGCACGGTCATCACAGCGGTCAAGCTCCTCGTCTCGGACCAGCCCCACCCCATCGACCCCCTCCTGAAGAGCTTCGTCGGTGAGCATCCCCCCAGCCCTCGCCCCCTTCAGTCCCTCCGCCCCATTCTTTGGCTTGAGCTGACTTCTCTTACACCTTAGCTGAGGGGAGTTGGAGACCTGGGAGACTGTCCCACCCTGGGACAGGCCGCAGGGCCTGGGTTCAAATCCCGGCACTCCCCTTGAGTTGCTGGGTGAGCCCAGCATGTCCCTTTTCACCCCCATGGGTGCCTGGGGGAGAGCACTCTGTGAACACAGTCTCTTAGAAGCAGAAAAGCAAAGATCTGACTTGCGCTGGCTTTTTCGGACACCAGGCTGGGAAGGGCTGCACCGGGGCTGGGGAGACTGGCTACCCGGCTCCTGCCCTGCCTGAGGGGCCCAAACAGCCTTGCCTCCGGGCATTCACCCAGACCACACCGGAGTCTGGCCCTCCTCACCCCAGCAGGCCAATTGAGTGTGGAGAGATTTTGGCATCTGCTAGCCTCGGGTTCAAATCCTGTCTCTGTTGCTCTGGCTGTGTGAGCCTGGACAGGCCATCTTGTCCTCAGCTAGGAAACGGGGTGCTGATCCCCACCTGCTGGGGCACTGTCTTTTGTGACCAAGGGGTTAGCACTCTGGATTGAACGTGTCCAGATGCTGGAGCAGTATCTTCAGCAGCAGTTTCCTCCACGTCCTGACCCAGCCGGCACTCGCTGCCCGCAGCCCTGGTTGCCCACCTCTTGCCTGAGCTGCCCGTGGCTGGCACCCCCCAGGCCTCCCCTGGGTGTTTGGGTTTGTTGTACGTTTCTGAGCTCTCTCTGTAGATGGGGTACCACGCTAGACCTTCTAATCTTCCTGATCACAGTTCATCCTCACAGCCCCGTGCGTAGGCAGTAGTCCCAGGATGCACACAGGTAGTCTGAGAATTGACAGCCCTTATGTGAGAAAAATCAGTGTTTGTTTGTAGTCCTTTGTCGTTGGTCCGAGGGCATCTCGCCACAGTGCTTTGAAAGTGACTCAGGTGAGCTGTTTTCTCCTTTAACCTGGGTGGTTCTACTAACCATTTGAAATACAGTGAGATTTTTTTTTTAGGGATTCCTCTCATTCTTGATTTTATTTATTGAATATATAAAACAGTAACACAGTTATTAAAAAATCTAACTAATGCAAAAAGGTATATTCAAAGAAGTGCTGTGTGACTTTGTGTAAGTCCCTTCACCTCCCTGACCTTTGTAATAGTACTGAGTTGACATTTGGGGGGTCCTCGCCCTGTGCTGGGGGCTCTGTGACGTGCTTTATAGACATTACCACATGCTTAATCCTCAAACCAGGCCTGCAGTGTAGGTCCTGCTCTTGCCCCCATTTTACAGATGAGGGCCCATGGTTAGGAAGTGGTTGAGGCTGGATTTGAACCCAGGCAAGACTCAAGTCCACATTCTTATCTGGACCTTGGAGGTTTGTTGTGTAAAGTAGATGCTTAGAACATGTCAGTCCCCATCCAGCCAGGTCTGCAGGGCTCCTATTAACCAGATAACCAAGGTGGGGTGGGGTGGTTTGTGGTCACACCCTCTCTGATCTTTCTGCCAGGAGAGTTCATGGAGAGCCTGCAGGACCCAGACCTGAACGTGCGCCGGGCCACCCTGGCTTTCTTCAACTCCGCCGTGCACAACAAGCCATCGCTGGTCCGCGACCTGCTGGACGACATCCTGCCCTTCCTCTACCAGGAGACGAAGATCCGCCGGGACCTCATCCGAGAGGTGAAGCTGGGGGGCGCGTGGAGCTGGGAGTCCTTGGGCCTGACCGCCAGGGTGGGGCAGGGATTAGGGACAAGCTCGCCAGAGCAGGTGCCAGCCACGTGGTCACGTCTGCCTCTCCATGTCCCGCTGTGTGACCCTGGCCGGGCCACCTGACATCTCTGAGCCTCAGTTTCTCCTCACAGGCAAAGGGAGGGCAATAATCATGTCCATATTATAGGGTTGTTGAGATTTGATCAATTAAATCCTGCGGGTGTTCAGAACTGCTCCTGGCACACAGCTGGCGCACAGTAAATTTCAGCAAATGTCTCATTCTCACTCCTCACTCAGCAGGTGTTCATGGAGCACCAGCTCTGCATTTGGGCACCATGACTCAGGTGGACTAGACATGAGCCACCAGGGAGCTCATGGCCACCTGAAGGAGAGGGACACCTTCCCTGCTGTTGATCTCACTTATTTGGAGCCCACTTGGTGAAGTTAGGATTTAAGGGGCAGAGATCAAGTGATGTAATGGCCGAGTCATCACACAATATAATGAGAAGGTCTGAACCACCTGGCATCACTGAGGAGGACGTGACTGTTCAGAGGGGTTAGGAGAGTTTTCCCAAAGGAGGGGACATTTGAACTGGGCTTTGAGGGGTGAGGAGGAGTTTATCAAGAGCAGATCCTTGTGGTTAAAAACTTCAGAGAGACCTGGGTTTTTAATTCAGGTTTAGCCATTTACTAGCTTGGGCCAGTGTCCTTGGGCTAGTTAGTTAAACTTTCTGAGTCTTAGTTTCCTCATATATTAAATGGAGTGAATATTAACACTGTCTTCTTGGAACTGTTGTGATGATTGAGTAAAATGCCATCTGTCAAGCACTCAGCATAGTGCCTGGTACATCATAACTGCCCAGTAGATTACAATAACTGTAATTATAATGATTGTTACTATGATTATTGTCAAAGGGCATTGCAGGCTGAGCAAAGGCACGGAGGCTTGAGAATCTAAGGCATGATTTGGGGACAGGATGCAGTACTGAACAAGAGGGGAGGGGTCCTTATACCCTGGGGTCACAGCCGCCACGCTTTGTCATCCTGGCCTCCTGCAGGTGGAGATGGGGCCCTTTAAGCACACAGTGGACGATGGGCTGGACGTGCGGAAGGCGGCCTTCGAGTGTATGTACTCGCTGCTGGAGAGCTGCCTGGGCCAGCTGGACATCTGCGAGTTCCTGAACCACGTGGAGGATGGCCTGAAGGACCACTACGACATCCGGGTAGGATGGGTCCCCTGCTGGCCCGACAGCCAGCAGGCGCAGGCCCACTGCTTATGTGCCCCGCACGCCCGGCACCCCCATGAAAATGGCGGCTTTTGTTCTTTTCCAATAAGAAGTACCTACCTACCTCACACCTCTCGCAGGCATCTACACCGGGCAAGCCCTTTGGAGGATGGTGTGGCAAGGAATAGAAAAATGTAGAATTTAGGAAATTTTTTGAATTTAGAATTCTTAAGACACTCCATGAACAGAGCCTCTGGACTGACTCCTAAACGTACATTCAGAGATTTACGTTTAGAGATGGTTCTCCACAGCTTTCTGGGAATTGGGAAAAGCTGGCAGCTACCACTAAATATCCACCTGTGGGCAGCTGGCTCAGGAAACTGGGTACCCTAGTCACGGAGTCCTGGCAGCGCTAACAAGACTGAGCCGGGTCTCTGTGTGCTGGCAGGAAGGGGGCCAGGAGCCACTGTCGGGTGAAAAGCGAGTTGCAGAAACTTGGGCTATTTTACTACCTGTAGGGGTGACAGGCAGGTTTCACCTTCTGTCCTTCTTGTAGCTTTTAAAATATATGCAGTGAGTATGAATCACTTCTTATAATGAAAAACCAATGTAAAATAATCAAAAGTAACTGTGCTTGTCTTAAAAGATTTAGACAATAGAAAAGTGAATAAAGCAGCAAGTAATGATCACCTAAAAGTTCCACTCCATCTAGAGAACCGCTGTTGTCAGTCTCAGGGAGTTTCTTGGGACAATGCACAGAAATATTCCTTAATTCAGTCAACCAGGACTTGGTGAGTGCTGGCACATGAGGTCAAGGTGACAGGCAGGGTGGATTTGAGCTCCGGGCAGCTTGGGCCCAGAGCCTCTGTCTTCCCCAGAGCCTGCTCCTTTTGGCCCTGGGGCATTTCACCAAGAACTGTCTCCTTCCTCTTGCACAGATGCTGACCTTCATCATGCTCGCGAGACTGGCTACCCTGTGTCCTATGCCTGTCCTGCAGAGGGTGGACCGCCTCATTGAGCCCCTCAGGGCCACCTGTACCGCCAAGGTAAGTCGCCTGCCCACCCTGGACGCACCTGCCGGGTCCTCTGCAGATTGTCCATCGTTACCATTTACTAAGAATCTGTGATACAGGTGGTGTTTGAAGTGCTTTGTTTAATCATTATTGCTGCCCTATAAAGTACCTATTTTTACTGTTGTATGCACAGGGGAACAGAGGCTCAGAGAGGTTAAGTTATTGACTGAGGCTACACAGCTAGTAAATTGCAGAGTGGGGATTAAACCTAGCTGTCTCTTTCACTGATTAACATTTCCTGAGTGCCGGGCCTCGTCCAAGGTACTAGGATGCAACATTGAACGTGGTGGATTCCCCTACCTCACATCCTAACTGGGAAACTCAGTCAGATTCTTAGAAAGCTAGAGATCATTGCTTAATTGACTGACAGGGTGGAGTTGCTGCTAAGCTGGCGTGCCTCAAGGTCCCAGGGAGGATCTGGGGCACAAGGTCCTCGGAACAGAGCCTGTCACACCCAAGGGGTACCCAGTAAATACCTACTGAATACAAGAACTAATTTGCATTTTGGAAGGGTCAGAATTAACCAAAAAGAGAGCAGAGTATCTTAGATGGGAGCTTGAAGCAGGGTCACAGCTCTCACGGGGTAGTCGTTTGCACCCAGGACTGTCCAGCCACAATGCCAAGCTCTTAACCTTTACACTAGCCTCTTTAGGGGAAGAGCCTGAGTGTTGTCTGGGCTGAGTTGCGGAGTGTCCTGAGAGCAGCAGGAATCTAGACTTTACTCCATAAGCAGTGGGGGTGGGAGGAGATTCTTGATTTCTGCGTAAGTGGGAGAGGTGGGGCATAAAAAGCAACAAAGCAGGCGAGGCAGCTTCAGACGTCTGTCCCCAGCTGCACCTGCAGAATGGGCTGCAGAAGCAGGGACTTGAAGAGGGGAGAGGCTGGCCAGAAGGCTGTCACAGCCATCCATTCACTAAGTCCAAGGTTGCCGATCATTAAGTCCAAGGTTGCCAAGAGCCTGTTTTAAGCACAGTAAATAAAAGGTGTGTGATTCCTGCCTGTCAGGGGTGGGAAGACAATTATGTGAACAACTGTCACCATTACTTATTAATAAAAAGAAAGATTGGCTGGTCAGAGGCCCCTCAGGTGACACCGAAACCAATTTGAACGACAACCACCTGTGGGGAACCAGGAGGCTGGGACCCGAGCAGACTGTGAAGCAGAGAGAGCACGGAGATGGGGCACAAGCTGGGGAAGATGACGGGTGACCAGTGAAGGCGAGGCCAGCTCAGTGAGGACGACTCATTTACTGTTTCCCACTGTAGGTCAAAGCTGGTTCTGTGAAGCAGGAGTTTGAGAAGCAAGATGAACTGAAGCGCTCAGCGATGAGGGCAGTGGCCGCCCTGCTGACCATCCCGGAAGTGGGGAAGAGCCCCATCATGGCCGACTTCTTGTCCCAAATCCACTCCAACCCTGAGCTGGCCGCCCTCTTTGAAAGCATCCAGAAGGATTCTGCCTTGGCCCCCAGCACAGACTCAATGGAGCTCAGCTAGTGCTCCCCTCCCCCGCCCACTCCCTGGGGACCCCTGCTCACAAGGAGACCCACAGAGCCTCCCCCTCCCCCACCGCAGGCCTCTACTTCTGCCCTGTATTCATCTCATGGGGACCTGGCCGGGGCTTACAGTGCCTTCTCCAAGGACCCCAGCACACAGCCCCCCAGTCAGAGCCACAAGGCTGCCAACCTTTGGGCTCCTTAACTCAGGACAGTCATTCAAAGAGACAGGGGCGGGAGTTCCGAGCCTCCAATGGATGTGACTTCACACTGTGCAGCCTGGCTCCTTCAAACTGGGGAGTCCCTGCCTCACAAAGTACTTAGGACTTAAGACACCCTTGTGCTCACAGCTGTGGAAGGTCAGGAGGTGGCGGGCTGGCCTTCCCCCACCAGCGTCCCAGATTTGTCACTCACAACACTCATTTCTTCAACTTGATTTGATCTGCCAAATCAGTGCTTGGCTGGGCATCTTAGAAACTCAGATACTTCTGAGTTATTCACATTTTAGAATTGGCAGTAATATTTTAGAATTTAGTGGTATTTTAGAATTTAGAATTGGCAGTAATAAATCAGAAATGTGTAGTATTTTTGCAGAGGGAGTTGGGTGGGGTAGGGAATTAGACCTAAGTTTTTTCTAATTCCAGAACCCTTAGGTAGCAAACTGGGAAAAAGTACAGACCACCTTTTTCATGTTCCCCAACCTAGGCGTAACCAGGTGGTTTGTGAACATGTCCTAGTTTTGAGAACCAAGGACACAGAAACTTGCAACAGGCCAAAGAATTTTCTGTGCTATCCCAGGTTAATAAACAAGACATCCTAAATTGTTACTTTTTCTCTGCGTGGTTCCTCTACTCAATAGTTAAGACCAGCAAGATACTTCCCAAGTCAATTCAAAGAAATCTTGAAGTGACCAACAGTGTACTCAATCCATGTTTCAGACTAGGATTTCAACAAAAGGCAGTCAATCTCAAGACATTTACCTACTAGAACCAAGGAACTTGAATCCAATCACGGCTAGCACACCGAGACAGTTACAACCAGTGTAGTGTTTCTGCTCAGTTGACAGGGATGCAGAAAACAAAAAAAACCAGAAATAGCCTCTAAGCATGTGTGGCCCTAGAGTACCACACGTCATGTCCCACGTGACCTGTGCTGACACTCAACACCATTTCTTGGAAAAAAGGCCTCATAGCCTTTAAAACTGCTGCCTTCTAGAAGCGATTGTCGCCTGAGGTCTAGGGCTACAGTTGAAAAGGGAACTTAATTGTTAAATTCTGAGTTATCAGAGGCCCATTATCACCAGGTAAGGACCCCACACCTTCAGAAACCATTAAATTGTGCCTGAAGCAGCAAGCTGGGGGAGGGTCACACAAGGAGACAAAACTGTCCTCACACATCCAAGGCCAGTCATGCAGTGGAGAGATCTGTGTCATCCTGTTGTGTGTTCTTGGGCAGAAGCAATAGGGTAGTATTTTTAGTATCAAGTAAGAATTTAAGGGAGAAAAAGATTCATCTGGATCCTTGAATGCACACTTTCACAATCGTCACAAGAACCACATGGCGTAACTTGTCTTCTAAGTTTACAAAGTGAGGCTAAAACCCACCACCTGCTCCAAGGTGCAAGGCCCTTCAATCAGGGATCTCGGAGCCCACCTTGGTCCGAGGATCACATCTCCCCCTCGTCCCAACTGTAGCTGACCAGGGCTGCTCAGGTCCTCAAGCCAGTGCCCTATGAAGAGGCAAGAATCCTTTATAAGTCTCCCAGACAGAAAGTTCCAGAGCATGAACAGGCAAAAGAACAATCTCTTGTCACAAGCTGTCAAAGAAACTGAAGAGTAAAACCAAGGAGGGAAATACCAGATGGCCGAGTTTCACGGTTTTATTAACACAAATACAACGTGCACAGGCCGGCTACTCGTTCTCTTCACTGCGCAGCCGGGCGCTGGGGTTGGTGACTCTGATGGCCAGCTGGGCTGCTCTCTCCACGATGGCTTTGCGGTTCTTGGAGGAGACGTTGTGAGCAATCTCAGCACAGTAAGATCTGGAATAGAATTGGTCCATGGGTACTCACTCATTTGCTCCACCAGGAAGGCAGTGGCTCTGGTCACTTCTCCAGAGCCACAGCACTGGGCAAAGGGGCTGCTGACCAAGACCTGCATGTCCCCAAACCCCGACTCCCCTAACTCCATGGTACCAGCAGCAAGGTTCTGAAGTTTCCCGGGCAGTGACCCTCTCATTTAACCCTCATAGCAGCCTTCCAATCCAGGTATCACCTTCCTTTTACAGACAAGGAAACCAAGGCCCACCAAGTGGAAGTGAAAATTCCCAAGTCACTCGCAAGGCCAGGATGGCTCAACCCCAGACTCCAGGCTCAAAGGTTCTCCCTCAGTTCCCTGGGCCAATCTGCCCAGCTCAAGGCAGCTTCAGGGAGCCTGGTAAAGTAACCAAGAGCAAAATTTAAGTCTGAGTAAGCCAAGGGCTTCCTGGCCCAGACCATAAACATTTTACTTGTTTCCCGCAAACAAAATTCAAGTTGAAAAGTAACACTGCCTGAAGTCACCCATGGAGTGGCAACACCCAACACTCCTGAGCACGTGTGCCAAGTCCTGTTCTAACTCATTGGTTCCTTCACAGCCACACCACAGCCCAGCCTGACAACTGGCCCAGTGAGCACATTTCAGTAAGGAAGTGATTTATGACGCCATCAACAGTGGATTAAGAGGACACTCCACCCAGAGAAATTTCAGCAGAGAGAGAAGACTCTAAAGAGTAACTACATTAAGGCAACAAGCACAGTTCTTTTCAGAACTCTAGAGGAAAATGGCTTCACAGCAAAAGACAAGCAAATCCAAAGAACTTTTTCTGTTTTATAAGAAGGAGTCCACTCAAGCTCAGTATCTGGAAATGTTCCCCTAATCTTTGTTTTCAAGGAGACTTAAGTTGTATCACACTTTTTATCTTTTCATTTTTCAAAAACTCCCCAGGTCTTCATCCATGTGTGTATTCAATAATCGCAATCACACTGTACATATTTTAAATACTTTCCTCTTTACCCGGGCATTTTCCATCCATGACAACAGTTTTTAATATATGCACAACTTCCCACCCCGTGCTTGAACCCTCACCACTCCCCAATTATATGACCAATTGCTGAGTTACTGCTGCAATGATCAGCTTATACTTTCCCCTGCTTTTCAATTATTTAAGGGTAAGTGCCCAGAAATGGATAATTGTGAATTAAACTTGACCACAGATTCAAAGTATTTCCATGGTTCTTGATACAAACTGCCAGGCTACTATTAAAAAAGACTATCTGTGTGGCAACCAGCAACACACGCACTGCAGTCACCCTTGCTACACAGAAGGTGTCTCCCTGCATCTTTCTAGCACAATTCTGAATCAATCTTCTTACTGTGGTCTGGGCATCCACCATCAATTGCTATGCTCATCCTTATCTTAAGGATATTTCCAGCATTTCAACACCTGGTTAAATTTCTGACCCAGAGAAACTCAACCAAAAGTGAGAATAATGGTTTTGTTTATTTTTATGACTTGTGTCTACAATTAGTATAGGTAAAAGATCTTTGTGAACCTACATACACACTAGTTCATCACCCTCTCTCCACGTAATTTCTTAGAAAACCCAAGTTTTTAGCTTCTGTTTAACAGGAAGGGAAGAAAAGTTGTCCCCTGCCTAACCAGACAGCATTGCCTCCAACCCAGACTGAAGTTGTGTCGAACCACTTCCCACGGGGAATCTTTTCTCATCCCACTGCCCTACAGACTGGGCCTGAGCGGACCAAGCCTCTTACACGCAGAGCTCACCAAGTGTCAGACTTTCTCAAAACACTTGGAAGTAATGCTGTGACCCCTCCATGCCCTCTTGCACCCCTACAACTGTGTACCCTCCCACCTCCCTCCGCCTCAGGCAGCAACTCCTCTCCTGTAACCTTCTTTAGACACCTGTGTGGCCCTTAGGTCTGAGGCTGAATTTCACGCCCCTTCTCCCCACACAATGTTCTGAAAATGACGGCCAAAGGATACCATCACAGGGCCTGCAGTGTAGGCAAGGTCACTACTCCTCCTTCCAGGTCCTGAGTCTCTATACTTTTCAGGACAACCACCCCCAGCTCCGCCACCATCTCTTCAGCAAAGAGAACATTCTTAAGTTCCCAACAAGCATTCTCCAAGCTCCTGAGAATACACGGCTCCTCCAGGTGCATTCTAACAGGTCTAGGGTCCTGCCCAAACTGCTCACACACGCAGGTTTCTGACACGGAACCCAGAGGCGGGGCCCAACTCACTTGTTGCACATCAGCAGCACTTCTAGCTCCTTGACGTTGTGGACCAGGAACTTGCGGAAGCCGCTGGGCAGCATGTGCTTTGTTTTCTTGTTGCTCCCGTAGCCGATGCTGGGCATCAGGATCTGGCCCTTGAACCTCCTGCGCACTCTGTTGTCAATGCCTCTGGGTTTCCGCCAGTTCCGCTGAAAGAAAACACATGGTTAGTGTCCGTGGAGATTGCCAACTCTTCCTGTTGGAGAAGAAGTGGAGCAGATGAAAAGGAAATATGCCAGATGGGTAACTGTCTTTGGGTAACAGGATTTCGCTACCTTTTTTTTTGCTGGAAAAGAATAGGGACTCCTGCATTTGACCAGCACCAGCCTTCTATGCAAAGCAGGAGCAGCAGACTCCATAGAGAGGATTGTGTGGTAAGATGAGGAGCATGGGTTTCAACAGCACACTCAACACCTAAGTTTTCTCAGTAAAACTCAATCCTCTATAAAATGAGGATAATCTCTTATACTTCATGAGGCCACCAGAAATATAATACAAATATAAGCCTCTAGACATCTCAAGACAGGCAAATGTCCCGTCATTTAAATTTCAATTTACACATCAAAAGACCGAGTGCCAGTATGGGAAACTCAGGGACACCTGGTTTTCTACAGAGCTCTTCCACCAACCACAGACCAGTTCATCTGCCAAATGTAACCTGAGCTGGTGATCTCAGAAGCCCAAGAGCCTTTTTAGGAATCCCTTTCTTTACCCCAACACACAGTTCCAGCTCGGGCCATATACCTTAATTTTGACATATCGGTCTGACTGGTGCCGGATGAACTTCTTGGTCCTCTTTTTGACGATCTTGGGCTTCACGAGGGGTCTGAGGGCGGCCATGATGCCTTCAAGAAAAAGGCAGAGGACGTCAATGACGAATCTTGGAAACAGGCTCTCTCGCCCAGGACCTGAACACTGTTGCAGAGTGTCTTCCAATCACCAGCTACTGAGCAAACTGGGAATGGAATGGGTATACCTCTGCCAGCCTTGCTCTCCCTCCCGACTCCGAAGCTGGCAGAACACTAGCCATTCTCCAGACGCGATCCTGGGAGGTTAGGGGTCACCTCGCCCACTCAAAACCAAGAAAGAATGTCAACAGGTGACCTAAAACAAATTAACCCCAAAGGACAAATACACCAAGGACTGGTAAATCCCATTCTACAAAGTGTCCCAACCCCGAGATGGCCCAATCCCCTTTTAGCGCTGCAGGCCTTGGGGCAACCTACACGAACCTGAATCTGTTTTCTCCCCTGTAAAATGGAGGGACTGCAAATGGCCCACCCGCAGTGCCCGGACCAAAGCAGAGGTTCAGTAAAGAGAACCGTGTAATTCCCCCGGAGTGCTGCCGCTCCGTTAAAACCCTCAAAACATACACAAAACTGTGCTGTGCTTCTAAAATGTCTCCAGGCCTCGGAAGACACTGTTCTACTCCGCCATCATCCGAGTACCAACTTTAAAAAGTGACCTTCCTCAACGTGGCCTTTCCGGCTGCCCTATTTTTTTCAACTGCAGCACCCTTTTTGTTCTCTTCACGGCCATCAATTTCTTTGCTCAGCACACTGTAGGTACCCAATGAATGTGTTCAATAAACGAACAACCCCCACCCTCAATGACTTCCAAGACCAGGAAGCTGCTTCACGTCACCAGAGAGCCTGCCCCGCTCCCAGAATTTCGGTTAACTGAACAAGCCGACTTGCAGCTCGACTTTGGGTGTGTGTTGTTTTTCTGGCGGTCTCGCCGCAGGAGCAACTCCAGGGCCAGAAACTGGAGGGGAGGGAGCACCGAGCAGCAGAAAAAGAATACACGTGGGCAGACATCGCTGAGCGAGGTGATCCCAGGGCTGGAGCCCAGGGTCAGAACCCCTAGGTCCTCCACGGCCCCCAGGAGCCCCCTTAGTTCGGCCACAAACGGCGCCGGCGCCCCAAGGCTCAAACACGTTGTCCGCAGCTCTGACCGACCCCAGGAGGCCTCCACAGGAAGGCAAGCGGCCCTGGGAAGCGAACCCCCATCACCCGGCGGGCCGCTCCGCTCCGTCCCTGTACGCGCTCCAGCCAGCCGACAAGGACAATGCCCACCGAGAAGACCACTCGGAAGGACAGGCCTCCTCAGCAGGGAGCGATGGAGCCAGATGGAGACTGCAGGGACGTGGATGGCCAAAGATTAAAACTTACCGACTAGGAGATGGCTGCTACCTCCGTAGGTAGCGCCGAGGAAGAGAAGGGGAGGGGGGTGGTGCGCGGGGGCTGATGGGACTTCACCTTTGGGTCCTGGCAGGGAAAAGGCGAGCACTTTCGGCAATTGGTCCTTCGAAGAAACTAATTGGTCCTTTGAAGAAACTAAAGACACTTCAGAGAAATAACATTGAAAAATGTCGACGGATATCTGTGTTTTCCTAGACTTTGATATTTAGGAGCACTGAAAATTTTCATGCTTGTCGTTGGGACTACGTAGAAAATTTGGAATTCTTTTTGCGCTTCCAAGACCCGGTTGGGGGGGGTATCCACTTCCGCCAGGAACTGAAGCCGCCGCTACGCAGGATAATCCAGTTTTTAGATGACTTCCGCCCGCCTTTCTTTTTGCAAAGTGCGCCTCTTAGTGGCCAGGAGGAACAAAACAGCGACTTCCTAATAATTTCCTCACGTGAATTTATAGAGCAAAAAGCAATGAGACTATAACAGCTATCATTCAATGGGCTTCGCACACTTCTACCAAGAGGTTCTATTAGTTTCCCCATTTTACATATGTGGAGAGTGAAGTTTGGAGATCTGACGCCAAAATCCACACTTCTTATCATAAGGCTAGACTGCCTTGTCATTCTTGGTTTGTTTTGTTTAAGCTTTTGTTTTTAAGATTATTGTGAAAATCAAATTTCAGGAGAGAAAAAAAAAAACGCCCCTTGATTCCACAATCCGAACACAATACGGTTGTCATGTCACCAGTGATCTTTGGTAGAGCAGTTCCAGGGGCTGAAGTGGATGGTGTTCTGGACTGAGTGATGGCTGAGGAGGGACGGCAGCGGGTGCTGACCACGCACTCCTTGATGAGATTCTGACCGTGAAGGGGAGTTTGAGGAGACTCAGAAGTGAAGCGGGCTGTGTGAAGTGAATCGGCCGAAGATCACAGTGACAGGCAGTAGGGCTGAGACTGCGGGTCCTGTGCGTCTGCAGGCTGTGGTAGTCAGCTGATGCGAGACTCTGGGCTAACGGCAGCCCACACGGTGTGGGTCATGAGGAGGGGTCTTGAGGGGGTCAGGTGGGTGAATGGCTCACAAACCAGAGAATGTGCTTCCAGTTGTGAAAGGCCCAAGAAGTTTGGAAGTAGTGACCCAAATGGCTCAGTCTTTGGGGGATGAGGGACATGCTGCCACTATTTCAGGGGGAGGGCACAGGGGTCCCACACTGCCTGCTGCTTCCCCGTGGGCACCGAGATCCCAGGATGAGAGGCTGGAGGTGCCATGCTGGCATCTCTGTCATCACCCCAGGGAAAGTGCCTGCTGTATCTTCCCAGGCTAGGACCTCCGCTTTCCAACACCCCTCTGGCCACAGTTCCTGAGCAAGAAATGGCATCAGCTGGGTCACAGGTGACATAAACTCCAACTGGTTTATTTAGAAAGGACAGAGATCCGGAAAGGGAAACACTGAGAACCACATCTTTCCCTTGACACTTCGCCCTCTGAGACGCTGGACGCTTTGGGTCTGGAGAGAGCTGGCCCAGACCCTCTCACTGAAATGACTTCTCTTGTCCGGCTCTTAGGTAGCTCCGGGCTGCTAGCTACACTGGCCTCAGGCCCAGGATGGCTAGGTTTGGTGACACCTGGGCCACTCTAGTTGATGTGGTAGATCTTGGGGGCATCGTAATAGCCGTAGGTCATGTAGTGCATGTCCTTAATGGGCCACCAGTGGTTGGGGCGGTAGGTGGCCGAGTAGGCTTGGGGTCGGTGTTGGACACAACTGAAGAGTGCCAGGCTCCGGTCCACGGTCACAGTGGGCAGGAAGAGCTGCAGCTTGTCCAGGAGGTGACCCGGCCAGAAGAAATTGGGATGGGTTAGCTGCGGACCACTGGGCATCTTGGCTTTCAGCTTCCTGGAGAACAAGAAGACACAGGGACAATCACCCCGGCTGACGGGTAGGGGCCAGGGCTCCTTCTTGGCAGGGCCCACCCACTATGACCAGAGTGGAGGGGTTGCACCGTGCTCCGCACTCTGGTACCACAGTCCTCCCCACAGTGCCACGTGGTAGGCACTGTTGTCTGCTCAGCCTCACCAACCAGGACCCAGAGGCCTAGAGAGGCCAAGTAATTTCCCCAAGGCCGCACAGCCAGCAAGGGGTAGGGCGCAGGCTTGACTTCCCATCTGCTGCCTCTCAACCCAGACTCTTCAGTGTACCCCATCTGTTCCACCAAGGCATTTTAATGTGCTGTTCAGAGAACAGCCTCTGGAGCCAGCACAGCTGGGTCCAAATCCCTGCTCCACCTCTTAACAGATGTGTGGCTTTGAGCAAGATATTTAACCTTTTGTACCTCAGTTTTCTCTTCTGTAAAATGGGTATGCTAAGAGTACCTTCACAGGGCTGTTGAGAGGATTCACGCGTTAACACATGGAAAACCTGCCTGGCACTCTAAGTGTTGTTTGACTGCTTCTCAGCCCCTGGGCCCTGAGTCCCAGATTCTGTGCTACCCCGTGTACTGTGCAGCGTGCAGAGTCCTGGCACCTCCCCCCTGCCCCTTCCCGAGTTGGGTGATTGCTACAGACCTGGTGAATTCCTCAAACTCCTTAAACGGTATGTTCTTGATTCTCTTTGGCATTTTCCTACTGAAGGAGAGAGAGAGGTATCTTGTCAGGAAAGGGGAAATCCAGGTCCATGGGGCCTCGGGCCACAGGGGTCCCACCTCAAAGTCCAGACCAGAGCCCTGAAGGGAGAACTTCTACCTGGTGGAGCCCTGACTCTGTCCCCCACACTCCTGTGGATCTCTCAGTCCCCCACCATGGGTCAGACAGACAGTCCATGAGTCAAAGCCCAGGATGGCAGCCTTGGGCTCATAACCTGGCTGGCTGGGCGACGTGGGGCCAGTCACCCACCTTGTGGAGCCTCGGGGTTCTCATTTCCAGGCACAGAGACCTCCTGGGAGGTTGTGAGATGTGCCCACTGGTATGAATCCTTTGGGGGCCCCTGACTCCCACTTGCCCCCGGAGCTGAATCTAACCTTGAGGACAAGGGTGGTGAAAGCTAAGGCCCCAGCCTCAGGTCTGGCAGACACCACTAATCGCGCACAGCACTCTTTCCCAGCAAGCCTGCATCTGGCCTCAGAATATTTCACAACACAGTAGCCAAGGAAATCAGTTCATCCCTGCCCTGGGGGACTTCTGTCCTTTCCAAATGTGACCCCCTGAGCAGGATAAAAGCCACTTTCTCAGGTTCCAGAGGTTCATGGCTCAGGAACTGGGGGCAGCCACCCCAGCTTGTGCTCAGCTCTTCCCAACCAGGGTTGGGGACAGGCCCCCCTGCAGACCTAGCCCACTCCTGCATTTGCAAACAACCTGACAGTGAGGGTACAACAACAACACTCATGGCTCGAGTGCTAACTGTCTGCTAAGAAGTTTACATGCATTTCTATTGTGTTGGGGGGACTGTTACACCCATTTTACAGATGGAGATGCTGAGGCTCGGGGAGTGAAGTAACTTGTCCAGGTAACCCGTGGCCTGTCTGATTTCCACTCAGCTTCACTGCATCCCACCCAAGCTGTTCCGGCCACACCATCACTGGGGAGTGGGCAGTGATCTGCAGTGTGGGCAGGTCCTGGGCCCTCCCCCATCATGCTGTCTAGTCAGCTGCCTCCTCCTCCCTCTGCAGAAATGCCTCCTGCCCTCCAGTCTGCAGTCACCACTGATGCTGGCTCATAGCCTGCCCACGAGTCTCCTCCTGCTAAAGGAGGACGTTTTCTTAGAGAGGACTCGGGTTGATCTGAGGGGCAGGGGCAGGGGCAGGCCCCATTGCAGAGTTCTTCTCTCCTCGTAGGGGTCTGCAAGCCCACCTCTTGCTGGAGAAGGCAGGGCAGAGACAGGGCTGCCACCACTGTCTTCTGCCAGGCCCCTGACACCCAGCCCACAATTTGTGACGGGGCCTCCTGCGTATCTCTAAGAAATCCCTCTTTTAAACCCTTTCCAGAAAGCTTGGGATCAGGTAGGGTGTGGTCAGGAGGGTAGCGGCATGGGAGTGAGGTGGGAGACTGCAGAGACCCGTGCCAAGGGTGACACCCAGGACTGGCCAGTCTGTGGACCAGCTGGGTTGGACATGCCAGGTTAGGGCACAGACACTGGCACAATGTGACACCCAAGTCCCAGCAGTGAAGGGACAGCAACGGGGCAGGAGCAAACGGCAGGGAGGGAGCGATGTGACACTCAGCTTGTCAGTTTTCTTAGCCACAGGCTCGGGGACGCCCTGAGATCTGAGCAGGGTCAGGTTCTGATGGAGGATCTTCAGGTCTGAGTAGTAGCCCCCTGGCTGCCGGATCGGGCGCACCTGGTCCTTCTGAAAAATGATCTTGTCCCCTGGGTACAGCAGGGCTGTGAGCAGCAAGAGAAACACGCCTGTGAGTTCAAGACCCCTCCCCACCCCAAGTCTTTGGGGCAGAGGGGGACTTTCTTTTTTTAATTCACATTTTTGTTTGAAAGGATTTTCTCTTATATACCTGTTTTTGACTTTTTACTTTTAAATGATTGTAGATTCACAGCAAGTTGCAAAAATAGTGCAGAGGGTCCCTCAGACCCTTCCCCTAGGATCCCCCAGTGGTGGTGTGGGGACTGCAGTGCACTGTCAGGAACTGCTAACCCAAAGGCAGAGGAGGGCGCCCATTCAGAACCAGGCAGCTGTGGCCCAGAGGCCTGGGTGCAGTTAGGACGGAGTGCGTGCGGCCCCCACACCCCACTCTGCAGGGGGCATCCTGGCCTGGAGTCCCAAGAGGAGGAAGGTGGGGGGGTCACCTGAGACTCCATTAGATTAAGTCAGACCCAGTCGACAGCAGTTTTCTGCTCTTGCAGAACTTACGAAGCACTGGGGCGGGGGTGGGGGTGGGGGCATAGCTCAGTGGTAGTGTGCTTGGCATGCATTAGGTCCTGGGTTCAATCCCCAGCACCTCCATTTAAATAAACAAATACCCAATTACTAATACCCCCCCAGCCAAAAATAATTAAAAACAAAACAAAAACAAAGAAACACTGGGCCAGGGGTTGAGTCCTGTCTCAACTGAGCAGAACTCCAAGTCTGAGCAGAGAGCCAAGGGCCTTAGCAGAACCTGTCTCCTGGTGCGTTCTTCCCTCTGTGTCACAGAAAAACCAAGAAACAGGTCTGGCCTAGAGACGTGGTTTGGGGACACGTGATGCGTCATAGTGGTTACTGCCTCCAGTCAGTCTCCCTCTTTGAAACTGGCATTATTCCTTTAGGCCCAACCTCAGGCTCCCGCACCCAGAACCCCGGCCCTGGCGCTTCCTGCTCTGGGCTGGGGAACCCGGGCCTCCAGGCCTGTGAAGCCTGCGGCCCCGCAGGGCTGTAAAAGCGCAACCGTGAACCAGGGCTGTTCCTCCCCCCACCCGTTCCTTCTTCCCAGTGTCCCCCCTGCAGCCACAGTGGTCTGTCTGGGTGTAAAGGACACATCTCAGGTGGACGCCACCCTTGCCCTCGCTCTGGGCCCCCTTGGCACCTTCCGAGGACCGGCCACCAAGGCCCCTACCTCTCACGAGGATGTCCTCCGTCAGCGGGAGGCCGAAGGCCTTGCAGAGCTTCCAGCACTGCAGGTAGACCAGAAAGCAGTCCCTGCGTGTCGCGTTGATGATCTCCGTCATGTCCCCGTGGATGGTGGACGGCAGGCAGTGCTCGTCAAAGTGCTTGTTCCCGCTGCGCACCAGGCGGCAGCACTCGGAGTACTGGATGGAGGGGATGGCGAGCTGCGGGGAGAGCAGGGGCCGGCGCTCACTGCTCCTCACACCCCTCTCCCCACCCCGCCACCCCGAGGCCCGCATGAGGGGCTGTGGCACGTTCTGAAGTCAGCGACTTGGGAGCAAAATCACACGTGGTCAAGGTGACCCCCTGACGGGCATCCTAGCCGAATGGTCAGCGCATGCGCAGCCCCTTACTCGGACGTGCACACGTGACTGTATCACGCAAACGTAGGCCCTAGAGGCGCCCTATTGAAACGTGCCATTCACGTGTCTGGCTGCGTGGGAGTTTAAATTAGGTGCCGCCTCCTGTGACTTTGGGGTGGAGGCCACATGTTAAGAACGGCAGGACAAGGTAGGACAGGCCTGGGGAGTGCAGCCACTTCTGGCCTTCTTATCTCTTTATAAGGAAGAAAAAAAAGCTTCTAACACCAGAAGCAGCAAAGTACAGCTTATAGGTCAAACCTGGCCCACCACTTGTTTTTATAAATAAAGTTTTATTGGCACACAACCACACTCATGAGACCACACAGCCTGCAAAGCAGAAAACATTTACTGTCTGGCCTTTTATAGGGAGGTTTGCTGGTCCTTGCTCTAAAATTTTGGCTTTTCTCATCAAGCAACTGAATCAGATCTTAGCCAATATATTGCTTACCAGTATCTGACATTTTATTATATATAATTTTAAACTGTTGAAAGTATATAGTAGAAAATATTTATTGATATATACTATTACGTCAGTCTTGTCAGCCTCCCTGACCAGACTGTCAGCTTCCTGAGGGCTGGACTGTTTTGTTCTGGGCAGCACGCAGAACAGTGCCTGGCACATCACAGGCGTCTGAGAAATACTGATTGGATGAATTCGTTCATGTCATCAGTTTTCCCTTCTTTCACCCACCATGTATTTCTGGAATGTCTGCTCGGTGCCAGGCCCTAGGCCAGGTGCTTGGATTCCAGCTGTGAGGAAAGATGCAGCCCAGGTCTCAGGATGCCAAGTCATAATCAAAGAACAGGAGGAAGGGCACTCGACACTTTCAGAGACATCATCTCATTTCGTCTCCCCAGAAACCTTGTGAGGCAGGTATTGTTCTTGTACACAGAACAGTGGGCAGAGAGGTAAGGAAGCCCACCCCCAAGGGCTCTCTCGGCCGTAAGGTGGTGCATCTGCAGCGGTTTGAGCCCCAGCCTGTCCAGTCACCAAGCCCCGTTCCTGCCTGTCCCTCCCCTGTCGGTGGGGGTACCTTGCTCTGCCGCTTCCTTTCGCGGTACCGCTTGCCGACCTCCTCCATCTCCTCCAGGGTCGTGGGTCGTGCCTCCACCTTGGTGTCGACTATGGGTACAGTCAGCAGGTCCATCCTGGGAGGCCCTGGGGCTAAATTCACTTTCTGCTTCTTGGACGGACTCTGCGGTGAGACGCCATGCTTGCTAGATCTATAATCTGGGGTCGGAGGGAAGAGACGAAGGAAGGAGGAACTGAGAGGGCACCCGGCCAGGGAGTCAGACAAGCAGTTAACCAGTGTCACCAAGCAGGCGCCCACGTGTCTGGTCAGTGCCACCGTCTGACATGCGACTTGAAGGTGTCCCTTCCTCCATCTCCACTATGGCCTCCTCGTGCAGGACGCCTCCTCCCTCACCTGCAGCACAGCCCCAGCCTTCCTGTTGCCAGTCTCATCCCCATCATCCTCCTTCCAAACAGCCAACAGGATCCTTAAAAAACATCAGTCAGATCACCTCGTCCCCTGCCCAGAACTCTACCCTGGCTTCCCACGGCACTCACACTATGACCCATGGTCCTCTCCCTGGTCTGCCAGGCCCCGCAGGCTCAGCCCCGCCTTCTCTCCTCGCCCCTCACTCACTCCTCCCAGCCTCCCTCACTTCTTTCTGTGCCCTGAAGACTTCCTGCCTCAGGGCTCTGCCTCCATCTGCCGAGGATGCCCCTCCCCAGACCGGCTCCCCATTGGTCACTCAGGTGTCAGCTCCGACGGCTGACCCCTTCCAGAGAGGCCTTCCCTGACCACCTCCCCCTACTCTGTCCTGTGTCTTTAGAGCATTCATCACTCCTGGACATCGTCTTGGCTAACCCTTCACATAGAAGCTCGTTCAAGGCGGGGGCACTGTGTTCCTGGTTCCCAGAAGTGTGCCTGACACGTAGAAGGTGTTCAACAGAGACCAAAACGAATGGGGGCATCCATCACCCTTGCCCTAGTTCAGGCCTCCACCGTCCCGGGGCAGAAATGCAATCCTGGCCCTGCCACCTGACCACAAGTAGTCAGCCTCTCTGAGTTTCAGCCTCCTCCTTGCAAAGTGTGAGTAGCAGCCCTGACCTCCAGGGACTTACAGGAGAAAATGAGCTAATGCTGTGGGTCTTTGCAACCCAAGGGGCACCCCCAAATGCCGTCGCCTTCTCCCTTGTAAGCTGGGCGCCCAGATTCTTGTTGCTGCTGCCCCTTTAGGCAAAGCAAGAGCCAAGAAGGTGTGGAGATCACTACTGTGGGGCGCTCAGGTTCCCTGGGATTCCGAGAGGATGCAGACCCTGCCTAGGGGGACGGGGCCTCGGCCCAGAGGTTTGTTGAGACTGGAGGTGGGAAATCTGCCCTCTGAACTGTGGGACCAAGGAGGGGATGGTCTAGGGAGCCACCTCCAAAAGAACCAACCAGTGAGGACACTGAGCACCCAGCCCCATGTGACTGTGAACTCCAGAGGCCCGACCCAGATCTTCACCTCTGCTGCCCTCCTCCGGCTCTACCACGTCCTCAGGGAGGACAAGGAGGCTCCCGCTCCCGCCCCCGCAAACATGTCTGAAATTAAATTCCTGCCAACCTGGTGGGTGAGGCAAAGCAAGGTTTGTTTCATTTAGAAGGAGAAAGATGTGGTTATATGTGGGGAGGGCTCCGGAATGGTGGATGGCGGTCAAGGGAGGGCTTTAATTATACCTATAGTTCAATTTTTATTTTTACAACGACTCTAGCTATAAGGAAATGACATGCACCCTGGGTTGTAAATTCATAGACGGAGCTATGGCTGGTGAATTTCTAATGTGCCTCTGTGCTTTGTCTGGACAGACGTGGCTTCATAAGCACACAGCTTGCCAGGTGGACCTTAAGCCGTGCACAACCTATCTAGCTGTTCACAGCAGCCCCGCTAATATCCCTGATAGCAGAATACCAAAGTAGGTTTTCCTGTAAACTTGAAACATGTGTTAATTCTGGTTTCTGAGTTTTAGTTAACTTTTGATCAATACTGTGTAGATTAGTAGTAGGAAGGCCTTGGACCCACACACAGATGGGAAGGCTTGCCATTTGGCCCAGTTCTCAGCCTATCAGATGGGCTTTGGTGGGCTAAGACCACCCTGACAATCTTCCTTTGAGGGCAAAGGCTGGGCCTCATTCATCTCTGAATGGACACAGTTGCTGGCCACTCAGGAGAATATCCACTCCGTGGTTGACCTCTGGGCCTGGCCCACCGACAGTAAGCCAGAGCTGGAGAGCACACTCCGGAGGTGAGCCACGGCGCCTCCGCCAGGCTGGCTCCCAGGATGGGGACATGGTGGCATGCAGGCGGAGGTGGATACGTACACTCTGCTGCAGTTGCCAGGGTGCTTTTCTGCTGAGCCAAAGACCACTGCTGGTAGGTGTTGGCCAGGCTGCCCATGGCAATGCTGTTGTCCTTCCCAAGGGAGCTGAGATAGATCACAATATCCTCCACCTCCTGGCTTTTCAGAGGGACCTCAACCTGAGGAGAGAAGCCCTAAGATGGGTGGGCTCCAGCCCAAACATCCTGCCAGGACGGCTAAGGCCTTCCCAGCCTGGCCCCACCTCTCAGTCTAGTTTCCTCCTCAACCACTCCCAACGCACGTGCAAGGTCTCTGCCACAGGAGCTCAAAGCCCTTTCCCGGGCCCTGAACACACCCTACACGTTCTCACCCTCTGACTTTGCTCAGGCATTTTCCACTTTCTGCCTGAAAAACTCCTACCCCTCCTTCAAAACCCAGTCCAGACATGTCACCATGTGAGTCTGTTACTTCCTCCTCTGGGCTCCCTCCACACTCCGTTCTAATCTCAACAGCGGCTTTCTCATGCTGGACTGGAGGAAGGATTTCATGTCTATCATCCTTGCCAATGAGGGACACAGCCTCCCTTAACCGAAGCAAAATAGAATCAGAAATCTCATGCATGTTACCCTTTTGAGGACAGTGAGCAACTCTGGGAAAGTATCTTGCTTGCCAGCAGTATCGAATATTTGAGAAGAATTTTAAAAGGAAGAAAACTCTGTTCTTCAGCTTCAGCTTCAGCTTCTGGAGACGTTGTTCACTGAGCTTTCCTTAAAGAACATCGGAACTCTCCTGGTGCTAAAGGATTTAATGTTTTATCTTTCTGGTTATATTAATTAATGGCCCTTTATCTTTTTGCTGTTTTAAATGCTTTGAACTGTTGTTCAGACAATTACATGTCAAAAAAAAAAAAAGATAGTGTGAAAAATGGTGATGATTTAAGACCATGAAAGATGTTGCATTTACCTTCCTAAAGTTTTTTTTTTATCTTGTATTCAAAATATACAAAATCTTAATTCATTCAGACCAGGAGTCAGCAAATTTTTTCTAAAACAGGCCAGATAGTAAATATTTTAGGCTCTGGGAGCCATGTGGTCTTTGTCATCACCACTTAATTCTGCCCTCATAGCATGAAAGCAGCCAGGACGAGACACAGACAGATGAGTGTAGCTGTGTTCCAATAAAACTTTATTTACAAAAACCGGAGACAGGCTAGATTTGACTCCTGGGCCGTAGTTAGCAGACCAATAGAACTTTCTATCACGATGGGAATGTTCTCTGTCTGTGGGATCCATTGGAGGAATCACTCACCACATGTGACTACGAAATGTGGCTGATGTGACTAGGGAACTGGATTTTTAATTTTACCTATAATGAATTTGAAATTTTGAATAACCAGTGAAAGTGTGGTAGTCCAGGGACCAGTTCCGTGAGCATCACTGGGAGCTTGTTAGAACGCAGCATCGTGGGCCCTACACAGAAGCACTGAGACAGAAGCTGCATTTTAACAAGACCCTATGTGAGTCACATGCCAGTGACAGTTTGAGGAGCTCTAGAAGGTTCTAGAGGCAGGACTGAAGACCCAGCTCTGTCTGTGCCCAGTTCTGGGGTCTCACGGACCAGACAGTGATTCCCCAAGCAGCTGGCCGCTTACAGGGCTGGCTCCACAGACTTCCCACTCAGGTAGGGCCTTTCAAGGTCAGACCAGTGCAGGGGTGGCCTTAGGGCTCTGATGGGGCCTCAGGTTAAGCCATGTTTCAATCTGGCTATACGAGTAATAAGGCTGAGAGGTGGAGCAGAACCTGGGGAGGGGGCGGGCAGCAGTTGGGGGCCAGCCTGGGGGGACCGGGAGGCCCTTACCGACTTCAGAACCCTGATGAACTCCTCCCTGGAGATCCTCTGGTTCTCGCACCGGCCCGCCTTGTTAAAGAGCTCCAGGATCCTGATCCTGCGGCTGCGCAGGTGGGAGTACAAGGCCAACAGGGCGGAGGCGGTGGGCAGACGGAGCTGGGGCACTTGGCGGGAGGGCTGGAAGCTTTTCTTCTGAAAGAGGCAAGATGGGGGGCAGAAGGGAGAGTTCAGGGGAGACAGGCCGATGGAACGGGATCCCCAGAGTTGGAGAGAACTGGGGGAGACAGAGGCTGAGCCGCTCTGCGCAGACAGCAGGGAGGAGGGCAGAGTGCTGGGTTGCGGGCAGGTGTCTCCGGCCGTGGTCCGCCTGGGAGACTTCCTTCTCTGGGCCTCGATTTCCCATCAGCAACCAGAGGCTTGGACAATATGAGAACTAAAATTTCACTCTTACCCACATTTCTCCTGTCAGATCAGACAGTATATAATCCCACGGGGCTGTCAGCAGACCAACATATATGCCCCTGCCTGGAGCCCAGGGGGGCTCCCATGCCCCCCACCTCCCAGCCTTTGTTCCTGCTGGGCCTCCTGCCTGGAATACCTTTCCTTCTCTCCCTACCTGTCCAAGCCCTCCGAGGCCAGGTGAACGGGAATACAGCCTCACTCTATGTGAGTGAACTGTATGAGTGAATATATATATGAACTAACTATATGAGTGAACTACAACTATTTGTCCACAGACTCCATATCCACAGATTTAACCAGTTGTAGATGGAAAGTACCCCCCCCAAAAAATTCCAGAAAGTTCCAAAAAGCAAAACTTAAATTTGTCATGGCTGGCAACTATTTATGTAGCATTTACATTGTATTTATAACAACTTACATGGCATTTCTATTGCATTAGGTATCCTAAGTAACCTAGAGATGATGTACAATATAAGGGAGGATGTGTGTGGGTTATAAGTAAATACTCCGCCACTTTCTTTAAGGGACTTGAGCATCTTTGGATGTTGGTACCTGTAGGGCACCTGGAGCCCGTCCCCCTCAGACACCGAGGGAGACTGCTCAGGAATAATGCTCCTTCACTTTGGTGCAGCACTTGACAGTTTACAAAGGGCCTTGCTGTGTCCTAGTTAGGGTCCCCCTGTGTCCTGGAGTCGCGCCATTACTCTGCTGTGCCTGCCTCCCCCACTAACATGGGAACGCCTTGAGAGCAAGACCACGCCTTATTTAGCTGCATACTCCGCCTCCCACCCTTGTAGTGAACAAATCCCCGGGCCCTTGGCAGGTAGATAGTAATTGTTTGCTGAATGAAAAAAAACTGCTATGAATTTGGTATTGGGTATTACTTTCTCTTTTTACAAATGAGGAAAAAGGGTCAGAGAGGTGAAGAGACTTGCCCAGGGTCACACAGCAGATAAGCAGGACAGTTTACACATAGATGCTGAACTGCTGGCAGGAAAGAGTGTGTTAGACACATGAAATCTGGGTTTTGACTATAATTACACCAAGGACTGACTCTGGAGTATGGGGGCCAACCCAAATGACCCCAGAAAGACTGCAATAGCAATAAAAATGGCATTTATTGAGTGCTCACTGTGTGTGCAGCACTGTCTCAGGCACTGTCTCATCTAATTAATCTGTTTAGAAGTCACAGAACCCTAGGAAGTAGGTACAGTGGGTCACCCCCATTTAATAGATGAGGAAACTGAGGCCCAGATCATACTAGGAAGTGGCAGAGCTGGGTTTAAACCTAAGTTATCTCTTATGCCAACTTTATCTGAAATGGGAGAAATCTCAAGTGCCAAATTGCAAGGAAATGTCACAGAGAGGCAAGCAGTTGCCATTTACTATGTCTATGGGCTTGGACAGTTTATTGGCCTTGCTGAACTTCTGTTTTCATATTTATAAAAGAAAAAAATATATATATATAATATATGTAAATACATAAAAATTTATAAAATGTTTTCTTCCAACCTCATAACTGCAGTCCTCATAGTAGCCCTGTGAGCCTCTGCTGGTACATAGAGACCCTCAGCAAACGAATGAACAAATGAATGAAAAATGAGTATTTAAAATGCCCTGCAGATGAATGCCAGGATTGATTCCTCCCAGGGTGGTTTTAAGATATAGCCACAAATTCTTCAGCTGTCCTCCCTTCTAAGGTGGAGCCCAACGCCCCTCCATTGGAGCACGGGCAGTGCTTAGTGACTTGCTTCTGACAAACAGACCACAGCGGAGGGGATGGTGTGAAACTCCTGAAACTGAGGCCTCCTGAGACGAGGTCAGAGACAGCACCGCAGCCCCCTCCTTGCTCCCCTGGACTGGTCGCTCCGGGGGAACCCACCTGCCCTGCGGTGAGAACCTCGAGCAGCCCTGGGAGAGGCCCATGTGGCCAGAAGCTGAGGCCTCCTGCTAACAGCCAGCTTGCAAGGGGTCCTCCTGCCTTGACAAGCCTTCAGATGTCTGTGGCCCAGGTCAGCATCTTGAGATGAGAGCCCGAGCCAGAGCCACCCAGCTAAGCTCCTCCCAGGTTCCTGAGTCTAGGAAACAGTGAGATAACAGACAGCTGTTGCTTTAAGTCACCTTGGGGTATTTGTTATGTGGCAATGGATAACAAATGCACCTCCCTTCCAGGACTTCTGCTTGCTCCCTTGGGACTGGGGTGGGGGTAGGGTAGGAGTAAGCAGTCCCCATCCTGCCTCACTGGAGCGGATGAAACCACAGCACGCCCCTAACACCCTCAGTGTCTGCATTTGGCCGAGGGTGCTGCTCACCTTGGTGGCTTTGGCAGTAGCCTGCTGCGCCATTGGCTGGACCTTGTGCTCCTTGTGGATCTTGTGTAGGACCTTGGCCTCTGAAGGTGTGAGCCTGGGCTTGCTCTGCAGCCACCTCTCTGTGTTGCTGAACGACTCCAGGTCCTGCCGGAGCTTCAGCCTCTGGCTCAGCCAGGCCTTCAGGTCCTCTGGCTGTTCTTGGACCTCCCTGACTTCCAGGGTTTTGAAGCTGGGGGTGGGCTGGGGAGGAGCCTGGGGTTGGGGCGGGGCATTGATGGGCATCGGAGCCTCCTTCTGAGGCAAGACGATGATCCGCCGGGGACTTGGAGGCAGGTGGAAGTCCTTCTGCTTGAACCGCTTGAAGCAGTGGGCGATGACCCGTTCAGGGTTGAAGATGGAGCCCTTGCTGCCATTTTCATCGTCAGCCAAGGACTTAGACTGGTAGGGCCCTTGGGGAAAGAGGGTTCAAAGGGGAGTCCCTTTCAGGATGAGTGCCAACTGAAGGAGTCAGGAAGGAAAAATGCTCTAGCACCAGGCTGGGCATCAGGGCAGCTGGTTCCAGGCCTGGCTCGATCCTTGCCTTGTTATAATGATGAAAATAATTACATCTACCGTGACTGGACGCTCTCAACGGCAGGCTCTTGCTAACGGGTTTATATGCTTTCTCATTTAACCTTCTTAGATTCTAATCTTACCCCACCCCACTCCCACCCCGCAATACTCCTTGGCAATCAGAATGATCTTTTAAAAATGCCATTCTGGTCAGGCCTGATCATCCGAGGTAGCCCAGTGCTGAGCCCAAGAGCAGAGGCTTTGGAGCCAAAATGCTCCAGTCTGAGTCTCGGCCCTGCTGCTGACTGGCGGCACGATCACTTACGCTCTCTGGGCCTCAATATCTTCATCTGTAAAATGGGGATAATGATGGTACCTATCTTACTGAGTGGTGGAGATGTTTAGAATCAGTCCAGTTTAGAGCTGCTTTGTTCATAGTCAGTGCACTGTTATTATTTTTTAAAATTCTCACCCTCTACCCATTTTGAAATACTTCCATGACTTTTCATAGCCCTCAAAATAAAGTCTTATGACCTTCCTCTGCCAGCCTTTCCTGCCTCATCACTTGCCTGTCTTTCCTTGCTCTGTCCAGACGCCTTGACCTTCTCTCTGTTCCCTGAGTGATCCAAGCCCCGTCCAGTCTAAGGGTTTTGCACATGCGGCTCCTTCTGCCGGGAATGCTCCCTCCCCCTTCCATCCCCTCCCACCTCCTCCTCATTCTCTGGGTCTCAGACCAAATGTTGCCTCTCCAATTCCAGGCTCCTGTTACCTCTGCATATCACAACTGATACTTTTCCTTCAGGCCAATTATCATACATATGTAAATCAAGGGCTGCAAACTGGCAACCCTCATGCTGAATAAAGCTTAGGGTCCTGTCTTGCTTAATACATTTGTTTGCTTAAAAATTTCCAATTTGCAAAAAAAAAAAAAAATTCCAATTTGCATTTTTTTAGGCTGGGGCATGCCCTCTGCAGCTTGCCACAGGCCCCACCATTCCCTATTGTCTCACAGGCAGCTCATTTCATTTATTAAGGGCTTGGTTCAGGCAGACATTTTCATTTGAAACCCCTGGTGAAATTACTTGGTTGATGTTTATTTTTTCCAATACACTGTGAACCGGGACCTTATCTCTCTTGTTCCCTGCTGTCCCAGAACCTCCACGGTGCCATCATAGAGTGGGATCTCAGTAAATATTTGGTGAGTGAGTGAATGACAAGTGGACAGACCCAACAAGCTGGCACTATGATTACACCCATTTTACAGATAAGGACACTGAGGCTCAGAGAGGCCCAAGGTCATACCGTTGATTAGTAGCAGAACTGGACATGAACTTTGGTTTCCCTGGCCCCAGCACTCAGCTCTTAGCCATTACTTGATATTACCCCAGGCTGAGGGTCACCTAATCCTGCTGACTTTCCATTCTTTTATGTTTAAAATGTTATGAACTCTGCTCTAGCAACCTCCTGAAGCCGTTATGAAGGTCAAATGAACAACAAGTATGGAATATTCTAAAATTCAGAAGGGATATAACGTTATTTTAAAAAATATTGTCACCATCATTTTCCTTCTAGAACCAAAACTCTCCTTAAAACCCTTCTACTGCTCCCAACTGCCTCTCCAGAATAAAGTTCAATCTCCTTAACTTGGCCCACTTGCCCCACCCACACCCACCAGGCCCTCTGATTTCTCCATCTCCCCTCGGCCCTTCTGCCTCACCGTGTATTTGTACTCAAACTAAGCTGACTGTGGTTCCTTTTGGTCCCTCCTCCCAGCCACCCACCAACCATACTCTTGCCTCTCCGGAATGCACTTCTCTCTCCTCTGCCTCACTTGATTATTCTCTATTTAGTCTCTGAGGCTCAGCTCAGGCATCACTGTCCCCTGAAGCATCCCAACCCCTCTCTTGTGTGTGTCTGGGTCTCCACAGGCCCCAGGCTTCACCCCACCCCCCAGCATTTACCATATTTTACTGGATGAAAATGGTTCTCTTTCCCAACATCCTGTGACTGTCCCAATGGCAAGAACTGTGTCTTAGTTTCTGGGTCTCCCCAGTGCCCAGCCTGGCACAAAGTGAACATTCAGAACATTTGTTAAGTCTCTACAATGCCCATGTGCTCCTTTCAAAGTCAAAAAATAATTAAAGTATGTATATATCAGTGTGGGCAGTAGTAAGCACCTCTCAGCCCTCCATTTATCATTTCTCTGAAGACAAGATGCTGGGTACCACTGAGAATTTAGTCACTCATCCAAACGGCATTTACTGAGAATTAGCCAATGCTTGGCGCTGGCAGTGCCCTGGCACAGAACAAGGCGGGGTAAGCAGAGGGGTTACAGGTGCTTTCAGTCGGGGGAGAAATGCTGATGGAAGGGTCTGGGAAGTCATCACAGAGAAAGGGACATTGCGGGTGATGTTTCAAGGGACAGAGGGGCCAGCATGGGGAAGGATCAGGGTGGAGTTTAGGGACTTTAGGGTTACTAAACAGCTCCACAGAGTGGAAGCACGTTAAATGTGACGGAAGACATTAATGGGAAATAAAGTTGGAGTCATCTCAAATGCCAGGTTAAGGGGTTTAAACTACCCTGCAGACCACAGGAACGTTCAAAACATGTTCCTCACTGGTCTCGCCTCTTCCACTTGTGCCCTCCCTCAACCCCAAATCCATGATCTGCTGTTAGCCGGAGGGTTACTTCCCCATTTGAAGCCCTTCAATGGCTTCATTGACATGGCTCCTCAGTGCTCTTGGAATAAACAACCCTCTTTCACACTGGCCTACAAAGCCACCCTCCCCAGGCCCAGCCCCTCTCCCCCCCCAACCTCCTCCCACTCTCCCTCCTCCCTTTGCTCACTTTGCTCCAGCTGCACTAGCCTCCCTCCTGTGTGTCCAGCTCTCCTAGCTCCGTCCTGGTTATTGGTTCTGGCATTTACTGTGCCTAGGAAAGGCATGGGAGTCCCGAAGTTTTCCCCCTGCTGAGCCCTCCTCATCATACAGTTCTCAGCCTGGTGTCACCCCTGCAAAGTCACCCTGGCCACCCTCTCAAAGGCTGTGTGCCCACCACACCATGGAGCTTGCATCCTAGTGGACTTTGGGGTGCTGTGTCCATTGATAGGAAAGCGGGGTGGGCTCTTATAATAAAGAGGTCACTGCGTGGTTGTGGGGAGACCATGTGAAAATGTTCCTGCAGGATTGGTGAGGAAAGCTCTCAGAGGCCAACTAGTCCCGTTGCCCGCCCAGGGCAGGGAACTGTTCCTACTCTGCCCCTGCAGACTTCGCCTCTGTTTGTATACCTCTGGTGACAGGGTGCTCTATGCATAACACTGTGGATGTCTAATTCTGACCGCTAGAAAAGACTTCCTTATATTGACCAAGAATTTGTCTCTCTGAGATTTCTACTCCCTGGTCCAAGTCCTCCCCACTTATGCCCCAGAAAACGGATGCCTCTTTTCTGGGACAGCCCTTCAGGTGCCTGGAGACAATTCAACTCTTTCTTGAAATTCCCTCATTTTCTCTTGGCTCTGATTCAAATCTCTCTGTAAGTTCCATCCTACCTCTCTGGCCCCCTGTTCTTGGGCCTCTATTTTCCTACCCACCCCTCAAAAGTTGGTGGCTTCCAGGCTTACACTTGGGCTCTCTTGATTTTTTCCAGTCTCCACTCTCATGTTTGGCCGTCTATATGCAGAGGACACCCATACTGATATTTATGACTTGGAATTAGCTCCAACTTTCTACATACAGTTGCTCCTAAAGTATCTCCACTTGTATGGCCTGCAGGGATCTCAAACACAACCAACTAAGTCTCAACTTGTCTCCGTGTCCCTGTCCCACCTATCCTGTTCTTTCCGATCAGTTCCTTATCTCTATGGATGGCCCAGGTCCCCCTGGATACCAACCTGGGCATCATCCTTGATTGCTCTTTCTGAGTTCCCCATCCAATCAACCCCCAAGTCCATGTAGTCCCCTCTAGCCTGGTGCCTTTCCCTCGCCTCCCAGATCTTTGGCGTGGGCATTTGGGACAGCTGCAGATCTATCTCATCTCCCCACTCCCAGCATTCTGCATCTGCCAATTCAGTCTCTGCATTGCTGACACTCCCAGTCCACTCCTGTCATTCCCAAAGGCTTCTCCATCTCCTGGCTCACAAGATCTCTTGTGATCTTGTCCCTTCTGATCCCTCTTGCCTCTCATCTCCAGCAACACTCAAACTACCAGCAGTTTCCTGAAGATACCATGTCTCTGGGCCTCTATGCATGCTGTTCCCTTGGCCTGGAATGCCTTTCCTCCCCTTTCTGCTTGGAGAACTCCTTGTATCCTTAACTTAAGCCCCAGTGTAAAGATCTCGTCCAGGACCTTGGAACTGTTCCTCCCCATCCTCTGCACTTAACAGATCTCTTACTCCTGGATGTCACTCTTGGACCCAAGATTCACCCCTTCTTCCTCTGTAATTATCCGTTTATCTGTCCTTCATCTCTGAAGCTGCAGTGTTTGGCAAGGACGTGTTCCTCAGCAGGCTATCGCCAGAAGTTTTAGGAAGACTGACGGTCTTCTCCATGCTTCTTCTCCAATACCGAACACACTAACGTCCAGCGGAGAATGAGGGCCAGCTGGAGGGCCTGGACACCTTTCCCGGGCACACGGGTTGGGCCTCTGGTTCCGGCCCGCTCCTCCAGCCGAGGCACGGAAGTCTGGGAAACACCCAAGACCTGCCGCCGACTCCCTGGCAACCGCGCACCCAGAGAAGGGACGGCACAATGAGGTACCGTCCTAGCCCTCACCCCACTTGCACGCGTCCACCCAGGGGTGAGAGCTTCCTGTGGGCTGCGTTGATTCCCGGGAGCTTACCGAGCAGCGACTGGTTCTGATCCTCGTACTCTTCACAGGAGTCGTCCATGGTCGCGGCGCTGGGGGCGTGCGTGGATGTGTGTGTCTGTGTGTGCGTGCTTGCGCGCGCGCAGGCGGGGGGTGGTGGTGTCCCAGAAAAACAGTGACACCAAGTTTGCAAGAGACGTGCGGCTTGCAGGCTTGGACGCCACTGTTGCCAGGACTACGGACGCCCGGCGCTGATTGGCTGGACGCCGCCACGCGGCGTGGCGGGGAGAGACCGGCGGGGGGCGGACCCGTCCCCCTGCCCCGCCCGAGCCCCAGACTGACTGGCCCGCTCCCTACGCGGGTCTCGGGAGGGGTTGGGAGGAAACGGCGGAGCTGCGGAGCATCTGGCTCTACAAAAGACAGGCTTCCTTAGCCTGGCCCGGTGGCCCCTGAATCTGGAATAATAAATCCCCGGTTTTCCTGTAATCTGTAGGGTCTTCCACCGGTCTCCAATCTTTAAGGCTCAGGGTTCTCATCCAAAGAACAGGCCCTACCTCGTCCAGAGGGGTTGCAGGAACCCTTCTGAGTCGTGGCCAAACAGACGGGGTTTTTGGTATGCTCTGCCCCGTAACACAGGGTGCCGTGGTTTGGAATGACAGAACCAGAAAGCTGGAGTATTAGTAATAAACATTTGAAATGTCCATCAACTGATGACCGGATAAATAAAAGGTGGTTTATCCATACAATGGAATATTTAGTCACAAAAAAGGAATTAAGTATTGACACGTGCTGGACATGGACGAACCTTCAAAACATGCTGAGTGAAAGCAGCCAGGCACGGAAGGCCACGGGTTATATATTTAGGAGAAATGCCCAGACAGGCAAATCCATATAGGCAGAGAGCAGACGAGAGGTTTCCAGAGGCTGGGGGAGGGAAGGGACATCGGGCTTGCTGACAGGAAAGGGGGCTCTACTCCGGGTAACAGAAACACCCTGGAGTTAGTGATGATGGTTGCACAACACTGTGAACGTACTAAAACCCACTGTATTGTACACTTTAAAAACGGTTAAATGAATTTTATGTGAATTTTGTCTCCATAAAAGAAGTCAGAAAAAACCCAAACACTTGAGGTACCACCTTTACTGGGATCCATTATTTCTGTGACTCTCTGAACAACCTAAGGTCATCACTCAGACCATCCTGATGGGCCACATTAACGTAGGACTTTTGTTAAGCCAGGCTCCATTTAAGCAATTTCATGCATTAACTTAATAATCATAACAACTGTGTGAGGTAGGTACCACTGACCCATTCTAAAGAGATGAGGAAACAGATGGGAGCCCAAGTGTAAGCCTGGAAGCCACCAACTTTTGAGAGGTGACTAGGGGTGCATATGGCCTGAGCTGCCCTGCTGTGTCCACAGGCCCATAATCCTGGAGAAGCTGGGAGGGGACCTGACATCAGGCCCCGCCGCCCACCACACCAGATGCCCCAAGCTTGGTGCTGGCCCTACCCTCCAGCCCCAGGTATGGCAGGGTTGCAGGGCTCCTCCAGACTCTGTGCTGCAGTGTTGGGCACCCTGTCCACACACCTTACCCTTTTGTTCCCTTTCATTATCATGTGTACGTTTCTCTCTCCTGTGAGGGTCTCTACAGAACCTTTTCTTCTTTGTGCTCCTCCCCAGCACAGAGCTTTGCACTTGGTGAATGCTACTTTGATGTCTGTTAAATAAAATGTGATCGGAAGTTATGAAGTGGGTGTTTTCCTTGGGGGTGGTTGTAGCCAGTTTTCCTGTTCTCTGTTCAAAATCCATCCTTCTCTAAAAAATGAAACCCACTAAAGTGGAAACAACCAACTAGCTCTGCAGCACACTGTATCCTGGTTCTGTTCACACTCCACCCGACAACAAGGGTAGTCTTCCTAGAAATTTATTTTTAATTTATTAAATTAATTTAGTTTTCAAATGGCCATTGATAATTGAGGCTTAACAATTTAGGGTTTTTTTGGTTTGTTCTGTGAGTTCTTGATAAGGTAAACATTTCAGTATTTGAGCCATACCATTATAGTACCTGTATTAAAAAATGGCATACCACTTAAAAGGTCCTGTCCTCCAGCTGGAAGATGAGAGATGGGTAAATACTTGATTTTTCAGAGGGATCAAGGCAAATGCATGAGCTGAAAGCCAACACCCTGCAACAGAACTGCAGGTGGATATTCATATTAGGTTATGAAATGGATGCTAGGGTTAAACCTCCAATTCCTAAAACCCAGCACAGAGTCATCAAGCACACATGATGACAAGATAAATACTGTGTGATACTGTTTATATGTAGAATTTAAAAATTACAACAAACTAGTGAATATAACAAGAAAGTAGCAGACTCACAGACAGAGAACAGACTAGTGGGTACCGGTGGGGAGCGGGGCGAGGGGCAACATGGGTGGAGGACTGGGAGGTATAAACTACTGGGTGTATGACAGGCTTAAGGATGTATGTACATCACTGGGAATATAGCCAATATTTTGTAATAACTGTAAATAAAAAGCAACTTTTAAAAATTGTATAAAATTTAAAAATTAAACAAAAAGAACACATGATGAATCTTATTTTTCTTTGTGGGTTAGCAGTTTTTAGTAAAAATATTTTTATTAATTGACTGCCTAATATACCCTATACTATCTTTTCTTACATGTGTGACTGAAAACTCTTTGATTGCTTCTTCATACAACAATTGTGTGATACCGTTTTCCATAAAAAGACAATAGAAAGTCTAATTTTCCCTCACACAAGGTTGAAAGAAATTTGTTTTGTATTATTGATAATTTAGAAAAGTTTTTTCATCTTCAGATCACATTTCATTATTGGAAAAGTCATATACATTTTTAGGATTGTTGTCAAATAACAATTTATTAAAAAAAAACAACTCAAAACATGATCCAGCACGTGCAGTAGCGAAGATCTACCAGTGGCACACATTGAGAAAACAGACATCAGGTTTCTAGTTGGGCTCATTAAAATCTACACACCTGGAAAGGTAGTTGGTTGTGCTTAATGGAATTGTTAAGAATCAGAGGACAGAGCAATGTACAAAAAACAAGTTTGAAAACTTCAAAGCGTTTTAAGATAGACTTAATTTTTCATGATTTTCCCAAAGCCAGTCATGATATTTATTTAACTTATGGTCTTCAGGGTGTACCTGGAAGAAACACAACCATTAGGAGACAGAGGCCTTTATGTAAGTTAGTCAGAAATACACTTTTTAAATTGGCTTTTTAAAGATACAGTTGGGGAACAGTGCCTTATGAGAATATACCTGAAAATTATAACCTTTAACCTAATGGGATTCATGAATCCTTAAAATTATACCTTACATTAAAGTATTCCTTTACAGCTGACAAAGCGTTTTCCAATTTGGTGCTAGTCTTCACCAGGACCCGGGGCTTGGGGTGGTGATAATGTGCGTCAAGTGTTAATATGCTGTTTTCCAGAAGGAGGTTATAGACCCTGAGAGTTAAATGGATTGCTCAGGTCACAACAAATGGTGAAGCAGGGATGGGCTTGGACAGATCTACCAGCTGAATGCTTCAGGGCAAGTCACAGACTAAGTGGGCAGTGTAAGCAGGCTAAGTGGGCAATGCCCACGGCTGCGAGGATGCCACCCGGATGCCTGTGGGCTGGGCACAGCGCACTCAACAGAATGGCAGCCAAAGTAGGACCCACTTAGTACAGAAGTGGCCTGAGACCACTAGGAGAAACCCAACCAGTGTGCACCCCATGCCCAAACCTGCCTGCTTCCCTTCAGTGCTCATGACGGGACAGGAGAAAACGCCACCAGGCCTAGAAACGGCATATGAGTGGGAATGACAAGAACCGGGCCAGAAGCGGCAACTGATGGAGGTTGGTCAGCGTCTGCAGACTTGGGAGCATCTGTGGATCCCCTCCTGCTGTTAATAACCCCACTCAGCACTGCCCCTCAAGCCTGGAACAAAACTGGTTGTGACTGTAAAGGTGTGTGTGTCCAAGGAATAGTTTTAGCCCTAATGGTGGACTTACTCTGTCTTGGGGACAAAACGTGCTGGGGCATCATGGCTGGGAGTGGCCTTACCTGCTTCCACTCATTGACGCAAAAAATCCGGTAAGAGTCGTTGCCGTACTTGCCAATCCCGTGAAGCTCGATTGGATACTTCCACTGCTTCGTCAGATACTCATCTGAGAACACAACACCCACCTATCAGGCCAGCCTCTAGAAAAACACTTCCCTGAAACGGAGAAACAGCGAAAGGGAGGGGAGAGAATCTGCTCTCCTCTGCGTTCCTGCAGCGCCCACCCCTGAATAGACTGCTCACTATTACTGTTTTGTGTTGAGCTGATGAGACAGAGGTAATGTCCTTGAGGTCAACTGGGCTGTCTGCTTCACTGACTTCTTCCTTGAACCCTGCCCACAGGGCATGACCCAGTGCTAGGCAAAGATTCATTGCCTGGGTCAGTGGGAGACTATGGTCTGGGGCAAGCGAGCTATTTCCAAACGCCTTCGGTGCTTGAGCTGAATGACCTCTACTCATGTAGCGTCTGAGGACATTAAAGTTCAAGGTGTGGCGCTCTTGCCCAGGCACAGTTTATGCTTTTCCCTTTAGATATGTGGGAAGGTACCTGAGAACTTGATAATGGTTTTTGCTCGAAGATCATAGAGACCGAGGGGCTTAAGAAGTTCAGAAACATCTCTCCAGTCTGCCGCTCTTGCCACCTCAGCTGAAGGGTACTTCTCCAGGAACTGCCAAAGCACAGGGATCGCCATCCTGCCTGCGAAGTAAAAACAACCGTGTGATGGAGGACAAGCCTCCAGATGGGCTGATTTTAGGTTCAGGTACTGCCTTATCTAGAAATCTCATATAGAGGGGTCTGTCTGTCTGTCTGTCTGTCTGTCTTCCTTCCTTCCCTCCCTTCCTTCCTTCCTTTCTAAACCACTGATGAGAAGACATTACCCCAATCAGCAACCACACTCAGAGTCAAAAAATAGCATTAACCTATTTGGTTAACAGTTCAAATTAAGCTGAAACCCGGCCTTGCATGATACCAGTTTTTAAATAATCAGATCATCAGATAACTGGTGTTACCCAAAAGCATATGGAACACAAGGTGCCAATGACATTAAAGAAAACATCTGGTGAAAAAGCAATGCTTCTGTACGTGACAGAGAGAGGAGGAATGTTAAGTAACTGATTTTCATTGATGACCAAAATGAATTTGGAAGTAGAAAATGAATGAAAATCTGCTCCTTAATGCTCAAAAGGCTGTTGGACGTCATCTAGTCGAAGCCTCTCACAGGTGAAGAGTTTGAGGGCTGAAGGAAGGGCTTATCTGAGGTCAAAATCAAACTCGAGCCCCACGCCTCCTAATCGGCCACTGCTCCTTCTCCTCATCACACTGTCTCTACTAAGGCAAAGATGAAGAGAATCCACAAACCTGAGGTCCGATTGAGAAATATAGTCGCGATGAGCAGCTTCCAAGGATCGTGAAAAAGTGTTTCTTGGACGAGATTAAAAGGTGACCGAGGAGGTGTCCACTTCTTAAAGGCCTTTCGTCGTGGGGGGCTAAGAGCTAAACAAACACACTGCGTCAGAGCTGAACACCGGGAATAGTTAAATTTAAAGTCTGGTTTTCTGACTGGAAAAGGGATACCTTCTTTGTTGTATTTGCTGGAAAAATACAGGCTTGTTTTCCTTTTTTCTATTTGTGTCCGTGGGATGGTGTCTTCTGAAAAGGAAGAGTGAACACTGTTTATAGAATCTATGGTTTAGCTTAAAGAAATATTCAGGGGTGCAAATAATAATAACACCATCACCACCACACTACTACTGTAAAGCATGCAGTAGGTGTCAGGCACCTTTCCAAGCAGTTTACAAAAATTAACCAATTTAATCCTACTGATGACTATGAGCTCGGTAGGTACCATTTTACCTCCACTTTACAGATAAGGAACCTGAGGTACAGAGAAGCTAGGTAACTTGCCCAAGGTCACAGCTAGTAAGTGTCAGAGTTGAAATTCTAATCCAGGCAGACTGACTTGAGGTCATGCTTTAAACCATTCTGTTATACCAGTTCTCTACGGTTTATGTCAGAGTTCACTGTAATGAAAAATTGGAAATAATACAGAATATTTTATTTTGGCAGGGGAGGTAATTAGGTTTATTTATTTATTTTAACGGAGGTACCGGGGATTGAATCCAGGACCTCGTGCATGGTAAGGAGCACTGTACCACTGAGCCATACCCTCCCTCTAGAGTATTTTAAACTGCGACCCAGTTGTACAATGTGGTCATTGAAATATTTTGAGACTATATCATGAATGTTTTTCCCATGTCATTAATTTTCAACTGAAAAAAGCAATATTCAACATATGATCTAAATTTAATAAAGAGAAAAAATATGATACAAAGATTAGAATGAAATAAACCACAATGGTATAATGGCTGTTGCTAATTTTTCTTTTCTCCTTTACTTTTCTACATTTTCCAAATATTCTTCAGTGAATACTTTTACCAAAAAAAACCCCAAAAAACAAACAAACAAAAGGATAGATAAAACAGAACCTGCAGAAAAACCTAAGATCTGGACCTTTTTACATCTGAGGCCACTACCTCCTGGGAAGTTAAGTGAATTTACCAGACTCTTTGACCACCATTATTAGGCTTCTCAAGGTTTTAAAATCATCACATTTAATACTCACTATAGCCATACCCTCTAAATTTGAATGTCAGTTAGTAATACTTTGCGTTTGTATAGCGTGAAGCCACTTTTTCACTTCTCATTTTACAATATTCATGATATGAAAAACAGGACTGGTGAGGGTTATTACCTGTATTTTACATGAAGACTCTAAGGCTTAGAAATTAAGCAACCATCCCAAAACAACAGTGGGATTACAGTAGACTGGGGTAAGTATCCAGGTCTCCAGATAATGAATCTAGTGTCTTCTGCTATTCTAGTTTGAATAGACAAAGCCTGTAGAAGGTAAAAAAGGGTAGAACAAAAGAAACTGCCCTTACTGGGTACCTGTTAATTTCTTCTGTGGGTTCCTATAAATAACTACGGACTAGCCTCCTTTATTGCTAGGAGACTAAGCTCTGTTTACTCAGCAAATTCTGAAGTCTACCATTCCATTCGATGTCTATTAACTACAGTAAGTGGACCGTCTTATGTTGAGAACTAGACTTCTTTATGCATAGGATGAATAGGATACTTCCATTTTAGTCACAAAAGGATGTTTTTGATATTTTATATGCCCATTATACTAGCAATAAATCTCAAGGCTTTAGGAGCTCAAAGTCTTTAAAGTACAGGCTTGAAGAATTTTAATACAGTTCCTAGGTCAATATAGTCCCGTTCTGTTCAAGTTAGAGAAATTCCAGGCACAGGAAAGATATAAAGTCATGAGGGGCACCAAGAGCAGGAACCAAGCCTAACCCCCTGTTCCACCAATTTGTCCAGCTGTCTCCCCACAGGACTTTAAGTAAAATTACTATTCTTTTTAAAGGAGTTATTCATTATACCACTATGGCACAATGAATAACTAATACAGGGCTGCTCAAAAGGTCTCCTTTTTATTTCTTATTCACTGAGGTATTATAAAGGCAAAATTGCTAAGCTCTGAACTCTGTATTAAGAGCATATTACAAATAATAGATGAACTATGTGATTACCGTTTTGAATTATTTAGAGCTCTGAAGCATTTTAGAGAAGCATTATATTACAATAGAAGGTAAAAATGACTAGGATATACACAAAATTAAATTGGAAGCCACACATCATGTAATAAATAGCAGGAGGGGTGCAGAGAGACTATTCTCGACCAGTTTATGTATAAAAGGAGTCTCCCCCAAACCTTTTCACAAGTGAAGACTTTTCCTTCCCCCTAAAGTTGTAAGATTACTGGCTGGAAAAAAGGGAAAAAGGAAAAGCACCGTTGAGGACAGTCCTGGGTGTTGCACCAGGGAGCAAGGGTAGCAGCTGTTAATTGCACAACTGTCCTCTGCTGGGGGCACCGAGGCAGTAGCCAGCAGATTCCTCCTCTGCCATAGAAAGGGCTTAAAAACCAGTTAGATCAACTGGTAGTATGTATCTGACATGTGGCCCTATTTCTTTGTTCTAGTCCCACATCCTAATCAGGTTCAGGCATGAAATGCAATATCCTCATCACATGTTTAACAGCGCTCCAGTGCACTGAATACCTTGAGACGGTTCCACAGAAGTAGAGTCTTTCTCCGTTTGTGAGCAGCTGTCCATTTCAGAGCAACATTTTGAAACGTCAACATGCAAATGTTCCTCCCTTTCCCCAACTTCTACTTTTGTTCTTACTTCCTCAGAGTCTAAAAAGGTGTCCTTGTACTTCCTGTTGCGTTCTGCTTCTTTGGTTGAACATGATTTGTTTGTGATACCAGAAGTGATTTGTTCAAAGTTTGATCCTGAACTCGGTGATTTTTCTTTACCAAGCCTCTCTTCCTCGTAGGTCACACTGAAGGTCTTGTCACTCTCTTTGGCATCAGAAATGCAACAAGCTCTATCAAGCTGACTTTCTTGTGCAACAGGTTCGTTCTCAGCATCCACTGCCTTATTATGCACAGATTCTCTTTTTCTGTTACTTTGGACAGGATCTGGAAGACTCTTCTGGCACCTGATTTTAGCTTTCTTCTTTTGGGTTCCTTTCAAAATAGTCTCCTTTCCTTTGGACTTTCTAACCTTTCTGGAGTCAACATCATTAACACCCTCATCTTCTTTCAAAAGCAAATGAATGGAAGTAAAGTCAGATAGTCCTCTGCCATCTTGCAATTCCAAACTACCACTTGGCAGAGGAAACACATCTTTTTTCCACCTGCTTCGTGTCCTGAGGTTCTGGTTTGAACTGTTACTTTCCTTTAGCAGTCGGGATGTCAGAGCTGCTGTGCTTCGATCTTTACATCCTGACTTGGTGCCCCTTTTAGGAAGTACAGTAAAATCAAAATCTTCTGGTTTAAGAGAAGTCTCTCCACTTTTGTGAAGATAATTAGCAAGTGAACTTTTGGATCTGAACTTCAGTCCCTGTGGGCTAGAAAATGATATTAAAGAAAACTTATTGCTAGTAAATAAAAGTGTCTTTTAAAAAGAACTGGACAACAATTTCAGATTTTCTAACTAATAATTCCCAAACTCTCCCATGGGCATTTGTCATTTAAAATAAAAAACAGTGATAAAATGATACTTTTAAGTTGTTTCCTCTATGATAATGTAACATAATTTTACAAATATAACTTAAGTGCAACCTTACCATTAACTATTCACAGTAGGAGAAAGTGTATTTGCCCCCAAATCACTTGGTATAACTAATCAGTGACACTCAAGGAACAGAATCCATTATGATTTTATGGTAAAAATGGAAGAAAGCCAAGATTCCTGCTATGCTTTCCCGTCACCTGTCTAGACAAAATGATTTGGCTGTACTATCTTTACCACCTTGCATACTCACCTTATAAAATAAACGTCATATCTTCCTGCTGTTTTCCCAGATAACCGCTGCTTCACCACTCTTTCCCATCCGCATGGGACGGACTTACGGCACTCTGTCACCGCTGTACCACCAAACTGAGCAGGAGCAATTGGATCTTGTGGCAGGGGGTTACACTCACTGCTGCTTTTTATCATCATTTGCTTCTCGTCTTCTCTCGCTCTTCCTGATCCCAGAGCAACACCTTCCTCCCTGAAAAAAAGAAAAGACAAATTACGCGTGATTAGCTCATTTAAAATTTATGTGATTCTGCTTATTCAATTTCAGTCCATGACAGAGAAGAACCACATGGACTATTTGGACTATGGGAGAGATTAAACTCAATGTGGACCAGTCTTGCTATGAGAGTATCTCCCTGCCCTCCAATACATTCCTGTCCTCCAACATGGGTTAAAAAGCGTTGGAAATTTCTGCACAGTGAAAAGCTCAAACTATTTGTTAGAAACTTGTTGTTGTTGTTGTTAATCACTGAATAGGGCTGGTATAACGATTTCTGGTGACACCTGGCATAAGTCTAAAAATATGAGCCAACAGCTGAGCTCTTAACCGGGGAATCAACAGAACGGCTTAAAGGAGTCAGTGAGACACCCTCTTCCTCCCCAAACAAGTGACATAAAATTTTTTTATATATGTGTGTTTTTCTAGGGGGACAGTGTCTACTACTTTCATCAGAGGTTGTAATCCTCCAAAAGGTAAATAACTTCTAACACAGAATTTTCAAATTCTCTTTCATTCTTGATCTGATAACCTTGTGAGGTAGGTAGGATAAGGCTTACTCTCATTTTATTGATAAAATTGAGTGACAGGGAGATTAAGTTACTTGTAGAACTGATACCAGAAGTTAGGTCTACTAAATCTTGGTCTAATACTTCTCCCCTGTACTACTGTTGAAAACTTCAGTAGAGTGTATCCTAATCACTAAATCACACATTTTAAAAGTTGGATGGGTCTAACCAACTTCTTACCTACAAGTAGGGAAAATAAGCAAGAGCTAGTGATTAACTAGAATTAGAATCAAGGATCTCTTTTGTAATTGGGGTTAAATAATTTTGGGGAGCTGGGTGGATCTTAAGAAATTACATGGTTCACAATTTTGGAGACAAGGAAACTGAATCCTGGTGAAAACAGTACAAACTTTAAAATCAACAGACTGGGTTCAAATCCCATCTCTGCCATTTACTAGCTGTGTCCAAGAGCAAGTTACTTAACCTCTCAAAGTCTGTTTCTCCATCTGTAAAAAGGAGGTAGTATCTCTTAAGGTAGTTCCGAGTAAATTTTGGGAGTTAAAAAAAAAAAATAGGTAAATCATCTTAGCCCCATACCACTCATACACAAGTACTCAACAAATGACTGCAGCCTCGTTTGTTCTCAGAGGACTCATTTCTGGGGCAGCTCTGGCTGCTTAACATGACATCTCCAAGGTCTTCCTAGTACTCTCCAACCCAAGCAGTCGTCTCCTGCACTGGAAACCTCCCTGCTCTCCCCAGCTCCCTGGTCATTTCGGGAAACGACGTTAGGAGCAGCCACGACCGACCCCACCGGGAAGGGTACCTGAGCTCCAGCCCCTGCTCGCAAGAACTAACCCTGCGGGGCCCGATGTCTCCGTGGATCCTAGGTGAGAAAGGCCCACCCACCTTCTACTCCCCCGCTCCCATTTACAGGTGGTGAAACTGAGGCCCGAAAGGGGACAATAACTTGCCGGAGGTCACACGGCCGGTCTGGGACTGGGCGCTCACTGGCGGTGAACGACGCGGCAGCTCCGCAGGCGTCCAGGCTCGGACTCTCCATCCCAGCGGTTCCCCTCCAGCGGGCTGCGCCTGCTGCAGCGGACCAAAAGCGTGCAACGCCCTACGTGTGGAGTGGAGTAAGACGCGAAAATTTCCTTAGCTCAGAGCGCTGGGCACAAACCAACAGCTGGAAACAGCGATAGATGCCTCATCAGCTTTTCGGCCGCCCCCCGACCACAGCCGCCATTTCCACGGCTCAGCCAATCAAATCCTTGGTCGAGGAAGACGCACCGCCCCCCCGCCTGTTCCGACCAATCGCGCGCACCCTAGTTGGGCGGACGCCTTCCGGACTCCCGCTCCATCTTTCTAGCCCTCCCTTTCAGACGTGCGCACTTGGAACTCTCGGCCCGCGCGTAGCTCACTGCGCATGTGCGTTGCCAGGGGCAGCGCAGGTAGCCAAAGTGGCTTGAGGAGTGAGGAGGCCTGTTGCTGAGGCGGGGAGGAGGGGCCCGAGGCGTGAGGGAAGCCGAGATGAGGGCCGTTCTGACGTGGAGAGATAAAGTCGAGCAGTGGTGAGGAGCGGGGCGGTCCCGGAGGAGCGGGAGGCCGAGCGCCAGCAGGGTGGCGGGGGCGTTGGCGTGAATCCCCGGGGTAACCGAGGGCAGCGGCCTGCGGCCTGGACTGAGGGCACTGGGCCCCAGGTCTGTGGGCCGCAAGGTCGCCCCCGACCCCTGTGCGGTGGAGAAGCTGGGGCCTGGAGGGGGAACCAGGGGGTGTATGTGCCTCGCGTGAGGTGCTGGCCTGTCAGGCGGTTTCACAGGTAATCACAGTCCGCTCTGGTTCCCTCACCCGGAGCCGTCCTGGGCTCCTCACCCCCACGGCTGCGTTTCTCCAACTTCACAACTGTTTCATTGGTTTTTTGTTTGTTTTTTGTTTTTTTCACCTTCACAGCTTTTGCCACATCTAGTGTTACCTATACTCTTGTTTGCTTAATTTTTTCCTCTAAATTTTCTCGTATTTTCGTTTAAATATGATTTTACATTCTACAAGGAAACTTTATTACTCCGTTGATGAAAATTCGTATCACTTGCGCTAAATGTCAGCTGTAGAACTTCAGGCAGGGAGAGACAAAACAGTGCTAACAAGCCGTCGCTAGACCTCTTGCCAGGGAGCTTGCTGTCTCTAGAACTGGAGATTGGCAAGTGAGGTCGGAGAGGTGCTTGAGATGAAGAGCATCAAACCGAGACTGTCTCCTCAGCTTCATTAGAAGATTTGAAAGAGAATGACTTCCTCACTTTATGATTCAGTGTTGTTTAATGTCCTGCTCTATTTTGTTAAGAATAGTTATTATTTGGGGGGGAGGTAATTAGGTTTATTTATTTATTTTAATTTTTTAAAAATGGATATACTAGGGGTTGAACCCAGGACCTTGTGCATGCTAAGCATGTGCTCTACCACTGAGCTATACTCCCCCACCTCCATCCTGTTCCGTTTTTTATCAGCTAAATCTACCATATAATGATACATGTTGGGAGGAATACTGACTTATTTCCGTAGTTCTCCTCAGCCTGACTTTCAGATCTTCTTGCATGATCTTTTCACCTTCATTGTGATGCCTCTGTTTTGGCTACTGAAACAGTCATTCCCTCGCTGTCTTTTCTTAAGCGCTTCTGTGTGAGGAAAGCTCGTGTTCATCTCCTCACACTGATATCCTGAACATGCCCAAGGTTCCCTTTGGAGCTGGTTGCTCTCTGTCTTTTGTATTCTGCACTACTAATAGCTAACGCTTACTTTGTGCCAGGCAGTGGCTAAGAGCTGCATCTTTTATCTCTTTGTCACCTCCCACCAGCCCTCTGAGGTAGGAACTATATTCACCAGTGTTGGACATATGAGGCGACTGAAGCACAGAGAGGGTAAATAATTTGCCGAGGTCACCCAGTGAGTGACTGGTGGAGCTAGCTTTCTTCCTTAATCCAAAGCCAATACTCTTGGCCACTACATTAATTATTCCTAGTGTTACAGAGGCTGCAGACTCAAATGCCTGCAGGAGTCAGGCAGGCAACATAACTGGGAGATGTTTATTTGCATCTTAAACAGAAAGAATTATCTGTTTACCCTGGGAATATTTGTCTGTTCTACTCCACTTTTCTTAAAGCATATAGTCCCACCAGTGTATCTTTCACTTCTACTGTTTTTTTTTAATGGCGGTACTGGGGATTGAACCCAGGACCTGGTGCATGCTAAGCATGTGCTCTACCACTGAGCCTTGCCCACCCCCCCTTCTACTTTTAGTAGAGATTTGAATTAATTTTTTTTTTTTTTTTTTTTTTACTTTTCTCTTAACTCTTTGTAAAAGTCCTCATAGCACAAGCTGCTGAGAACCAGCAACTGAGCATTTGGCTTTGATGTCAGAGAGCACAGGGAGGGCAGGGAGCATGGCGAACTGGAGAGCTCATGCTCTGCCTGAAAGGGGCTGCTCCTGCTCAGCACCCTCCAGTTACCACCCTGCAGGAATTTGGCCCAGTGTGGTTCAGATCTTTGTTTCCACCAGAAACTAGGAATCTGGGTTTTTTTTTTTTTTTTTTTGAAATGTCCTAATTTTTATATGTTGGCACCTAATCTAAGAAAACCAAAGCATCACGTGGGCCAAACAAAACGTTTGCAGGCCACATATAGCCGGATTTGCTCCCAGTTTTCAACCCCTGGGGTAGGATTTTGTTCATTCCTCTCTTGTGGTACTTAGAGTCTGTCAAATGTGAGTGTTTATGGGAATCTGTGTATCCCAGAAGTCTATAAACCCCTTAAAAGCAATGGCTGCGTCTTATTCATTTCCAAGGCCCATTCCAGAGCCTCGGCAAATCAGTGGTGGTTGTGATTATTTGCTGGACAGATGTATTTGTGGATGGATGAAGAGGTGAATGATGAATAAAGACTGGTTATTTGGTTTTTGGCCAATTACAGCTATTCTAATATTGGGACTGTAGGGGATCTGTAGACAAGCAGTCCTGCTGGCAGCTATATATGTGAACTGATAGCCCAGAATGAGATTAAAACAAAACAAAACAAAAAACTATAAAAATACAGAGTAGAACGCCGAAGTCCAGATGACAAAGAGGAATCCTCCACACCTGAACCAGCCTCCGTCTCCTGGTCTGCTCTTTTGCTTCCAGCCTAACCTTCAGGAATCTCCTTTTCATGGCCGTTGCTGTGATCCGTCACTCTACCTCTCACCAGCCTAGAGTGACTCCCAGTTACCTTCCACGTGACGTTGTGCACCTAACTAGGTGGTCCTGCTTACTCTGCCCCTTCACTCGCCCCCACCCTGCTTCCGCTTGCTAACATTTAAACGTACGCTTTTCAGTTCAGCTGCAAAACTTCATTTTCCTATCCAAAGGCCCTCCCAGATGCTCTCTTACTCTTCTCTGAACTCCCTCTTTTCTCCCCTAAAAGCCCTGCTCCAGGTTCATGCCTACCGTGCTACCTTATTTATCTAGCCCGCCTCGTTCCAGTCAGGCCAGCATCTGCTGTACCCCCCATTCACACCAGCTGCCATTTACTCGGTGCTTGCTGTGTCATCTTGTTTAATCCCTGCAATACCCCGTGAGGTTGGAATTGTTGCCCCATTTACAGAAGAAGAAACTGAGACTCAATGAGGTAACAGTTTGCCTAAGATTAAAAGCAAATAAGTGGAGGCTGGGTCAGATTTCACAAGGTTTGGAGAGGCATCTTGGGACTTCAGTTTACAGTGGAGTGGGCACTTGGTTGGTAGAGGACAGTTTGTAGGACTCGCCATCTGTATCTCTGCAGTGGACTCTGACAATGTGTCTTTTTCATAAAAGGTGGCAGATAGGGAGAGGGAGCCATCCTATGGCACAATAGACTGTCTGCAGACAGGTGAGCTCCCCAGCCCTGGGAGTGTCCCAGCCGAGGCTGGGTGGCCATCTGTAGGGAATTCCTGCCCTGGTGGGGGAGTTGGACTATATGAGAAGGTCTAGGGTCTTTCCCATTTCTGAGTTTCCATGGTCTCGTGATGTAATTAAAGCCCAAGTGGTTCAAGATAAAATCTTGTCAGTTTGTCAACTATATTCATTTTGTATCTAGGACAGTGCCCTGTGCTGTGGGTCCACAAATGTCTAAATTGGGGCCATTACCCTTAAATTGCATATGACTGTAATTAAGGGGACAAGACAGTATCTGAAACAGTGTAAAGCACAGAAGATTATATAATTCAGAGCTAAATTTCATGAATTGTGCAGATGGTAAGTACAGTGAGAGTTTAGATTGAGGTAAATTAGACGTGTGTTATACTTTAGAAGGACAAAGGTCAAGTTCAGAGAAAATGAATCTGAGAGGTAGATAGTTAAAGGCTTGGTTCAAATGAAACATTCAGAAATGGTTTTCTAATAATTCAGCCCAAGATGATCCCTATGAAGAAGAAACCACACAGGAATCACTTTGATGAGCTCAGATATGTACAAGGCAGGAAGGGAGCCACGTGATGGAGATGAGTGTAAAAGACCCCTCCCAAGCCTCAGGGCTCAGCGGAGCTCAGCCAGCAGGTCAGCTCTTCTGACCCCAGCTCCCCCTGCTTCTGCTGAGAGTGTGGGACGCACCAGGTACATTTCGCCCCAGGCTCCGAGAAAGAGAGCCCCAGAGCCAGGAAGGCCCGGATCTATTACCACATAACAGCAAGGAAGCTGAAGGACTCAGGGTCTGTGTTTGCTTGTCTCACGAGGGCTGTCCACTGGAGAGGGGTAACAGTTTCTCTGTTCCAGCTTCTCCATCAGCCAACTTGTGACAGCAAACAAATGGCTTGCCTCTGAACTTGAATTTCCTCATCGATAAAAATGGGCTAGGAGTGCCAGCCTGTCTGTGGCATTACGTTAGTGTAGGGTCACTTGAGATCATATAAGTTTACACTCTTCAACAACTCTTAACTCTTGAATGTATGTGAAGAATTATTTTTATTAAAGGAAGCGTCTAAGATCAACGGAGCCTGTATAAAAAACTCTGAATTCTACATGTAGTGTCTTGAGGAGATGATAATGCCTTTTTTCCTGCTGATAAAACATGGAGACTCTTACAAGTTATTTTGTCAACTGTGGCATATGCTAATAATAATGGTAAAGAAGGCCACAAAGCATAATGGTTAGAGCCTGGGCTTCAGAGTCACACTGTCTGGGTTTGAATTCTGGTTTCACCTCCGCTCAATAGCAGTTCATTCTCAGGCAACTTATTTAACTTGTCTGTACCTTAGTTTTCTCAGCTGCAAAATAGGTATATGGTTGTTGTGAAGATTAAGTGAGTTAACACATGTAAAGCATTTAAACTGTATTTACCACATACAGTAAATAAAAGTGCTTAATAGATGCTGGACACTGTTTTTAAAGTCTTAGGGTAGCAGAGATCTGTTATACTTGACAACAATTCAGGGGGGTGGAAGGCAGACTAGCACAGACTTAAGACAGACCTGAGTTAGAACTCTGGCCCTTTTACGTGCTGACTGTGTGATGTTGGGCAAGATGCTTGATGTCTCCGAGCCAGGGTATCCTCAACCACAAAACTGAGTAGTAATTCTGACCTCAAGGAATTGTGAGAATGAAATAAAATAGTGCCTTTGAAGAGTTCAGCATGGGCTGTCTCTGTCACAAATGCTCCAAATGCTGTTACCAGGGGTTTGTATTTTCAGATCACACACAGGCGTCAGGTGAATTTATCCCATGGTGAGTGTTTATGATAGGCCATTGGACAGAGCTGTCCAGCACATTCTTACCAGGGTCACCTGCGCTAATGAAACCCTCTGCCTGGGGCCTTGGAGAGTCTTTGTAATCTGGCTCCAGCCTGTTTTCTCTAGCTTTCTCTCTCCCTACTTCCCTGCACACAGTCGAATGTTTCAGTCAAATTAGATTATTTAGATATTCACTATTCCCATCTTCATGTCTTTGCTTATTGTTTTCTCTGCCTGAAATGCTGCACCTTCCCACTCTCCTGCGTGTCTCCGAGGCCCTGCCTGTTCCTTCCTTTATTGTTGTCTTCCTGAAGCTTTTTCTGATCCTCTCTGAATCAACACCATGCCTTCCTCCTTGGACTCCTACAGCATGTGCTTTAATGTATCTCCTAAAGCCTTTATTACAGTATTATTCTGTATTTCATCTAATCTAAGAGGCCACTGATTATAAAATATCATTATTTACATGCAATTAAGAAAGCAAAAAATGCAGCCAGTTAAACTGATTGTCATCATTTCTAAGACGCATCCCAACATCAGAAATGTTAAAATGTGAAAAACTGTGTGCTTTAGAGTTGATGCCATATGGTTCTTTGTGAGTGTGTCTGCGCCTTACCTTCCCACAGGAGGGTAATTTCCTTGAGGACAGGGAGGGACTGTGACTTACTCATCTTGTATCTGTTGGTTCCTAGCACCTAAGTGGCACTCAGAAAGTATCGGATTAATTGGAATTAATAACGATATTTTAGTAAATGATCAATTTTTCAGAGACGTGTGGATTTACCAGCCTTCACGCATTCTCTCAGCTTGTGTAGCCTTTATGGCATTAATAGAAGGGTCAGTGCCCTCGGCTGTTGACTCCTTGAGCCTTCTCTGGCGTCTGGCTTCTGGACAGGTGGAAACTGGGACATAACGCTCACTGCCGGGTAAATTGTGATTGGAGGTGTGGGGATGGAGTGGAATTTGCAACCAGATGCAGTTCTTAGCCGTTATCTTTTTCCCTCATACACAAGCAGTGTTTCATAATGGAAATAAAGTTTGCTTTCCTGGCCATTAGCAGACCGCATCACTTTGGTTCCTAATTGTCCTTTTGTCTTGTCTTTTCTCCTGTTTAGTATATATGACCTCGCATTTAAGCCTGATGGAACCCAACTGATTTTGGCTGCAGGAAACAGATTACTGGTAGGATTTTGTCTGAGTTTCCTTTTTAAGTGCTTTTTTTTTCCTCTCCCTCTTGTAAGTGCTCTGAAATTTGACCCCCCCTTTTTTTTAAGATGAAAAAGGCAAGGGCGGAAAAAGCAGTCATTACTTTTTAATAGGGAAGGAAATGGGCTATTTAAAACAGGTAAGTAAACTGTCTGTCAGATAGGAACCTGTGAACCATACCTCCTTTAGAGTCATTAATCTTTCCCTCTTTACTTAGAGACACACATGAAAGAGTTGAAAATAATTAATCAAAATGCCTTTGAAACTGAGCTGTTGTCAGTTCACATTTTGTCCCCCTGAAGAATTCAAGCGTCGGAACTGAAGGGGCTCCCTCCACGAGAAGCCAGATAACCTGACCCCGACTTTGAGGCACTGGCCTGCCTAAACAATACCATATGGATGCTCTCCTAGTTTTTATATTTTCGAAGAATATAAGCTCCCTCTGGAACCTATCCTAGTGTATAAAAGTAATTTTCAGGGAACCCTTTATGTTTGACCTGAAAACCTTTGTATGACCTCCCCTCCCTCCTGCGTGAGTCTGCTTCCTCCTGCTCTGTTGTCTCTAGATACACAGACAGCCTGACCTCCATTCTCTGTATGGCAACTGCGTAATCTTAAAGCCGTGGTTAAATTGTTCTGCAGACTTCTTCTCTCCAGGGTAAACAATCCAGATCCTTTTAGGTTTTCCCCATAGGTTATCTTCTCCAACACGAACCGCTTCAGGAGGGTTTTGCCTTTATTTCTCAGATGGTGTGTTTTTTGAATCTCCACATATTTATAGATGTTGCACAGCTATAAAATCCTAAATCCACACTGCAGCTGAGTGTCACAACACCCCCTCCGGCATGCAAACCCAGAGTTCAGGTCTGTGGCTTTCAAACTCTTGGTAGCAAATACAAAACGTCACTCTGTGATGTTGGTATTAGGAGCAGGGCTAGCACTGAGATTTAATGGTGGTGTAGCTACGATCTCTGTGCGGCTTTATCTGGGAGGCCTAGCTTGATTGGTCGTATATCCAAATTCACATAAGGGGAGTGAACTTTGTAGAGAAGTTCTGCGGAGTGAACTTTTGTTTCTTGAGCATTAATGGCATGTTCCTGGCCATGGAACGGACAGGATCAGGACCTCTACTTCTTGGGTTTCACAACTTTAAGTCACGTTCTTTCTGGTTTCTCAGTGCAGTTTTTACTTGATACACATATAGCATATTGACAGATGTTTTGTTATAAAAACAAAAATAGCAGCCGCAGCCCGCAAGAACCCTGGCGGATGGAGGCCATGTGGGTAATCTGTACTTTTGTCTCTTTGCCAGGTTTATGACACCTCTGATGGCACCTTACTTCAGCCGCTAAAGGGACACAAAGATACTGTGTACTGTGTGGCATACGCAAAGGATGGTAAGAGACCCCTTTGGATTTACAGGCTCTGTGTTGGCCTCTCTCTCCTTAGTCACACCTTAATCATTTTTTGTAAGCTGAAGTACAACTTGGGATTTCAGAAGATAAAGTCTCGTAGGCGTCAGTTCAATCATTCAATCCAACAAATATTTATTGAGGCCATCTGAGTGCCAGGCATTGTTCTAGATGCTTGAGGTACTTCAGAGAACAAACCAGACAAGATCTCTGCCTTCGTGGGGCTTATGTCTATGTGTACGGGGGCGGGGGAGCTGGAGATAGAGTATGAGGGAAGACATACAATAAACGTGGTAGTGTATGTGAACTAAACAGTACGCTGGAAGGTGATACATGTTAGGAAGAAAAAGTAGGGCAGATGAGGCGGATTGAGAGCACTGGCTGGGCCGGGGATGGGGTCCGGTATTGAATAGGGTTTGCTTGAAGGTGGGGAGGCAGTGAAATAATGACAGCGAGCATCTGGGAGAAGAGAGCGCATGGAGGGAAGAGCCACTGCAGGGGCCCTCGGGTGGGCGTGTGCCTTCCTGGGTCTGGGATAGAGAGAATGAGGGGAGCAGTAGGGGGTGAAGGGAGAGGGGTGGCAGGTGTGGGAGGGCCAGATGATGTCGGCTGTCGTAAGGACTGTGACTTTGATTCTCGCTGAAAGTGGGGAACCACTAAAGAGTGTTGAGCAGAGGAAAAATCTTTCTTTTCTTTTTTCCTTCCAGTTTTGTTGAGATATAATTGACATACAACACTGAATATTTTTTGAGGGGGAGGTAATTAGATTTTATTTATTTGTTTAATGGAGGTACTGGGGATTGAACCCAGGACCTTGTGCTTGCTAGGCACACACTCTACCACTGAACTATACCCGTCCTCCCCAGAGGAAAAATCTGACATGCTTTATATTTTAAAAGCATCCCTCCAGCTGCTCTACTGGGAATAGCCTGAGTTGGGGCAGAAAAACAAGTGAAAAAGCGTCATCCAGGTAAATTTTATAACACTGGTGATGGTGGCTCAGACCTCTTTAGGCACAGAGGAAGTGGTGAGTAGTGGTCAGATTCCAGATATAGTCTGAAGGTGGAGCCAGTAGGATTGCCTGATAGACTGGATGTGAAGAAAGGAGTCAGGGGTGACTCCAGAGCTTTTGACTTAAGGGACTGAAAGGATGGAGTTGCCCTCCCCTGAGGTATGGAGGGCTGCAGGCAGAGAAACTTAGAGTGGCAGATTAGGAGCTCAGTTTTGGACATGTTGAGTTGGAGGAAGGTCGAGGCTGTAGGAGAGAGGGCAGGGAACTGCAGGAACAGAGTTGCCGAGTGGGGAGAGGAAGTGGGATCCAGGGCAGAGACGGGCATGGTGGGAAGACAGAGAGCATCCTTGCAGGTGCTGCGGGGGCCGGCATGCGGTAGCAGGAGTCTAATGGGAGTTCTCTTCCGTTCTTTCAGTGAAATGAGGAGCGGAACATCTGAGAGTGAGGATAGGGAAGGAGGTGTCTGAGAGCTGGGGAGAAAGGAAAAAATGTAAATCACCACCTAGTTGAGTGGCTGAGTGAATGACCCTGGGAGGTGCCCAGAGACCCTACCTACACGGAGAGCCCACCCCAAGCTGATGATCATGAATTGAAAGTGAGATCAGTTGATGTGATTGTGTCTTTTTTGCCACCACTTTGAGCTACGCAGATGCAGGAGGTGGAGAGTTAGATTTAAGCAGAGTGGGGGGTTTGCCAGTACCTCTGAAGATGAAGTAAGAGGGCAAGGAGCAGAGGACGTATGCAAAAGAATGATGATATACATTGACCTTGAACTGTCAGCTGAGTAATAAGGGGTGAAGGGCAGTGGCGGGGAATTAGGAGTTACTGGAGCTAGGACACCAGGTGGGGTGAGAACGAGGAGAGGTGGTAGTCAGACAGTAGGTGCGTGAAACTGACCCTGAGAGTAAAAATGAATCCATGCTCCCTGCAGCGTGGGATCAGGGGGAAGAATGTGGGCTTTGCAATGAGACAGTTCCAAGTTCCAACCCCAAAAGCTCTGTGAGTTTGAGGTGGTGATTGACTCTCTGAGTCTCGATTTCCTCACGTGTCAGATGGATGTAGGGTTAGAGATGGTGTCCCGTGACGGCAGCCGAGAAGTCACAGAATCAGGGTGGTGCAGTGCTTGAGTGAACCTGGGAGATCATACAGGCTCCAGGTTTTTAACTTCTTTTAGGTGATTGACCTCTTTGAGAATCTGATGAAAGCTATAGACCCCTTTCTAGGAAAATGCACACACTTTACATATACACACAATTTCGTGCACACAGTTTTAGTCTGATCTAGCCCAGTTGCTTCATTTTAGACTTACATAGAGGCCTAGAGAAGTCACGTGACTTGCTGAGGTTATGCAGCAAGTTGGTGGCAAAGACAATGCTAATAATTCTTGCATGGTGGTCAGGTGTGCTCTGCCACAGCGGTTATGTTTTTTATGTGCACGTTTGAGTTCAAGTTTGGAGTAATATTGTGGGGAGAACTGTGGGGCCTCGGAGTTTCTAAGCCTAGGGCCTCTGGGCTGCAGCACCATCAAGGCCCCTGAGGAAGTCACGGTGAGACCTGCCATCAGTGGCATTTGTCAGAGTCCTGCCACACACATCATCTCATTTGATCTCACAGCAGCTTGGAGCAATTACAGGTGACAGTGTCAGAGCTGGGCCTGACCCAGGTCCCCTGACTACAGAGCCCTCATTCTTTCTAGTGTATCACGCTGCCCCTTCCTGACACGTAGTGGTGATGAAGTCTTTTGATTCCTCTGCACTGGTCTTCCCCTCTAGGGTCTGGAAATGAGGATGCACTCAATTACGGTTTTGTTTGTTTCTAATTCCTCCCTTAAGTTTATTAAGTATTTAAGGAGTAACCATGATACACAGGTGTGTAAGGACTACGTTTTTTTGCTCAAGAGAAGCAAACTAGATGCTGAGGAAATTGTAGTAATAATAATAGCTAATTTTTTTTAAGCATTGAATCCGTTCCAGGCACTGTCCTAAGTACTTTACTCTCATTTGATCTTCTAAAAATCCACGAGGTAAATACTGTTGTTGCCTCCATTTGTCAAATGAGGAAATGAAAGCCTAGAGATGGTCACGAGCTCACTCTGGGTCCTGCAGCCAGTGAGTGACGTCACTGGGAATTCCAGCCCAGGTCCAGCCCGGCACCCACACTCTTCAGCCCCTGCCAGTGTTGGGGAGGGAAGGCAGAGATAACAACAGATACAAGCAGCTTCCGTTTGTGTAGTATTTGCGGCAGCGTCACATGGCTCATCCTTGGAATTACTGTGTCAGCCTTCATGACAGGTGCTTAGTTGACCTTGACAGAGAGCCTCTGAGGAAGGTGTTATTACCCCGTTCTGTTTCAGATGAAGACATAGAGGCTCAGAGAACAGTTTTGCCCAAGAATAAAGTCTATGAATCCTGCGCAAGGTGTACAAGGGCTGGCCCGTGCTCACCTCTCAGTTGTCATCTCTACCTGGAGTAGGTGAAGGCTCCCTGCCATCTGCTGCCGGGATACCCTGCTCCACTTCTAAGCACTTGCAAACTTGTGACAATATATTTAATAAGCAATTACTTGATATATGTTGCCTCTTCCCAGTCCTTTCATAAAGCCCAAGGAGTGTGAAAATGAAGATCTCATCTGCACTCTTTTGCTGATAGCCTTTCTCTGAGATAAAGAGTAGGGTCTTGCTGTGGCTCGGAAGCCCCTAGAGAGCCTTCCTCACCCACCTCACCCCTTGCTCTTGGTGTTCCATGCTGCTGCCTCTCAGCCCCTTGGACGTGTAGGCATTGCCTGCCTCAGGGCCTTTGCACATCTGTTGGAGCCTTGTGGATGGGTCTATCTCTCTCTTTGCACCTGGCTAAGCTTTGCTCAACATTTAGGTCTCAATGAAAGATCCCATCCTCAGAAACTTCCATCACCGAAATTGGGTCCCCAGGCATTCTCTTTCATAGAGCTTTATTTTCCCCCACATTATATATTAGTTGGATCAATTTAACTTAATGCCTACTTGTCCCACCAGATGAAACTCTATGAAGGTAAGGATCATATATATTTTAATCACTACTTGATCCTAATACAGAACGTGATGCCTGGCAAGTGGTGGACCCTCAGTACATCTTTGTTGGTGCCAGACAAAGCAGGATATGAACCCAAAGTTCCTGACTCCAGCTCACCCAGTGCTGGCAAGAGGATGGAGTAGAGAAGCAATGACACTTACTAGGTTCTTCAGTGAACTAGTTTTCTAAGAAATACTCTCTGCAAAATGCTGACTTCAAGTAAATGTGAGAATTTTCTTTTTAAAAACACTTGTAGGCAAGCGCTTTGCTTCTGGATCAGCTGACAAGAGCGTTATTATCTGGACGTCCAAGTTGGAAGGCATTCTGAAGTACACGTGAGTAACTGGCTAGCTGAACCGCATTGTTAGTTTGACTCGTTTCTTACTGAGTGACTGTAGCAAAAGCGCCTTGGAGATGTGGGGAAGGACTTTTTTCTCTGTAACTGAACTTACAGTTAGGTTGTGGGGGTACGGGCTGGGTGCAGGGAGGTTAGGGCTTGAGTAAGTGAAGGCCAGCCCTGGGCTGGGTGTTCCCACGTAGCTCAGTTTAGTTCATCTGACACTGCAGATTCCCCCCACCCCGACCTGTCCCCTCCAGTGTTCCCCTCTCAGGGAAGGGCCTCGCATCCACCCATTGTCAACAGCCTGAGCCTTGGGGTCGGTGCGCGCCAGCTTCTCGCGGTGCAGAGGCTCTGCTCGTGCTGCCCCCCACGCCCTCCACCTGGCTTGCTCCTGCTCGCTCCGCAGGTTTCAGGTGCTGCTGCTCCATGAGGCCCGCTGCGGTCTCCTGTGTGGTGTTTCTCACAGCTGCAGGCTCACCTTTATCCTGGTGCAGGTCATTCCACGCAGGCAGACATTGCATCCGTTTGTCTGGCTCACCCTTGTGTCGCTGATGCCTACTGCAATGCCCAACCTGTAGTTGGTGCTCAGCAAATGATTTTTTTCTTTTTAACTGATAAATTACACATAACATAAAATTTACCATCTTAACCATTTTTAAGTTCATTTATAGTTCAGTAGTGCTAAGTACATTCATGTTGTTGGGCAGTCTGTCTCCAGATCTCTTCTCATCTTGCAAAACTAAAACCCCATACCTGTGAACAACCACTTCCACTCCACCTCCCCCGGCCCTTGGCATCAGCATTCTACTCTCTGTCTCTGCGAATTTGACTACTCTGGGTACCTTGTATAAGAGGAATCCTGTAGTATCTGTCGTCTTGTGGCTGGTGTATTTCACTGGGCATAGTGTCCTCAAGGTTCATCCATGTTGTAGCATGCATCAGAATTCCCGTATGTGTTACGGCTGAATAATACTCTAGTGTATGTATAGACCACATTTTGTTTATCCATTCATCTGCTGTCAGTGGACATTTGGGTTGCTTGCACCTCTTGGCTATTTTGAACAATGCTGCTATGAACATGGGTGTACAAATCAGCAAACAACTTTTGAATGGATGAATGAATGAATGGAGTTGTAAGTAAAGTATTACCCAAAAGTGAAGGAATAAAACTGAGGCTGAGATGCCGTGTGTGGTATATGACTCACTCAGCTTTCATCCTTATCTCAGATGCTTCCAGATCTTGGTCTGATATCTTCGTTGTACCTCCATCCTTTATTTCCAGGCCTCCACAAAGCCACAAGAGTAATGGCCATTAATACAGCACTTCCTATGCACTGGTGCCAGGCTGGGTGCTTTACATTATTATCTTACCAGCTGACAAACCAGAAGTGTCCAGCACGCTAGTCTTGTAGGTGGCATTTAAGTTAGGCCAGTCTGATGGGTGGGTAATGTGTCAGAGGTGAAAATGGTGGGTGAGGGGCAACCCAGGAGGGAATGCATCCCCGTGCTTTTCATTTGTCACTTGTGTCAGGGCTCACGGTGTGTAGTCAGCAAGACTGTGGGCTCATGATTGAAACCTTCAGCTGTAGCACTGAAACATTTGTGGTTTGCTGCAAAGTAATCTGCAGTTCTTTACTTCCCAGGCACAATGATTCTATCCAGTGTGTCTCCTACAATCCTGTTACCCACCAGCTGGCATCCTGTTCCTCCAGTGACTTCGGTAGGTTCTGATTCCCAATGTCTTGTCCTGGAATAAACGAAAATTGGCAAAGAATGCTGAAATCCATCCAGAATGTGGCAGTGTTCTGAGAGAGTTAATGCTACTTCTCTCCCTTCAGTGGCCGAGGGGAGGCTGACAGCTATTCTTTAAATTGTGTAGGAACCAAGAGAGAGAATGATGACTTTGGGACTGGTGGGAAATCTGGGAGATGGCCAGGAGGCCCGGGGAGGGAGATGGTAACAGGGATGGAGAGCACGGGCCTGACTTGGTGTTGCCGCCTCTCGGAAGCCTTCCCGCCTCACGCTGACAGGGACGTTCAGGTGTCCCCACCTCTATGTCCCCCAGAACCGTGCACGTGTGAGAAGCTTCAGCTGTGCTTCTTGTGCGGCATGTCACCATTGTAATTGTTTGGTGGCAGCAGCTGTCATCCCCGAGGTACTGAGTGCCCCAGGAATTCACCCCGCACCCCCCACCACAGCACTGGTGTGGTCCTGGCACAGAGGAGAGGCCGTGAGCCATCCCCCAGGCACAGCAGGAAAGCAGGCAGAGGCTTGCAGTTTCTCCGTTCAAGGTCCATTCTGATTTTTGACTCACGAGTCCTGTCTTCCTTGCTAAGAGCTAGTGGCCACAGCAGAACAGCCAGTCGGAGTCAGGGAGTGAGAGCCCTAATCCCTTTCAGTGTTTCCCACCCTGCCCACTGTCCATCCACTGAGAGCTCTGAGGCTCAAAAGAGAGGATGTAATTGAAAGTACATTGTATGAGTTAAAGGGGAAGGGACTGTCATTCATTAAAAAATTTAGTATTTTATCCACGTGAGGCACTGGTCTGGGCCCTTACTTCTGGGGTTAAAAAGACAAAAATAGAATCCCTGCCCTCAAAGAGCTTGTGGTTGGGAGCAGGTAGGGAGGTAGAATTTATAAAAATACAATAATAAGTAATAATATTTGTTGAATGTTTGTGATGTGCTAGGCATTGTGTTAAGGGTTAGAAATGAATTCAACTTGAGCTCTCTGACAGCCCCTCAGGTCTCATTTCCACTCCATTAGTGAAACAGGACTGGGGCTTAGAGTGGTCCCGGGACTCGCCTGAGGTCACCCGCGGGTAAGGGGTGGAGCCAGGGCTTGGAGCTCGGGTTGGTTACATCTAGAGCCGGCTCTGGTCAGCCCTGTCAGGGGGACCCTGGAGGAGAGGCCTCCAGCCTGGGCTCTGGGCAGACGCAGTGGAGCAGGGAGAAGGTGTGCACAGGCGGAAATGTTGGGGGCAAGCATTCTGGAGCAGGGGAAGGGGAAACAAGTAGTTTGATGCTGTGCTTTGCTATGTAAATGTGTTTCTGCCCTAGATTTACCTTCTTGGCCATACTTCATGGCTCTGGTAAAGAGGAGAATTTGCTTACGTTGCCCACACCTACACCTGGGGCACTGAGTCCCTGGCAGAGGGAGCGAGCCGAAGGTGGCCAGTGTGCTGTGGACAAGGCACAGCCCAGATAGGCTCGGGAGAGGAGGCAGGATTTTCAGAAAGCATCATCCGTTACTTGGAATGCTAAGTTGTACTCTGGTTGCAGTGTCATAGTTATGAACAGTGAAGTTGCCATTTCTTTGAGCTAAATCCCTGAAATGTTGGCTAGAAATTCACCAATATATTCTTCTCTTTTTTTCTCTTGAAATAATTATAGATTCACAGTAAGTTTTAAAGACAGGAGAGGTCTGGTGTACCCTGCATCCTGTTTCCCCCGTGGATGCATCTTATGTAACTGTTGTGTAATTTCAAGCCAGGAAACAGCTCCTGGCACACTGTGTGTATATAGTTCTGTCACTTTGTCACCTGTGATTGCATCACCGCAAAGATACTCCCTTATCATCACCTCCCCCATCTCCTATTATCCGTAACGCCTGGTACCTGGTAACCACTAATTGTTCTCCATTTCTGTATAAAATGGAATCATACAGTATATGACCTTTTGAGACTGGCTTTTTTTTCACTCAGCATAAAGCCCTGGAGAGCCGTCTAAGTTGTAGTGTGTATCAATAGTCTGTTCCTTTCTGTTACTAAGTAATATTCCAAGCAATCTATCTTCTTTTGTATTATTTTGCATTGAAGGCTTGTGGTCTCCTGAACAGAAGTCAGTCTCCAAGCACAAAGCCAGCAGCAAGATCACCTGCTGCAGGTGAGTTAAGGGCAGCTCTGAAGGTCACTTTATGTTCCCTGCTCTTCAGACAGACTCAAAGCCCAGGTAGTTCACACAGCAGTGGAGGTCTCGTGTCACCTAGTTGGTTTGGGCCCCGTGTCTCCTCTTTTCTTCTTTCATGGTCTCCTTGATGGGAAGAGCCTGTGCCTTTGATCATCAAGCAAAAGAGAACTCCAGGTTGCCTTGTGCGATTACCTAGCAACAGGCCTCCCCAGCCTGAAGCTGTGCTCGGGGAGGGGGGACCTCCCTGGAGATGCAAGCCTGTCCCTGTCCAGGCAGCATGTGTGCTGGAGAAGGCATGGGCTTTGAAGTCAGACCTGAGTTTGAGTCTAGATTCAGTGGCTGACAGGCTCTGTGACCTCAGGAGGGTCCTCATTTGACAAATGGGGATTAAAATGCTGACTTGATAGGGCTGTTGTAAAATGCACACAAATGGCTGAGTTTGAAGCAAGCTGCACGGCGTCTTGTGTATGGTAGACGCTCAGATGGCAGCTGTCCTTGCTGGGCAGCTTCTGAGTGTAGCCATTCTTTCACTCAGCTTCTGTTAAGCTCCTGTTCTAGAGACTGGGAGCACACCAAGACGTGGATTCTCTTCTTAAGGTGCCCTTGAAGTGGGAGGAGGTAGAAATGGCTAGTGGGAATGGAGGCTGCCCGAGATGCAGGCCAAGCTGAGGGCTGTGGTGGAGGTGCAGACAGAGGGGCGCCAAGGGGAAGGTGCTCCCGCCTTCACATCTGACCGTCCATTCCAGGGCCCACACCAGGGAGAAGTGGGGCTCTGAGTTTGGCTCTCTGGTTTTTGCATCAGGACCAGGGTGAGCCCAGCCACTGCTGCCTCATCAAACTGTTTCAGCCTAGGCAACATCCTCACTGGTTTTACCTTCTCTGTGTTCGTCTCCCCTCCCCGGGCCCTCTTGCTTGTTTGAACAGCTGGACAAATGACGGTCAGTACCTGGCTCTGGGGATGTTCAATGGGGTCATCAGCATACGGAACAAAAACGGCGAGGAGAAAGTGAAGATCGAGCGGCCTGGGGGCTCTCTCTCCCCGATATGGTCCATCTGCTGGAACCCTTCAAGGTGACTGTACAGCTGTCCTCCTGGGGCAGACACTCCATGACAAAGGCCTTCCTCAGCGGCCTGAGTTCTTTCTCTCTTCTTCCTGAGGGCTCCACGACTCCCAGGCTCCTCATCCCATTTGACTGATCTGTTTTGGAACCTATTCCATTTGAATGGAATTTTTTAAGAGCCCATCTTGAGTTTTGGAATGAATCCCAGAAATTCAGCTAAGCAGATGAGCTATCTAGGCCAGCCCAGAGTGTGTGTGTGTGTGTGAGTGAGAGGGAGAAAGAGAGTGTGCGTGTGACACAAGAGCGCTGTTTCCTTATGAATCATTAGCTCACCTCTCTGCTTTGGCTTTATTTTGGTTTTTCCCCCTTTTCAGTTCTTCCCTTCAAGTCTGGGTAGAACATTTGCCCACCCAATAATAAATAACATTTTCATGAGCCTTTTTTTTTTTTTGCTGCCCATGCCAAAAAAGTCAAAATTAAGTATGAATGTCCCGAAAGCCTATAGTTCCACAAACAGTTGGCATCTGCCTTCTCAAACCTTTCCTTCCTATGCATATGTGACTTTGACAGTGGACTGATAGCTTTAGGTCTTCTTTGTATAATCCTATAATATTATCAAACCACCAATATCCCCCGCACCCAGTCCTCTGAAGGTAAATTAAAGGATTTAATTGTTTACCAGTCCAGTGTCATTATATAGGTGGTACCTACTTGATTTAGAAGGTTGTTTAATTTCCTTGCCTTTCTTACATCAGATTATTTTGCTTCTTCCTGTATAATTTTGTCCAGCCCAGAGCTGTACTATGCGTGTCTAATGCCTTCAAAGGCCATTAGCCTACCCCAGAGTTCCTGCTGTTTGATTTTTGTGACCACAGATGACTTTGTGGTTTCAGGGTACCATTTTTAATTCATGAGAAGCAGGATGCCCAGTGTACCTGGTTGCTGTCCTCTTCCGGGCAGGGTTCAGGGGCTCCTTGACAGGTTTTGAAATTATAGCTTTAGGGTAGTTCTAGGCAACGTGACTGTGAACAACCACTTACTGTCTGCAGCCGGTGGGAGAGTTTCTGGATGAACAGAGAGAACGAGGATGCCGAGGAAGTCATTGCCAACAGATATTTTCAGGAAGTCCCTTCCACTCTGAAGTCAGCAGTGTACAGTAGTCAGGGTAGTGAGGCAGAGGAGGAAGAGCCAGAGGAAGAGGACGACAGTCCCGGGGACGACGACTCGTGAGTGTGTCCTGAGGAGCGAGAACCCTCCTTCCTTAGAGGGTCCGGCCCCCAGCGGAGGCCTGCCGGGCAGGTGCTGCTCTGAAGCCTCTTTCTAGAAGAGGCTGGGGGGTGTTGTTGGTGAACGGTCCTCCACCAGGGGGAACACACCCTTAAAACGTGTGTGGGTTAGAAAATTCTTCTTTGAGAAACTTTATGAAATACTGAGAAGTCTAAAGGAGAAAATTTGACTTTTCTGTGAAACCCTGAGGGAGCCGCTGTTGGCATGTTAGCGTGTCTCCCCTCGGTCTGTCAGTGCCTTCACGTAGTAAACGGAATTGTACCCAGGTTCCTTTTTCCCACCTCAGCGTTGTAAGTTCTTTCCAGTAACGTTTTCAATGCCGGCCTAGAGTTCCCTGGCTCACCAAGCACTCCCTCTCTCACTGGACACCTTTCTCAACCTGTTCCCACACTGGACCTCACCTTTTGCCCAGACACATAGTAAAGAGGAAGCCCCTTGAGGAAGTCCTCAAGCCAGCCCTCTCCATCCAGCCATCCTTCCTGCTGTTCAGTCGCGATTTCTTGTAGGAAAACATGGGCAGGCTGAAGTGGGGGGGGGCAGGATATTGCGACTGGACAGAGGTGATCTAACTTCGGACTTTTTGAACTGTGGTGCCTGGGGTTCCCTGGAAGAAGGCGATGGAAGATGGGGGAAGGAAAGGAGGAAAGGGTGGGCGCCACTTCCCCATCTGCACTTCAACCAGAGCAGACCCTTTAAGTGGTTGACACAAGTTTTTCTTTTGGTAAAGAGTCCCACTGCCAGGGAAAAAGGGGTTGAAAACCACCCATCCAGCTCATGGGGGCTGAATCCATTCCAGAGCCATCTGTGGCCACCCCAAGAGGGCTCACTGCAGCCTGGGCCCTGGATTGTGCTTGGACTTCAGTGCCACTCACACAGTGCATGTGCGGGCCCCTTCCATCCCTCTCCACTTTTGTTCTTTTCCTTTTAGTTATGAACTAGTGTCTATGAGATTTGCCATTTTGCCACTCTTGGCTGAGTTCTGCAGGTAGGGCTATCCCATGCTTTGCCTGTATATCTGATGGTCCTGCCAGGTGACCACAAAGCCCTGGGCTCAAAAAGCTGGAGTTACTAAACAAAGAGGAGGCAACAACAGGTGGATGAAGACCAGGACTCGGGGAATGGGGGCGTCTCTCTTGAACTAGATTGCTGAGTGCCTAATCCCCAGCCTCAGCTGAGGAGGTCTCTCCTGGGAGCTGACGCTGCAGCCCTACTCCGAGACGCGTCCTGCTGAGCACTCAGTGTCGGAGGCAGTGGCTGGCCTTCGAGAGCCACGCTTCTTTTTCATTAAATCCAGTCAGAAGCCATTTCACCTGGGCGAAAACCCCGACTGTGAGAGAACCTAGCTTTAGGTGTTAATTTCCCCCTTGAAGAGCAAGCAAGATACCCTTCTGTCCATAAAATCAGACAGTCCATACCTTCCCACTGCAAAAGACGTGTTTTCTCCAGCACCTGCCCACACGTTCTAGTACGTAAGAGATGAGCACTCCTGGGTCTGCAGCCTTGCTCTTAGGTTTGTTCCCAGGAGGCTTGAAATGAGGGGTTTCATCTCTTCATCGTGGCAGCGGCTGAACCTCACCTCGCCTTATCCCCTCAGGCTGATTGGTGGGCAGGCCCACATTACAACTTTCAGCCTCTGTGCTCCTGTGCATTTGGCAATCTGACAGCCTGGCCTGGGCTTTCTTTTTCCTGTTGTTTGTTAAACCCTTAGGGCTACACTCATCAGCAGACCATGGCCCCACATAACCTTTTTTGTCTTCTGTTGATTAGAGAGGAACATAATGACATCCTGGCTGTAGCTGATTGGGGCCAGAAACTTTCCTTCTACCAACTGAGTGGAAAACAGGTATGTAGCTGTGTGCAGACCCCAGTGGGAGATGCGGTTGCAGTCATGCCTGTTTTAGTCTATTTTCATGTTTGGAAATTGTCTTATTAGTAATTATACATTATTTTTATATTGTATAATTTATACTCCTGTTTATTGAGCATTTACTATGATACCAACTTCTGTGCTCAGTGCTGTGCATGCTTTATCTTATTTAATTCTTACAAAACCCTGTGAAGTAGGTACTTTGATTGTCAGCTTTTCAGAAATGAGTAGACAAGACTCAGAGCAGTGAAGTAAATATGCCCAGGGTCCCACACCGCTGGCAGTGGTGGCACTTGGGATTGAAACACAGCTTGGTCTGTAAAGCCTTGGTCTTGGTCATGACCCTACCTTCCTGTATTGCTTTATTCATCCTGCAAACATTTGTAAGCACCCACTTGGGCCCGCCCTTCACCTGTTAGGAGCTGCACACACGGAGCTGTGTAAGTTAATGCCTCTGCTCCGCAAGAGCTCCCGGGCTGGTGGGGACATACTGGATGGCCAGAAGTGCCCGTGCAGTGTGATCTGTGGCGTGGCGGACTACTGTGCAGATAGACAGCTCCAGGGACACAGAAAAAGGTGACAGTGCCACTTGGTGGAGGCAGGAGGTTTTGTCGAGGTGGCCTTTGAGCCGGACGAGCAGGGGTTTGCTGGCAGAGGACACTGGCAGTGGTGCTTCGGGAAGAGGAAACAGCACCTGCAGAGACAGGGAAGGGTGAAGATGTGGGACAGTCCAGGGTGACAGGACCCCAGACTGTGGACAAAGATGGAGCCAGAGAGGGAGACGGGGGCATGATTTTAAAGGACCTGAATAGTGTGAGTCAGGAGCTTGAGCACCATATGCTGTAAGTGTTCAGGAGCCGCAGGTCTAGCTAGGGAGTGAGCGGGGCAGATTCCTATTCCAGAAGAATTTCTTGTTTCTCTGGATGGTCGATTAAAATAGAGCCTTGTAGGAGGAAAGCCTGTTAGTAGGTGCTGAGGCGCTGTGGGGCGGTTGTACCACCTGTTCTGTGGCGCCTTTGTTTAATAGCACCCTTCTTCCTCAGAAAATGTCATGCTGGAGGGGACGGGTTTCAGGTATGTGTAGCCTGCCTCTGGGGCCATTTCTTCTACGTCATCTTACTATCAGTCATTTCATTTGTGATTGAGTAAAGAGAAAATAAAGGTACTAGATGGTGAAGTGTTTTCTCTGTTTCCCGTGACTGATTTCCCAAGCCCTCATTCTCATTCTCTTGCACCCAGCCCTGGTGCTGTCTCCTCCTCCAGCTAGTGTGCGCATCATCATTCAACAGGCGCGTTTACTGGCGTGTCTACTGTGTACCAGGCAGTGGGTGTGGGTGATGGAAGTTCCTGGGAACAAAAAAACCACGTCACACAGGGAAAGAGTGGGGTCTTGTTGCTATAGTGACGACACAAAAGAGCTCAATGTGGTGGGCAGCCCCACAGCTCATGTTGTGGCCCAAGGTTTTGAATGGTAAGCAGCCTCACTCTGCTGAGATAGCTCAACTTGTTTGGGACAGTAAGATTCCCTCAGTGGGCAAGTGTCTTTTAAGTCTGGGAAGATTTAGAGTTAAATACAAGTAAATCAAAGCTATGCTTTTGTGTTAGGCTTATGGATAGTATATATTTTTGCCATTTTGTGTTTGTAATGCTTAAGGGGATCTGGCTTAATAATAATAATAGCTAACATTTACTGAGTTTCAGGTATCATATACACTTTAAAGTTAACTCTTTTAATCCTTATAACAACTCTACAAGGTAGATACTATTATCACCACTTTACATGTAAGAAAAATGAGGCACAGGACGAGTGTACAGCTCAGTGGTAGAGCACATGCTTAGCATACACAAGGTCCTGGGTTCAGCCCCCGGTACCTCCTTTAAAAAAAAGAAAACATTTTTTTTAAAATGATATAAAAAAAAATTGAGACACAGAGTGGTTCAGTAACTGCCCAAAGACACACAGTTTACCTAGTAGTCAAGCCTGGATTGGAACCCAGGCAGAACCTGTGCTAGATTCGATATTAGAATCTCTATCAGATTTGTCTTGTGATGATCATTTAAAGGTTGTAGTTGAGAAATTAGTTTTATCCTTCCAATTTTAAATGGAAAGATATAAGAAATTTTTATTAAGTACCTAAGGAATATTGGAATGTTGAAGAGATTTCTTATATTTTCTGGCTTGAGATTGTGGAGGAAGTCAGTGAACTTTTTGAATCAATATATTTATGTCTTTATTCTTTCACCAAATGTGGAAATTTTTTGGTTATTATTTCTTCAAATAATTTTTTCTCCATTCTGTCCTCCAGTTACATATGTTAGACCTTTTGATGTTGTTCTCCAGGTCACTGAGGCCCTGTTCATTTTTTAAATCTTATTTTTCCTCTCTTATCTTGAGATTGGAGGATTTCTGTTGCTCAGTCTTCAACTTCACTGACTTTTCTGTCATCTCTAATATTTCTGTTAAGCTCATCCAGTGAATTTTTGTTTCAGTTATTACCTTTTTCAGTTTTAGAATTTCCGTTTAGTTTTTCTTTCCTCCTTGTTCATTCATTACAAGTATATTTTCCTTTATATTCTTGACCATAGTTATAATAGCTGTTTTAAAGTTCTCATCTGCTATTTCCAGTATCTGAATCATCTTGGGGTCAGTCTCTCTTGATTGTCTTTTCTCTTGAGTATGGTTCGCATTTTTCTGCTTTTTAGAATTTTGCATTATGTTCTGAACATTGTGAATGATAGGGACTCATTTCTGTCATGTTCCTGTGAAGATTAGTGTGTAGTTTTTTTTTCCCCTTAAGTAGTTAACTTTGCCGGACTCAACATTCAGATTCTGTCTTTCTAGTGTGGGCAGCAGCTGGAGTCTCTGTTCAGTTCTTCAGCCTTTGCTAGGCTGCTTGGCATCTGTCCCAACGTGTATAGTTTAAGGGGCTCCAGATATTCAGCAGTGTGTGCAGAATTTAGGCTCCTCCTCTTCTTTCTTTTCTGGATCTCCCACCTCCTGTTCTCGTCCATCGGGGTGCTGATGGGGCCTGCCCTCAGGCAAAAGCCATCAAAAAAATGAAAAACTCACCTAATGCCATTCCTTTCTTCCAAATGCATATGTGTTTGAAATTTCTCTCTGCTTCTGGTTGCTCACCAGTGCCTCCAGGTGGTTGTAATTTCCAATTGGTCCAGAGTTTATAGCTGTGACCTGCTGGAGAGTTGGTCCAGTGGGAACTAGTGAGCATTACCAGAAGCGCGAGCCTCCCATGTCATGATTCATAAGCTTTTTTGGTTTTCTTATTAGAGTTACTATCATTATGCAAACATGAGGGAAAGTTTTCATTATCAGGTGTTTGAAATTCCTAAAAAGGAAAGTTAAATATATTAAATTAATAATTGTAGTTTAAATTAGATTAAGAGAATGAACTAAGGTGTAAATGAGGCTGAGTGAGGGGTTTTATGGTCTGTTCAAAATTGAATTCAGTAGACATTCATCAAAGGCCTCTTTGCAATTGGTTGTTTACTTCTACTAGACTTATAAATAGGAAAATCTTTGTAAATTGAAGTTAAAAACTTAAGGAGAAATGAGGTTTTTTAGAGTTATTTCTTTAATAAAGTGATTATTAGTTTAATAAAAGTAATCAAAAATAGTTTTTTTAGTCACAGAAGGTACACTTAGGGACAGCCAAAGGGTCTGGTGATGATAAGGATAGAGATAACTTACAGAATGGGAGAAAGTGTTCACAAATCATGTATCTGATAAGGACTTGTATCTAGCATATGTAAAGAACTCTTACAACTCAATAATAAAAAGACAACCCAATTTAAAAATGGAGAAGGGATCTGAATAGACATTTCTTCAGACAAGATAGACATGTGGCCAATAGGTACAGGAAAATATGCTCAGTATCATTAGCTTCCAGGGAAATGCAAATCAAAACCACAGTGAGACATTACTACCCACCCACGAGGGTGGAGAAATTGGATCCTTTGTACACTATTGGTATGAAAATGAAATTGTACACCTAAAATAGGAAGAACCCAAATGTCCATCAGCTGATGATTGGACAAATAAAATGGGGAATATCCATACAATGGAATATTATTCAGCAGTGAAGATGGACGAAGTACTATTCATGCTACAACAAAGGTGAACTGGTCACAAAAGACCACATATTGTGTGATTCCATTTATATGAAATGTCCTGAACAGGTAGGTCTGTAAACTTAGGCGGAGCAGTCGTTGCCAGTGATGAAAAACGGGGGACTTGAAATCAACTGTAACAGGGGTAGGTTTTCTTTCTGGGGTGTTGGAAATATTCTGGAATTAGTGATGATGGTTGCACAACTCTGAATATATTAAAAGTCAATGAATTATACACTTTCAGTGGGTGAATTGTATGGTATGTGAAATACCTCAGCAAGGTTATTAGAAAGATAAGCAGGATGGGTGTAGTTTCAGAATGAAGGACAGTTTTTAAAAGTTGAATAGACTTAGCTTTGTGAAATATAAAATAGAAAGAAAAGAAAAGAAGATAAAAAGGAAGCCAAGGGGAGCCATGATCCCTCAAGGGCTCTGTGCGGAGGAGGGCCTGAGGGAGAAAGAGCGTCCCTGGGTCCGGATGGGCTGAGGAGCTGGGACACCCACCAGGGCAGGTGGGGTGGGCCTGGGGGTGACACTGCTGGTGGGGGACCTGGCTGTGTGGTGCGGAGGGGCACGATGTCCCAGGGGAGACTGGCCTGCGTTCATGATGGAATCAGTCGCACAGGGGAGAATGCCAGCTAACTCCCCTGTCCTCCCAACTGCCGCAGTAAAAGTTGGAGGGAAAGGCCCTTCATTGTATTGAGATTATCATGGATTCAGAAGTGAATTTCCCTTGGTGTGTTCTCTTTCCTCAGATTGGGAAGGATCGGCTGCTGAGCTTTGACCCCTGCTGCATCGGCTACTTTACTAAAGGGGAGTACATTTTGCTGGGGGGATCAGACAAGCAAGTGTCCCTTTTCACCAAGGACGGAGTGCGGCTCGGGACTGTTGGGGAGCAGAACTCCTGGGTGTGGACGTGCAAAGTGAAACCCGATTCCAACTATGTGGTAAGAAGAGGAAGTTCATTCTGCTGGGCCGTTGCCTGAGTAGTCACTGACCGTCAGCTGTGTTTACCCAGTCTGATCGTGATGTCCATCCTTGACAAGCGGGAGGGGAGACTTCTCCGCAGAGAGCTGGGAATTGACACTCTCTCTTTCCCTGCAGGTGGCAGGCTGCCAGGATGGTACCATTTCCTTCTACCAGCTTATTTTCAGCACGGTTCACGGGCTCTACAAGGACCGGTACGCCTACAGGGACAGCATGACCGATGTCATTGTGCAGCACCTGATCACCGAGCAGAAAGGTGAGAGGCAGGTAGCACGCAGGGATTTACTTTCCGTAAGCTCTGGACCACAAAGATTGTGTGCCACTTTGGGTCTTAGCGTTCAGCAGAGCTGATTGTGCGTATTAGACACTCTATAAGGGTTTTTTGATGAGACTGTCTCCTTTAGTTGCCAGTAGCATTAAGTGAATGATGGCTTTTAATTTCTCTGTCTTCTACCTAAACAACATCTTGCTAGAGCTGTTTTATTTTATTTTATTCTTCTCTTTGACAGTTCGGATTAAATGTAAAGAGCTTGTCAAGAAGATTGCCATCTACAAAAATCGCTTAGCTATCCAACTGCCAGAGAAGATCCTCATCTACGAATTGTATTCAGATGACTCATCAGACATGCGTTACCGGGTGAAGGAGAAGATTGTCCGGAAGTTTGAATGCAACCTCCTGGTGGTGTGTGCCGACCACATCATCCTCTGCCAGGTGGGCTGCACCTGCTTCATGCCTCCACCGAGGATGGGGCACCCCTTTCGCCATTTCACAGTTGGTCCCTAGGAAACAAGTCCTTTTCCATTAAGCTCAGTGGCTCTTTGTTGCTTTCATTGTATTGCCATCTAAATGAGTCAGACTCTACCAGAAGGTCACGGACCATAGCCTGGAGAGCACTTTTTTCTATTGCCAAGCACTTTGTTAACCTGGGATTACATATATTTTAATGACTGAAAGCATACATTGATATCCCACAAAATGAAGGTTAGGGGTTTTTTGGTAAACATATACGCATAAAAATTTATATCATCTTTCAGTTAACACCCAAAAAACTTATGATATCAACTCAAAATAGTAAAGGAAGTTTTACTTCCTGAGAGTTTTTTATAAACAGAAAAAATGTTCTCAGTTTAGATCTTCCTAGAAAATGTCTAGGTCAATGCCAAGAGAAGTTTAGAAAGACTAAGGGAAGGCCAGCCCAGCATCTTTCTTGGAAGTAGAGGTGGATTTGGTTCCACAAAACTAGGCCTACTGGGAGTAATAAAATGAAAGAAGTCCTTTAGGAATCACTGTACCTAAGAATACTATTAAAATCTCTCAAAAAATCTAAAACTTCAGGCAGGTTAGAGGTGCCACAGGTTACAGGCAGAAAGGTGTGCTTTTGGAACTGCCTATGTCTGAGGCTGCCTGGGGGTCGGCTGACGCGGTGAGGCCGAGCCAGGCCCCACGGGGAAGACTCGCGTGAAGAAGTAACGATGCCTGTCACGGGGTCTAGATAGGGGTCAGTAGACGCTGAACGTGTAGGTATTTTTCATCCCGTCAGTGCAGGTGGACCTCCGAGGGAGGGCTGGAGCACGTATTCTGTTGACCATCACTCAGAGCTGCGCTTGCTTTCCAGGAGAAGCGGCTGCAATGCCTGGCCTTCAGCGGGGTGAGGGAGCGAGAGTGGCAGATGGAATCTCTCATCCGCTACATCAAGGTGATCGGTGGCCCCCCAGGGAGGGAAGGCCTGTTAGTCGGCCTGAAGAACGGCCAGGTGAGCACTCCCTCTGCCTCCCATCAGCCTGATTATGTGCATGCAGTCCCTGAGATGGGTTCCCCACCTCCACCACCACCACTGGCATATTGGAGGGCAGCCCATAGTTTTGTTTTATGAGGACAGCTTCAGGCCAGAGACGCAGCGGTCCCCAACTCTGAGCATACCGTGTTCTGGCAGAGTTGGTGCTGCAGACTCTGGGCAGCCTGCAGAATGGGTTAGTGGATTAAAGTTCACCCAGAAGGTGGGAGATTTGTTAGAGACGCAGTTTCAGTGTCCTGCTAGAGAGGGAGGCGATCATTCTTTAGGTCAGGTCCCCACTAGAGCAATGGCAGGGTTAAGGCAGTGTGTTCTGGCTTGTGTCCCAGAGGGTGCTGGTCCTCAGACTATTACTAGATGTTTTAAGAAAAATGGGCCCTTTCCTCAAATAGATGTGGAAAATCTAGGTTACAGAAAGTTTAAACAGATTTGTGTATGTGTGTGTGTTCTTTGCTCAAAATAAGAAAAGTTCTAAGTGGGTTACATGGAAATTTGAAAGTGAAAATATAACTGTGTTAGCCTGCGAGCCAAGCTGTCTAGCAGGTGGCTGTGGCTGAGGCTTGTCAGTCCTTTCCTGGGGATGGAAGTCATGGTGTAGATTAGCAGAGGCCACAGCCTAGTAACACCACACGGAAGGAAAGCTAGCTTCTTTCCCACAGTCAGCTGTCACTTCCAGTGCCAGGCCAGAGAGCATGGACTTTGTGGGCAGGTGGACTTGGGGTCACGTTCGACCTTAGCTACTCAGTAGCTGTGTGACCCTGGGCAGGTCACTTCACCTCTCTGAGGCTTAGGTTTTACAAGTGAGGATAATCCCACGTGTTTCACAGGGTTGCCAGAATGGTCACTAACTGATAGCTGTCTTCATCATCATCGTCTTGCTGTGGTCACACCAGATGTCTTGTTAGTGTTTACAGTAGCCTCTTCCTATGTGAGTTTGTGATTCAGATCTCTCTAGATGGTGTCTCCTAACTCTGAAGTTTGGGTAATGTTAGCAAATCCCCGGTCAGGCAGACACTCGAGTGAGCTGGTTGTGTCCTGGGGCCCGCTGTGACTTTGGTGACCTCAGATGAACTGCAGTCTGGTCTCCCAAGGGTAACCGCCTCTCTTGCTTCTGATGAGTCCTATTCTCTGCACGGAGCCTCTGGTGAAGTTAGTGGGAGTTGCTGTTCTAGAACACATGTTCTGACAGCCTGGTGGTGTTCCAAGGTCTTGTTGCCATGGTGACTCACACTTTTTCTCTGACATTTTGCCAGATCCTGAAGATCTTTGTGGACAACCTCTTTGCCATTGTCCTGCTGAAGCAGGCCACAGCCGTGCGCTGCTTGGACTTGAGCGCCTCCCGCAACAAGCTGGCCGTGGTGGACGAGAATGACACGTGCCTGGTGTATGACATCCACACCAAGGAGCTGCTGTTCCAGGTGAAGTCCCAGGGTGCCCCTGGCCTGTCCTTGGGTTAGAGACCCTCCCCTAGCTTCCCAGTCCCTCCGGGAGGGGCTCACGCTCCGGCTCCCAGGTGGGTCTCTGGGAGGAGCAGCGAGGTGCAGGGTGTGGGGGCGGAGCAGAAGCGCGGAGTCCAAGAGGCCTGGCGCAGCCCCCCCCCCCCCCCATGAGCTGCCAGGGCTGGGCCAGCCTCGTGAACTTCGGTTTCTTCACAGGAAAGATTGGCAAGTTACACTTTTCTTGTGAGGTTCCTGTGAGCAGTAAATGAATAATAACAAATCTCAGTGGGGCGCGGGTGGGCTCTCAGTACGTGGGTTAATATGAAGATGATTCTTTTGAAAAAGTCTGCTTCTCACCGGAGGCCAGCCTGTATCCGTGAGTACCCTGAGACGCAGTAAGGACACAGGACCGGTTTTGTCCCCTGAAAGAAGGGAAGGGATGGGACCCCTTCCTCTCCTTACTTCACAGGAGTGCTGTCAGAGCCAGCAAGACGTGGGTTGTTGGGGGTAGGCGTTTCTTGCACACCATTTGGTCCTGTGGCTGGAGGAAGGTGTCACCGGAGGAGAGGGCCTGAAGGCTCCATACCCGGCACCCGGCCGGCTTCCTGCCGGACTCAGCGCTGCTCTTTGCCTCCTTAGGGCTTTGTAAGTGGTTAGGGCCTGAAGTGAGTTCCCCGCAAGGCTGAACCCTGCCCTTGACTGGCCTCCTTGGCCACTGCAGGCTTCCCTCTGTGATGGGCAGACAGAGGTCCCTTTATCAGGGCCCCTCCCCGTCTCCACAGCAGAACCAGCGCGGCAGAGGGGTGCTGCCTTAGTCACTTGGAAGGGGACACCTGCTTACCACTAGCCCAAGGTGATTCCCTTGATAGCAACCTGCCCACATCCCTGGGGGGCAGAATGATTTAGAGAAAAAAGAGCACAGGCTTTGCCTTCAGACAGACCCGGCTCTAGTCCTGCCTTCATCACTTACTGCGTCATCTTAAGCAAGTCAGTGAGCCTCTCTGAGCCTCAATTTCCCCTTAACTCTGAAGTGCAACTAGTCTTTGCCTCCTCGCAGAATTGTTCCAGGGCTAAACGAGATACCGTAGTGCCTAGCTCAGTGCCCGGCACAAAATAGGGCTCCCAGTGTCATATCTCTTCTGCCCAGACTCAACACTCACCCCTGGAGGGAGGTTAGCAAGCCCCAGGTGTGACTCTGTGTCTGAGCCTCGAACCTTGTAGGAGTGGAAGTGGGTGTGCCCTGCCCAGTCCCCCCCCCCCCCAAGGTTCTGCAGGAGGCTGGGGAGGGTAGTTCTCCGAGCGTGCCTGGAGGCATGGCACTCTCAGCTATCTTCCCCTCCTTTCCACTGCCCCGGCCCCCTGCGAACGAAAACAGCTATACTGGTTTTTTTCTCATTTTCTCAAAGTAGTCCATGTCACTGTGTACGATTCAGGCCATGTAAAAGATTTAGGCAGAAAGGTATAAACAGCTGCTGGTCCCTGGGGCTCCAGAGCTGAGCAGAAAACTTTGAGAGGAGGTGGCAGGAGGGGGTGCCTCCCAGGGTAACTATAATTTTGCATGTGTGGATTGTAAATACAGAGACAATATATTTTTTTTTATTTTTAAAAATAACTGACTTTTCTTTTTCTTATTTTTATAATAAGATGGTCCTGACCAAAAGAAAATCTCAGGCAAACAAAAAGTATAGAAAATAAAAATTATGTGCCGTTCCACCCGCCCCCAAAACAGTCACCGTTAATTCTTTGGAATATATCCCTTTAAACCTTCTATGCTTAGCTGTGCTTACTCATTCTTTGGTAGAACTAGACCCCACTTTGCTGAGTTTCTCACTGACTGTGTAATGATTAATATTTGGGGATAATAATTTTTTTTCAAAAGTAATGCTTGCTTATTAAAAAAATCCAACACACGGTACAGAGAGGAACTTGCCTGTGTCCTGTCCGTGACTTCTGATCCCCTTCTCCCCCTTTCTCTCCATCCCACTGTTAGGAACTTAGTGTGGTTTGGGCTTTGAAAAGAGCACCGAACCGAGTGTAGGAATGGTGCCAGAGCCCGGGCTGTCACAGGCCCCTCACATCCCTGTCCCTCAGGAGCCGAACGCCAACAGTGTGGCCTGGAACACCCAGTGTGAGGACATGCTCTGCTTCTCGGGAGGAGGCTACCTCAACATCAAGGCCAGCACCTTCCCGGTGCACCAGCAGAAGCTGCAGGGCTTCGTGGTCGGCTACAATGGCTCCAAGATCTTCTGCCTCCATGTCTTCTCCATGTCGGCTGTGGAGGTGCCGCAGGTAACCTGAGCGGTGACCACAGCTCTCAGCGGTCGGGGGACGAGACCAGACAGCCAGGCTCCCCGCTGGTGCTTGGAGTGGGTGGCAAGGAGAGAGGGAAGAGAGACGAGAGTGGCTGCCATGATGTCATAGAAGGCACTCTGGACTTGAACCTGAACCCTGTCTCCACCCTTTGCGACCTGTGTGTCTTTGGGCAAACAGCTGAACCTCACTGAGGCTCCGTTCCTTTCTGATCCTCCTTTCCTGTTAGGGAGGGGAGGGATCTGCAAGGTCGTCTGTCTGTCAGCAGAGTGTATGTCACTGAGAGCCAAGCGTGGGGCAGAGGGGAGCAAGCCGGCCGAGTGGGGCGCCCAGCAGGCCATGGGCCCAGGTGCGGGGGTGATGCTTGTGTGTGAAAGAGAGTATGGGCAGACTTAGTGTGGGAGCCGAGGTCTGCGAGCCAAAAAAGGGAGCAGGGGGCCGTCTGTACACGCCCTCAAACCAGGAGGAGACAGAACAGGTAGGGAGCTGGAGTCTGGAGCCACAGAGTGGAGGAGGGCAGAAACACAGTCTGCAGGACAGAGATTGACAGTCCGAGTCGCGGCTGGCCTTATCCTGGCTGCTCCCTGAGTGAATCACGCCTGCTGTAGAGCTGTCACAGCCTAGGGACAAGCGCCAAGGAGAGTGTGGCACTCAGAATCCCATGCTTGAGAGAGACTCACTCTTAAACGCTGTGGAATGAATGCATCCACCAGACTTTTGTATAGGCACATTAATATGTGCATTAATATACAATTATGAGTATATGATCTTTTGGTAAACATTTTTAAACGAAAGTGCAACCATACTATAAATATTGTTTTGTGACTTGTCTGTGAGTATTGCTCCCATAGGTGAAACCTCAGATTTACTGTACTGTACTTTACTGAATGTGGATTATAAATAAGAGAGACTTCTAGTCACCTTCCATCTCCTAGGTACCCTACTATTTACACATCGCAGACCCACCACTTTTTATTAATTATGGGGCATCAACTAGCAATCTGGCTTTTTTCACTCAGCAGTCTACTGGAGACATGGCTCCACATCAGTGAATCTGTCTCGGTAGCATTTTACAATACCGAGGTGATTGCAGATTCACGTGTAACTGTAAGAAGTCACACAGAGACCCTCTGTACAACTTGTCCAGTTTTCCCCCCTGGTAACAGTTTGCAAAACTGAAGTACAGATTTATCACCTGTACAGGTGGGTGCTACCACCGCCACCAGCCCTCCACATCCCTGGTGTTGGGTTGCCCTTTTATTGTAACCACAACCCCTTTTCCTGCTCCCCCCCATTGTTTTTAATGACTGCTTTTTGTCCTTGTCACATGGATGTTCCACAGCTCAACCAGTACCTATTGTTGGATAGTTATGCTGTTTACAGCTTTTTTGCTCTTGTAGATAGTGGACATCTTTCTAGCTAAGTCACTTATCCCAATTTAGCTCCTTGGAATAAATTTTTAGAAGCGATTGCTGGGTAAAAGGTCAAGTCCATATGAAAGACTGATAGAGGAGTCTCCAGATTGCCCTTCCACTGGGCTGGGCTCCATCAGTCTGCACCCCCCCCCCACCTGGCCTTCCCTCGCTCTCCCGGCCTCGGCTTCTTGTAAAGGGTGGGGCTGGGGTCCACTTGGTCATCTAAGCTGGGGACACCCGTGTTACTTATTGCTGCAGGAGTTATTAGTGCCTGACACAGAGCAGTTATGGGAGTAGAATTCAGGTCTGAGGAAAAAGGAAAATAAAAAGCCAGAGAAAGAAGGGAGAGAGGTGTGTGGAAGCAGGGCAGGAGGAGGGACAAGAACAGCCCCCGCTGGACTGTGTCCTTGCTGTCTTCGTCTGCTCCCATGCTGAACCGGCATCTCATCATGCCAGACAGGCTGTGCTGATTGAAAGTTTTCCTCCAATACCACCATCCTGACCTCAAAGATAAACTCAGTTTGCTGGCCCCTGACTTTGGCCAGCTGAGAGGAGCCGGAGGGGCAGCCCGGGGCTCCCTTGCCAAGGCCTTCAGATTCAGAAGACGGAGGGCCCCCCCCCCCCCCCCCCCCGTGGCTGCACCAGGGCCATCCTGCTGATGCAGCAGGTCAGCACTGCCAAGGGTTAGGAAAGGCAGCCTCGAGACAAAGGCTGTTTATCCTTCGCCTCTGCCTCCAGCCATCCTGTGGTTTTGGCCTGGAGGGGAGGGAGAAAGCATCAGACCCACTCTGGGGATTTCTGGTTTCCTTTCGAAATTTACATCATCTTGTGCAAGAGTTGGTGAGTCAGGGCAGCCAAGTAAGGCGGCAAGCCCTGCGCGGGCTCCTCAGGGCAGCAGTGACTTCATGCTTGGAATGCAGCAGTGGCATCAAGCAGCGCCCTGAGGGCATTTGTTCGGTTAGGATATTTTTAAAACCCCCGATCTACCCCCAACCCCCGTGCTCCCGCGCCAGCCCGAATGTTAACTGTTGGTTGCGCACTGGATTCTGGGGCAACTGTCCGAGTTCCCGTCCTCCTGGGGCGTCACCCTGGGGAGCAGCCACACAGTTGAGGGAAGGAGCGCTGGCCCTGATGCCTCCACCAGCCGTGACCTTGAGCAGCTCCCTGTGCTCTGTGGGCCTCACTTTTTTGTGCAATGGGTTAAATGTATCCAGCTTTCAGGTTTTCTCTGGTCCGATTCCTCAATCTTAAAATAGCAAAAACATTACCAAACAGAACTAAACTGGAGCAAAGGACGCTCGCTAGAAGAGTTTAGAAGGAAAGCCCGTGCGTGGGGAGTTTAAAAGCTTCCATGAGGTGGTGACACCTAATCTGAGCCCCGAAAGGGCTGGAAAGACAGACAGGAGCAGTGAG